>NW_024704746.1:50981417-51483808 GCF_018977255.1 Callorhinchus milii
AACCTACGCCCCCCCCAACCTACGCCCCCCCAACCTACGCCCCCCCCAACCTACCCCCCAACCTACGCCCCCCCAACCTACGCCCCCCCAACCTACGCCCCCCCCAACCTACGCCCCCCCAACCTACGCCCCCCAACCTACGCCCCCCCAACCTACGTCCCCCCAACCTGCCCAAACACAAACACCCCAACATACACCCCCCGCACATATGCAAACACCCCCCAACATACATCCCCCCACCCTCTCCAACATACAGGCCCCACCCATCCCGACATCCACCCACAGCATGCATATCCCAACACACATACATCCCCCGCACATACACAACACCCCCCAAACATATACCCTCACCCCAACATACACCCCTAGAAAATGCACATCCCAACCCACATACACTCTCAACACACACAACACCCCCAACATATATCCACACCCCCAACATACACCCATAACACCAACATACAATCACATGAACGCACTCAACATGCCCACCCCCCCACCACGTGCACACCCCCTAGCCTGCCCCATACACACCCCAACACCAATTTCCCCCCCCAACACACCCCAACATGTATCCCCTTACCCCTAACACACATACACCCCTCAAACATAGACAAACACCAACACAAATCCCACATACCCACCGACCCCCACCCCTCACCTCCAACCCCTCTCCCCAAACACACATCCCCTCAACTCCCAACACACAGACGCACACTGAAACTAAACCCACACATCCAACATCAACTCCCTCCACATACGTCTGGTGCATCACAGCGGTGTAGTTTGATGCCAATCTTAAAGTTACCATTGCTCGGCACACTGCTGTGAAGTGTTTTATGTTTGATTTTGATTTATTCCTGTTAAATACAGGACCCTCTTTCCCCCTTTTGTGAAACTGCACGTAGTATACACAGAGGATACGGTTCATGATCCTGGTCTTCACTTTCAAAGCTCTCCATGGACTTGCTCCCCACTACCTCTGTGACCTCCAAACCCCCTACTAACCTGCCCACTCCCTCTACTCAGCGAGCTCCGGCCTGCTAGACATCCCCCATCTCGCCAACCCCACCATTGGTGGGCAAGCCTTCAGCCACTCTGCCCCCATCCTCTGGAACTCCATCTCGCAGTCCCTCCGCCTCACCCACTTCCTTGCCTCCTGCAAGACCAGTCCCAAGACCCTACTCTTCAACTATGCCATCAGACACCCTTCTTCCCCCTCTCCGCCCCCACCTTTCCTGATCCTGATCCCCAGTTCGGGTCCAAAACACTGATTGTCCAGCGCCTTGGGATGACCTCCTGACATGAAAGGCGCTACATAAATGTAATTTTTTTTGTTGTTAAGTGGTTTTGCAATATCTGCCTCTTTAAATCGGATTTCATTCACTGAACATCCGCTGAATGATTTTCACTGCTTTTATGTTTTACGTTTTGCTTTTGTGTTGCAATTGGGGTTTGAGAGGTTCAGAAGAGTAGGAACATTATTGTTCCTGGTGCTAAATTTCTATTTACATTGTAAATTTGCATTGTTTTTTTTCATTGTTTCCTGAATTGCAGTTAGGGTAAACTTGTGAATTTTCCATAAGATCTTCACGGTTTTCCTGAAGGTACTGAAGGCCCTCTTTCCCCAGGGAGAGTGGCCCTCATTTTGCACCCTCCGATGCTTCCTTGGGTAAATTGCATTAAAATAGGATGACCTGGGCTGCAAGCATATAGAGCGAAGGTAGTCACTTGCATTCCGTTGACTCTCTATCAAATACTTTTTTCCTCCTCTCACCAAGTAAATTCACAGATTTGAAAAACCAGTTTTCTGCTGTGTCCCTGGAGGCTTTGATAAACCTCTGGAATATCTTTGACTTTGTGGGTGGAACCTCACCATTTGTTTGTTTCTTCAGTTGAATTTCAACAAGACTGAGGCTCTCCTGATTGGCTCCCGTCAGCGCCTCCTCACCTCAGGCGCTGACCGCATCACATCCACAGTTGCACGCTCCACCTCGCTAAGCCAGTCCGGAACCTTGGGGTCTTGATTGACCCTCAACTATCCTTTCTACCCCACATCTGCGCAATGACCCACTCTGCCTTCCCCCACCTCCGCAACATCGCCCGGCTCCACCACTATCTCACACCACAGGCCCCCAAAACCCTCATACATGTTTTCAGTACATCGAGGCTTGACTATGCAAACTCATTGCTTGTCGGCCTCCCCAGCTTCTCCCTCCATAGGCTTCAGATTATCTAGAAATCTGCAGCCCGAGTCCTCTCCTGCACTAGGCTCCATGACCCTATTACCCCCATTCTCGCCCAACTCCACTTCCCATCACACAGAGGATACAGTTCAAGGCCCTGGTCCTCACCTTCACTACCTCTGTGACCTCCTAACCCCCTACCATCCTGCTCACTTCCTCCGCTCAATGGGCTCCGGCCTACATCACTTCCCCACCTCACTCGCCCCTCTATTGATGGGTGGGCCTGAAACTCTGTCTGTCCAGCGCCTTGGGACATCCGCCCAATATGAAAGGCACTATACAAATGTAATTTTGTTGTTATTATTGTTGACTTTACAGCAACCACCCAGGTCAAATGTGGTTATATTGTTAGTGAATAAGCTGTTACCCGAACTTTGTCTTGCCAATGCTTTCCTGAACTGGAATTTAACTCTTGAGTTTGGAGGCAACAGGATTGATTGCAAAATGGATTTCATATTTTTTCTGCCAATGTGTGGTTTTGGTATTATTGAGCGGGTTCTGTTTGAACTGATCTGTCTCAAGAGATTGGGGTGAGCGACAGACAGAAAATTAAAATTTGCAACTTGTCACCTGGAAACAACTGTAGTTTAAGGTCACATAATTTTCACGTATCTTGTACTCTGGCTTATTGGCTCAGGCTTAATATGGGTGGGATCTTCTCAGCAGCAGCCTGAAGGTGATTGAGAACTGTAGCTTAAAAGTATCTTCAACACAACAACAGCACATAGATTTATCTGTGCTTTGAAACCATAGAAATTGACAGTGCAGAAAGAGTCTGCATCAGCCTTCAAAGCAAGCTGCACTTTCAATTCCACTGCTCTGCCCTATGCTGATAAATCTCTAACATTATTAAACTCATTTACTTCCTTGTTGAAACGCACAATAGACTCTGTCTCTACTACAATGGACTTGTCAGGGCATTGCATATCTCAACAACCTGAGTGAAAAGAATTCGCCAAAGTTCACCTTTCGCTATTCAAATGGCAGTCTGATCTCTGTGCCCCATAGAATACACTTCCACGTATTTTGGCCTGAACTTCATTAAGACATGTACTATTAAATGTAACAAAATATACACTGAAGTTGATGTACATTTAAAAACAAGTAAGCTAATGCTTATTTTTGTGATTTCCAGCAACATTCAGCAGGCATGGACTTAGAATTTCAGGTTGTGCTGCGAAATGACATTGCACCAGGGAAAGATCTTCCCCGATGCCAAACATTTATCTTGATCAAACTAAGTCACCCAGACATTGTGTTAGGGAAAGTTTCTTGTAATTTCGGTAAAGCTATTTGTGTTCTCTGGTTGTTGAAAATGTATAATGAAGGGTGACAGAGCTGTCAGTGAGACTGTTTGATGGAAATCATGCAAGCTCTTTTGGGGGAAACTTCTTTGGCTTATCTTTAGGTTCCCTTGTACTGCTGGTATTTTGTGAAAATACTTTACTGTGAAAACGGAAAGCAAAGTGTTCATTCAGCAAGCCTGCCATTTCCTTATTGCCCATTACAGTCTCACCAACATTTGTCTTTAATTGGTCCATATTCCCCTTTACCACTCTTTTTCTCTTAATATATTTATTAAAATTTAAATTTAAAATGCCTTTGAAATAATAATAATCCTTGCATTTGATATAGCGCTTTTCACATCTTCTAGACGTCTCAAAGCGCTTCATAGAATATGTTGTAAAGTGGATTGACTATATTTGTGGGCGAAATGCGGCAGCCAAATGAGCACAGCAGTGTCCCACAAACAGCCGTGGATTGAAGATGACCCATTTATTATTGTTTTTGTTTTTTGGAGGGATTATTATCAGGCGTTGGAGTAAGCAAACTTGCCCAAGGTTCGGAATTGAACCCAGGTGTCTCGCTTGCAAGGTGAGTGCTCTAACCACTGAGCTACAGGACTCCACAAATTATTTTGCAAGTTTTTTTCTCATATTCCCTTTTTGCACTTCTTATTACTTTCTTTATATCTCTGTTGCTTTTAATAAATCTCCCAATCTGCTGGATTTCCACTTTTCGTGCATTAGTGTAAGACTTTTAGTTTGGTGCTGCCTCTCACCTAAATTGTTGAACTACACAACAACAACAACAACAACAAGACGCCATTTATGCCTTTGTAGGACTAGAGAAGTCGAGAGGGGAGCTTTTGTGTTTTAGGGATTATTTACTATTTTTGTATTGTACCAAATTTTTCTTTGAATACTTTGCAAAATAATTGTTGCAAATAGTGATGACTTGTGTTGCAACATCACCATCCATGGATGCACTCTCCACCTCACTGAGCCAGTCCAGAACCTTGGCATCTTGTTTGACCCTCAACTATCATTTCTACCCCAGATCCGTGCCATGACCGTCTCTGCCTTCCCCCGCAACAACATTGCCCAGCTACATCACTGTCTCACACTTCAGCCACTCTGCCCCCACCCTTTGGAACTCCATCAGTGTGGATAGTTCATTGCACTCTCACCCCTTGTACAGAAAAAAGGTTGTGGAGTCAAGTTCCAATGTAGGACTTTCTGCTTGTTGGATATGCCGATCTTCAGTTGAGACGCCAAGCCAGGGTCCCATTTGTGCCTGTTGAGGCAGACATTAAAGATCCCAGGGCACAGTTTGAAAAGAGAAGCAAAGTTTTTCTCCTGGAGTCCTGGCAAACTCGGAGCACTCAGAGTACCAGATCAAATGCAAGGATTATTTTTGCCGAATGTTCATGAATCTGAAGCAGTCTTTTTTATATTAATATATACTGAAAGATACTGAAAGATATGAACTGTTCAGCACGACCCAGGACGTGGAGTTTTAAAAGAAATTGCAAGTAGTCATGAAATTGAATAAGTCTGAATAAGTCTGGTTGCCGCGGGCCGCATTCCCTATTTGAGAATGGTCTGTGGGCCACATCCAACGTGAGCCGGCTGGTGGCCCGCGGGCTGCATCCAGCCCGAGACCATTTCCAACATTTCAACCTGCTCCCTCCCTCCCTGGTGAATGCCCTCCCAGGGCAGCAACTTTACTGCAGTCTGTTAGTAAACTAACTCTGAACTTCTTCAACGAAGAGATGCCTTGAAGCAAGCAAGGCACTCAGGTTTTCCATTACTTTCAATAAACAAGTAATCCACTTACACTAAAATTGATATTTTCCACATCTTGCGTTTCCTACTGAGACTCATAGTTCTGTAGGTTAAAAACTGCTAAATACTCTTCCTGCTGCGTCTTACCAGGTTGTATGAGGCAATGAGAACGTGACGGGAAGGGGAAGGACGGGAGGATACCTCTTGTTCCACCCCTCTTCCTGTCACTCTCTGAGCTGCCTCATGGAGACTGACCAGAAGAGAGGTGCAGCCGGTAGATAAATCAGTCAAGTCAGGAATGGTTTCTGGACCAGACAAAATCATCCGCCGGGCTGCCTGATGTATCACGTTGCTATAGTATTAGGAAAGCAGGTTGCATTCCACCAGGGAAACATAGGCACAGGAATAGGCCATTCCGCATATAGGCCATCGAGCCTGTTGCGCCATTTTATTAGATTATGGCTGACTCGTACCTCAATTCCAAATACCCGCCTTTGCCCTATATCCCTTGATAGCCTTACCTAATAAAAAAATCTATCAACCTGAGTCTTGAAAATTTGAATGGATCCACCATCCCCAACCTTTAGGGGGAGAGAGTTCCAGGTTTTCATTAGCCTTTGCATGAAAACCACTAACCCTTCGTGTGAAACAGTGCACATTCCATTCCAGACAGGAATATTTCCATCTATAGATTGCCTATGTATATGGAAGTCTGGTTGGGTACTCAAAAGTATGACGATGGGTTCCACTCCACGTGTGTGATACACACTGCTGTCCAAAAACATATTGATCTTTCACTTCATGGCTTCTGTGGGACATTGCTGAGTTTAAATTCTGTTACCAACACAGCATTTTGCAGTGAATCCTGTGAAGCAGTTTGACACATTTTGACATGATGAGGCACCAGAGATTTCTTATGCCTGTGGAACAATGCCACCTAGTGGAACTGCCCAAAGCAGAAAGAAAAGGATCTATAACACCCACCGACTGAACTGGCAGGCTCTCTCACATACCACGCACACAGAATGCACGTACATATGTATACACACACGCACTATTCATTCTTATGGACACAATGTTGTGAACTCGAGCACTTTGGACCCAACCTCAGGAGTGAATGCACGTTTATTAATGTTCAATCCATCAGTTTGGTGTATGTTCAGGCTTGCTTCCTTTCTTAGAAAATACATTAAAACTACTTGGCATGTATTCCATTTTGCGGAAAGATTGTCAAAACAGCTTGCATTTATAAAGCACCCTTCCCGTGGGATAGCGTCCCGGAGCACTATAATTTCATTGTGAGATTCTGTTGATGTTTATAATTCACATGGGCCTTTCTACCTAGTCATTGTTGGTACATTTATTCTGGTCATTGCCTTAACTGGAATTTAATATGTTTGCAGACTTGATTTGTGAAGCTGGAAGTGACGGCCTCTTCATGTATTTTTGAAAATGAAACGAATAAATAAGAAGACGTTGAATTTAATGAGAGAGCTGGATGCTTTCCCCAAAATCCCTGAAAGTTACGTTGAAACTTCAACAAGTGGTGGAACAGGTGCTGTATTCCCAGAATATCATTTGCATGAGCATTAAGAGTGGTTGACTGGAGGTTGACTGTATTTTCAGGCATGCTTTTTTTAAGTAAAAAGCATTGTACATTCTAATTTGTAGAACAGTAAGTGTGGGTGTTAACTGAGGGAAAATTAACCTAATGGATACAGTGGAGGGAACTGTGAGGGAAGCACACAAGGGTTTTATGAGGGAAACAAATATGGTTTTACCATTTGCTTCCCTCATGTGCAATACAGTTTTACAATATTTATGTACAATAAATTCCTGATAACTTGTCTTACCGAGGGGAAACAGTTCAGTGATGAGTTCCAGGTATGGCGAGGTAGGCATATGTATAAATAAGGCTGGCATGTTGACAGCATGACAACTTAAGTGGCAGTGAAAGTTAAACCAGGGTAGAGTTATCAGGAGTTTACTGCCCAATATGCCTGTTCATGCCAAACTCGCCGTTACTGATAACTCATCACTGAGCCCTCCAGGTCACTGCAGCTCATGGAGCCAGTGAAATCTCGGCCTCTTGCTTACCAGCTTTCCTATAAGCTTTAATCAAGTCCACATTCCTCCATCTTCACAACAATAATTGCCTCTGTTCTTACTTCAGCCTTACAGTCACAACTGACTGCTCCAGTGCCCTCCTCTGCCCTTTGTAGTTGTTCATTTCCCATGAAAGGCTCCACAAGCTCATCGACCTGATTTTCACCAAGCTTCACTGTTTTACTAATCCCAGAGGATTGATTTTAAAATCGCAATTTTACTTTCAAATCAAATGTCTCATTACTTTTCCCAACCCTATCTGTGTGATCTCCTGCATTCCACCCCACCCTCTCTTATCAGTCTGTTCCATGTCGCACATTCCATCATTGGTGGAAGATCCTTCAGCCACCTTTTCTCTGAGCTGTGGAACTCTCAATACCTCCACTTTGCACATTTCCTCCGACTTGCAAATCCCCTGAAAACATACCTCTTTGACAACATCTTGAGTATATTTTCTCCTGATCCTCAGACTCCCTGATCCCCAGACTCCCACTCTGCTTGAGGTTCCACTCCTTCAATGTGAAGCACTTCCATGCATTTTCTATACCTGAAAAGCACAATTTGTTATTTGAACTAGAGGAAGGAATAAGTGAGGACTAGGAAGGAATAAGTGCAGGCATTCACTTTGATGCTGTCATTTCTGATGTATTAAAATATTCATGTTATGCGTTTTTTTTGTGACAAAAATGTATGTAGAGCTATTTTTAAAAAATACTATTTTGTGTCTTAATATGCATTCAAATAATGAAACACATTTCTTTGTTTTCAGTTTCTCTAATTGCTTTTGGCATCATAGCTCTGTTATCTATAATGGAATTCTTTGTGTACCGAGAAACATGGATGAAGTATGATTACGAAGTAGACAAAGACTTTTCCAGGTAACTATTTGATTTTTAACTGTTCTTGATGTGGGAGTCGTGTCATTAGTTTGTAGGACATAATAACAATCTGATATTGAGACACTAGAAGTAGATAGCTTAGAGCAGATCTCACATTATTAAATCCATTATTTTCTTCCAATGACTTGAATAAAATGTTTGCTGATGTTTACTGATTTATGTTTCTGTTTTGATTGCTTTAGATACTAGTTAATGTGAAAGCAATATGAAGACTTTGGCTGTAAATCTTTATATAAATTTTGTAAAGAAGGAAATGTGGGCTCAGAAGTTTCATTGCAAAATACTGGCCCAATTTATTTGAAGGGAGGAAGTTATGTTGAACAACAACAACAAGATTACATTTGTATAGTGCCTTTCACGTTGGGAGGATGTCCCAAGGCGCCGAACAGAGTACAGCTTTTCAGACCCGAGCTGGGGGTGGGGGGAGGGAGGGTAGGGGAAGAGGGGCGGCCGATGGCATGGTCGAAGAGGAGGGTCTTGAGGCGGGACTTGAAGGAGGCTAAGGAGGAGATGAGGCGGAGTGACTGGAGGATGGAATTCCAGAGGTTGGGGGCAGAATGACTGAAGGCTCTCCTGCCAATGGTGGGGCGGGTGGGTTGGAGGATGTGGAGCAGGCCAGAGCTGGCTGAGCGGAAGGAATGGGCGGATTGGTAGGGGGTTAGGAGGTCGCAGAGGCAGGGTGAGGCGAGGCCATTGAGGGATTTGTATACGAGCACCAGGATCTTGAACTGGATCCTCTGAAGAATAGGGAGCCAATGGAGTCAGGCGAGAGTGGGGGAGATGGGGTCACAGAGTTTGGTGCGGGAGAGGACACGGGTTGCAGAGTTCTGGATTATCTGCAGCCTGTGGAGGGAGGAGTTGGGAAGGCCGACAAGCAGGACGTTTGCATAGTCGAGCCTGGAGGTGATGAAGGCATGAACAAGAGATTCAGCGGCCTGAGGGGTGAGGTAGTGGCAGAGTCAGGCAATGTTACGGAGGTGAGGGAAGGCAGTGCGGGTCATGGCTTAAATGTGGGGGAGAAAAGACAGTTGAGGGTCGAACAAGACACCTAGGTTCCTGACTGGCTTGAAGTCTTCAACTAGTAGGAAAGTTGGGTTTTTCTTTTGTTGTTTCTATACATCATGATTGTTTGTCCACCTCATTGCTGTGGCTACTGCATTTGCCGACAAAATAGACTGTCACAATACTTGATCGTGAATGGGACGCCATCCTGGTGTGAATGGCGCAATGTTAAATGCAAGGAGTATGATTATACTTCCACTCAGAAATGACATTTTGGCCTGAAATACTAAAAATTTACAAACTGTGCATAACAAGGTGTTCAAGTAGACTGATGAGTGTTTTCGTCAAGTGATAGAGGGACAGGCTGGGTCCCATGACACTGGGCACCCAAGTTCCCACTCACATGATTGGAAAAGAACCATAGAAATTTACAGCACAGAAGGTCGTTCAGCCTGGTGTGTCTGTGCTGGCTCTTTTAAAAGCAATCCTTTCAGTTCCAATTTCCTGCCTTTTCCCCATACCTCTGTAGCTTCATCCTTTTTACAAATATATAGTCAATTAACTTTATAGTCTATTCTGTGAAGCGCTTTGAGATGTCGAGAAGACGTGAAAAGCGCTATATCAAATGCAAGGATTATTATTATTATTTTTAAGTATTTATTTTGTCCCCCTTTTAAAGCTGTGCGTAATATGGATTCTGTCACAACCACCTAATAATAATAATAATCCTTGCATTTGATATAGCGCTTTTCACGTCGGGAGGACGTCCCAAAGCGCTTCACAGAACATACTGTAAAGTGAATTGACTGTATATTTGTGGGCGAACGCTGCAGCCAATTGCACACAGCAATGTCCCACAAACAGTCGTAGATTGAAAATGACCAATTTATTATTTTTGGTTTTGGAGGGATTATTATTAGGCTCTGTGTGGAGTAAGGAAACTTGCCCAAGGTTTCGCCCTCTGCCTGGAATTGAACTCGAGTCTCTCATTTGCAAAGCGAGTGCTCTAACCACTGAGCTATAGAACTCCACATTTGCATAGTTTAACATTATCTCTTTGCTTTTATATTCTATATCCCTATTTATAAAACCTAGGATTCCATTTGCTTTCTTCACAGCTTTGTCCACCTGCCTTCCCACCTTTAAGGAATTATGTTGTTTCACCACTGAGTGTCTCGTGCTTTTCCTTTTTATATTTTACCATCTGACATACTATCCTTTTCTTCTCCCAAAATATGTTAATTCATATTTGTTTGCATTACATTTCACTTGACATTTCTCCACCAGTCTGTTTATGTTCCTCTGAGGTAATTTACAATCTTCAATATTAGCTACACTCCCTACTTTTGTGTCATTTGAGTGCTTTGAAATTGTGCCCCTTATTCCAGAATCCAGATCATTTATATAAATAATAATAATCCTTGCATTTGATATAGCGCCTTATCACGTCTTTGAGATATCTCAAAGCGCTTCACAGAATATACTGTAAATTGAATTGACTCTATATTTTGTGGGCGTAGCATGGCAGCCAATTGCGCACAGCAGTGTCCCACAAACAGTAGTGGATTGAAGTGACGAATTTATTAAATAGAGACATTTATATAAATCGAGGTTCTGTCTACCTGTTCAGGCTAAAGATCCTATGACACTATTCAAAAAGTGAAGGGAGTTTTTCTGGTGTCCTGGCCAACAATCCTCCAGATACAAACTGGGGATTCACTTCATGGCAGTTTATAGGACATTGCTGTGCCCCAAATTAGTTGCAGCATTTGCCAACAAATGTACAGTAACTATATTTCACAGTAAAATTTTGTGAAGAGCTTTGAGATGTCTCTACTCAATGATATAACCTTAGAGGAAATGTGAGGTTTATTATTATATTTAATTAAAAGTGCTGGATGCTCCAGGACAGAAACAAATGGTACGCATTCGGAAAACAGTATTATGGTTCATCTAGCTGGTCGTTTCTTTTGAAAAACTAGTTGGATTGGGTGGGTAGTTTATGAAGAATTCAATTGAGGTTGCATGTAAATTTACATGTAAATTTATCTGAGATGTTTCTCCAAACCTTTGCTTTCTGGAACAGTCTTGCTACAATGATTACCTGCATTCATTTCCAAAATCTCCCTCCCCCTCCATATATCAGTTGTGCATTTGAAACCAATGACAGTACAACACAGAGAATGCTCGATGACCTACTTTTCTTTGAGTTTCTTGCGGCAGTTGTCCACTGAATTCTGAGTCTTGGAAACAAGTGAAGACTCTGAGAAGGTTTGATAATGACATCCACTGTCATAGCTTGGATATTCAATTTAGAATGCCAATTTTGTCCTCCACAAATTTGTGATGTTTTAATCCTTAATTTATTCGGAAGAACTGCAGAGTTATTTCAAACATTGTTGAAATATCCTATAAATAGGAATTGAGCTGGTGCTCAGCCGTACTGTGAGTTGAATCTCCCCACTGGGAGAACACAAGCAATCTGTTCAGCCTGCCCAGGGGTGAGTCAAGACCAGACCAATAGAAAACTGTAGAAATATTTAATCAGCAGAGAGAGAGACACACAGATGCAGAGTGGGAGTCACACAGGCGCAGAGAGAGAGACACACACAGGTGCAGAGAGAGCGACACGCAGGCGTAGAGTGAGCGAGACACACAGGTGCAGAAAGAGCGACACACAGGCGCAAACGGAGAGCGACACACAAGCGCAGAGAGAGCGAGACACTCACAGGTGCAGAGAGAGAGACACTCATAGGTGCAGAGAGAGAGAGACAGACGCAGGGAGAGACACATGTACACAGACAAAGGCAAGAGACAGACACAGGAAAGACAGACACATTCACACAGACGCTTATAAACACACATATAGAAGAGTCACAGATAGACTCACAAACATATACATGCAGAAAAGAGAGACGCACACACATTCACAAGACACCCATACAGAGGAGAGAGAGACACACACAGAAAAAGAAGCACAGTTACACACATGCAGACACTCAAACACATAAAGAGGAGAGAGACACACACCCACAGAAAGACAGACAGACACACTATAATAATAATAATAATCCTTGCATTTGGTATAGCGCTTTTCACGTCGGGAGAACGTCCCAAAGCGTTTCACAGAACACACTGTAAAGTGAATTGACTGCATATTTGTGGGCGAACGTGGCAGCCAATTGCGCACAGCAATGTCCCACAAACAGTCGTAGATTGAAAATGACCAATTTATTATTGTTTTCTTTTGGAGGGATTATTATTAGGCTCTGTGTGGAGTAAGGAAACTTGCCCAAGCTTTCGCCCTGCCTGGAATTGAACTCAGGTCTCTCGCTTGCAAAGCGAGTGCTCTAACCACTGAGCCACAGGACTCCACTAACAAACACACACACATAGAGAGAGACATACACAGACATGCTCACATAGACACACACAGAGACACACAGACAATCACAACAGCGGGGCCTCCGTGTGGAGCAAAGACCATTTCCTGCTTGGCCGCGCAGCGCACATGCGTCTGGAGCAGCCGACAGTAGCGTTGGATAAACAGCCGGCAGAGGCCCGGGTTGGTAAGGTTTTCGTAGATTGCAGAGGTAGGGAGGGGCAAGACCAAGGAGGGCTTTAAAAGAGGATGAGGATCTTAAACTCAATCCTCTGGGGGATGGATTTCCTATAAACTGCATGTGATTGTATACGTTAGCAAATGCAGCAACTATTTTTTTTTAATCTGTGGGATTGTTGGCCAGGTTAACACACTGTGAGATACTCCTTTTGAATACTGCTGCAGGATCTTCAACTTCCACCTTAACACACTGCCAGGACCTCAGTTTAAAGTCTCATCTGTATAAAGGCATCTCCAGCAAAACAGTGTTCCTCCAACCTGGCCCTGGAGACCAGCCTAGCCTTTGTGTTCAAAGTCCCAACTTGAAGAGAGAAGCCTACAGCCTTAGGAATCATAGGCGAGGATGATACCAAATATGCTGACATTTGGAAGTAAATGAGAAAAAAGAGATGTAAAAATAGAAAACGTAACAAAACCTCTTAACAGATTTCATAGTTAAATTCATTTCCCTGATGTTGCACTCTGCAGTTATCATTGATATTCTGTTGGAATGTTCAGCTGCCTCAGTATCCTTCAAGCATACTGAACATCAGTCACTAAAATTTTGTTCAAATCCATGCACTCAGCTCTGTGAGCAGAAAATCCCAGGCTGGATTCAGCACCTGGATTTATTCAAGGTGAGGCGAATGTGGCAGTGAAATTAAAGAAGAGTTTCTATTAAAAAGGCCTATTAAAAAATCATTCATAACCCTGCTGCTGCAGGAAATGTGTCAGTGCTCAAAAGCAAGAGAAAAGGATAAAGATATCACAAAGATCTTTGTTAGAATTGTAAGGACTCGTTTTTCAAATGTTTTAAGTGGAGTCTCAGTAGTGAGGCAGGTAATGGGATTCTTTTGAGAAGTCCAATCCTTATGTTTTTATCAAATATGCAAAGTGATGTTTTATTACAGACAGTTTAATTATTCTTTTTCTCTTGCAGTAAACTGCGAATCAATTTAGATATTACCGTTTCAATGAAATGTCATTGTAAGTACTTTACACTCTTGATATTTTGTTCTTTTGTATGTATTGAAGTAAATAACCTTCATTATTCCGTGTGAGACTCGTACATATGAGTCTGCAATTGAAACTGATTGCAGTACATCAGTATATGCAAGTGAACTCACATGTGTTTAAGTCAGCTGGGGATCTGGTACGCATGGAAAGCTAACACCATTCTATCCAAATCGGGCAGGGTTCCGCATAAGTATGCCATCCACATATGTAAATTTTCAAGTGGAATACAAGCTGTTCTCTTTTACTGAATTCCGGAGTTCATTTGACACAAGTTGGAAAGAGCAAAGGCTCTTGCATGAAAGGTGCTATATAAATGCAGAATTATCATTGTTGTTGGGATCCTGCTGCAGTTTAATGTTCTAAAACTGCATAGCTTTCCATTCAGAACACTATCTGGCTAGTTTCCCACTCCTCCAGCTTGGACCACCCGACCTGCTCAGACTTTGGATTACAGGGTTAACGGTAACAGAATAGGAAAATCCCGACTTCCAGCAACAGATTTACATGTTCGAGAGCAAGCAATAAGATATAATAATAATATTTGCGTTTGATTTAGTACCTTGTCATGTCGTGAGATGTCTCAACGGGCTTCACAGGTTTTACTTTGATGTGCAATGACTGTATTTATAGGTAAACATGGCACCCATGAAATGAGTGACCAATTTTATTTGGGGGGTCACTGGCCAAAACTTTGTTCTCTATTCGCATATTCCATGGGATCTTTAACCTCCACCTCAACACATGCAGCTGGGACCCCAGGTGTATGACAACTCTGACAATGAAGCATGCCACAGCACTGTATCAGCCTAGGCTATGATTTCAAAGTCCTGATGTGGGCTTGAATCCACGAACGTTTAACTCGGAGATGATCCTGCTTCCAACTGAGCCAGGCTTATGTCAGTTTGAAGGCTTACAAAGAATGGCAATCTGATCATGTCTCTGATTTTGGTGATTATTATCATTGTACCACCTGTGCCCTCGGTGTGTAGCAGCGGAAGCATGGACTGCACTCTAGGTGGGGACGAATGGAGGCAGGGGCAAGATGTTCCATTATGGGGAAGAGGAAGGGTAGGCTTTACCTATGGTAGGAGTGGAGGGGCCACTGCATTAGTCTGAATATGTAATATGTTCAATTGCGCCTAAAGCGAAGATGCCACAGCATGATTTGAAGAGAAAGGAATTTCTCCAGGTGTGCTGGCCGACAATCCCCCAAATACAGCTGTTTTTTCACTTTGGGATTGTATGTGGGACATTGCTAAGTGCAGATTAGTTGCCTCGTTGATGTTGTCACTTCTCTTCTCAGTAAATCCTGCAAAGCGCTTTGATGCTCTTGACAGCATGAGAATGCAATTCTAGCTGTACCCATTGCAGCTATGCTTGCAACCAAAGGATCCAATCTGGAATGTAGATTTCAGTGATGCCACTCACAAATCATTTAACATGCCATAAAGGCTGCGTGTACACCTTAAGCAAAATGATTGCAGATACCGACTCAATAATTTTTGTATGGTCGTTGTTAGAACTGGCGTTTTCAGTGATACAAGTCACAAACCACTTTACATGCCATACGCCCTGTGTGCACACCTTAAGCAAAACTGCCATAAGTGTGATGCCAAAAAAAGTGCCTGTGACACTCCCCCATATGAAGACCTTGCTGATGTGGTATAAATCATGTCTATATGCCAATCGGTTATTGAGTTTTTGACGGACAGATCAGCAAACATTATATGTTTATTAGTGTAGATAGACAATGAT
Organism: Callorhinchus milii; assembly: GCF_018977255.1. Classification (NCBI taxonomy): domain Eukaryota; kingdom Metazoa; phylum Chordata; class Chondrichthyes; order Chimaeriformes; family Callorhinchidae; genus Callorhinchus; species Callorhinchus milii. Next base: position 50,997,112 of record NW_024704746.1, read on the forward strand.
TATTATAATCCTCTGAATCTAGTTTACTTGACTGACTACAACAGCAACAAGATTGCATTTATAGAGCTCCTTTCACGTCGGGAGGATGTCCCAAGGCGCTGGACAGTTGGGTCGGGACCCGAGCAGGGGGGAAATAGTCAGGGTGAGGGGAGGGAGTGAGGAGGGGGTAGAGATTCGAGAGGGGAGCTGAAGGCCCGATTGAAGAGACTACCTCATGTTCGGGACTAAATACGAGTCAAGGCTGTAAGTACAGTTTGCGAATGCGCTCCAAGGAGCTGCTTGCTTGAAGGGCGCAAAATAAATGCAAATTGTTGCAGGCTACTTTAGAATTTGATTAATTTAACACGTTTATATTAATGTTTGTTGTCCAAATCTTTATTTTTTTTGTTGAGTTAATGAATGAATAATGTAAATGCAAAGAATTATCATTGAATGAATTGTAATATTTTTGGTTAGTAGAATGTGTCCTTTTACATAAATATCGCTCATACTAATTTCCAAATATTCTTTTTATTGAAGTTAATTCTAAGTTAATAAGATATTCTGTGGTGAGCATCTAATTGCCTGTCTTCTTTTGAACAGATATTGGGGCGGATGTCTTAGATTTAGCAGAAACAATGATGGCAGCTTCAGAGGGGTTGAAATATGAACCAGTACGTATAATTCTAAAATGTGCTTCAGGACAAGAGTATTCTTTGAGATTTTGGGATGTAGCAATTGTTCAAGAACTAGGCAAATTTAATTCAATTTTTTNAGGGAGGAATAATGTAACTAATCGTGTGATATCTTGTTAGCAGAGTAATTGGTTTGTTTTCTGAAATCAACAGTTTCTTTATGACTTGCACTTCCCACCTTTTGGGTTTCAAACTATTTGCTTATAGATGTAAAATAACTCACCGGAGTCGAAAGTTAACAATTGAAGTCTATTTCTTGGCCTTGGGACTGAAATGAGAGATTAAGGCGAATTGTTAAATCATGCTCTTCACTGCAAGAACGTGTTGCTACATGATACAGTGGCAATTTATATGTATGTGACAGTGAATGTTGTCTGGCAATTTGAGGATGAGGCTCAGAACTGAGCCTGACCCTGTCCTTCAATATATTCTTGTGTATACTTTTCAGCAGGGCCTAATGAACAGAGATCAGGAAGCGAAACTGTTGTCTTTACCCCGCTATACAAATGTCTCCCCAGCTATTTGTTTATGCATGAATTTTAAGGAAACTTTATTGAACTTTCAGTTAATTCTGACCAGAAGGATTTTATATTGTTTGGATACTAGGATCACTGAGGTGCACGTTTCTCTTGCTGTATAGGAGAATATTAGTAAACAGAATCAAAAAAGTGTTTTTTATGTCTTTGTTAGCTCAGAAATTGTACGTTAGGATCGGCCTGCCTTCAGAAACATACTGTTGAGATTCCATTAAAATGGTTAAGTGCTTCACCTCTGTAAAGTGAGGGAGCAGATTCTTTGTTACTCTTAAGTTTTATTTTTGATATAAATTGTAAGAAGATGGAAATGCAGTATACTGTTAATTGGGTCTGAAGTACTCTTACTGAAGATTGATAACTGCAGATTTAATTGGAAGTGAAGAGAATAATGGGTTGTGACCACCTTAATTCTGCTTAATTTGGTGAAAAAGTGGGTAATACTGTACTTACGGATATTATTTTTTAACTTCAGACTATGTTTGAATTGTCTCCATCTCAAAGAAGGTGGCAGAGGTAAGTCCAACCTTACTAATACAAACTTTATAGTACTTTTCAATCACAAAATGACGGACTCAAACATTCAAGAGTACCACAGTGAATAAATCTAATATCGATAAGTTATTATTAAATACACTGACCTCGCAAGAAATGTAAACCATATTGAAGGGTTAAAGGATTTAAAAGTGACAAGTTGCTGATTTCAAGTGGTCTGCATCATGAAATGGCAGAGGTAGAGATGCAAATTGTTTGTAAACAGGAATGGATCAAAAGACTGACATATGGTATACCCTTAGTCAAAAGCCCTTCCCAAGTTCTGCCGATGAACTAGGCTGACTTGCTGTCAGTAGCAGAGCCCCAGATAACTGCGAACTGACTGGCTCAGGAACCGGACTCCTGAGACTGCCACAAAGGGCTGGTTCGATTTCAACATTCTGTTGCCAAACATGACACCTTGGAGGCAGTTCGGCTCCAAGGAAATCTGAGTCAAAAAGATACCTTTCCTATTGCTCAGGTGGTTCAGCATTGCATCTGCGATCAGAAGAAGAACTGATGAAATACCCATGTAAAATAACAAGCTTATGTTACTAGCTTGTGTAAAATAAACAAGCTGGTAACATAAAAGAAGCATTTGCAGCCTTTAGAAAAGAAATTCATAGCTGCAAAAGGTGTTAAAAGATAAAGAGTTAAGTGTGGTGAATCACCTAATCAAAATACCACTGGTTGTTGAGCAATTTGAAAGATGTTCTGTGAGATTAAATGGTTTGACCTGGTAATGAACTTGTTGCACAGATTTAAATACCCCAAAAATACTGTTTCTTTAGAGCGCTTGAAAAGGTTCGCAGAAAAGTCCAAGAGGAACATTCACTGCAAGATCTTTTATTCAAAAGTGTCTTTAAAGGCTTTCCTACAGCATTGCCCCACAGGTATGTGAACGCTAATTGCAGTTAATGCTGATGCAAGTTGGTTGAGCAACACAAAGCTTAGCAGATGATGCTAAGGCAAGTTTTACCTGTTTTTAAGCACCCAACACATGCTCTGGCTTTCCCAAGCCTTTGCTCTTGTCAACATGCGCCTTGTAATAATAATAATCCTTGCATTTGATATAGCGCCTTATCACGTCTTTGAGACGTCTCAAAGCGCTTCACAGAATATACTGTAAAGTGAATGAACTGCATATTTTGTGGGCAGCCAATTGCGCACAAACAGTTGTGGATTGAAATGACCAATTTATTATAATTTTTTTTAGGAATTAAGTGTCCCACAAATAGTTGTGGATTGAAGTGACTAATTTATTATTATAATTTTTTTAAAGAATTATTACCCCCCGGAAAAGCAATCCGCCAATCAACTAACAACCGGGTTCCTACTTAGTGCTAGGTAAACAGAGGCGTGTGGAGTAAGGAAACTTGCCCAACATTTCACCCTTCCGGGAATCCTGTAGCTCACTCGCCTCGCAAGCGAGAAACCTCCCAGGTCTCTCGCTTGTGAGGCGAGTGAGCTGCAAGACTCTGGAATGCGAAAAATGAGCTGCAGGACTCTGGAATCAAAAAAATGTGCTGCGCCCTTCCTTCTAGGGCGAGATTGCACATTCTATTCCACGTGCATGCAAACCTCCATGCTTATGTAGCAAACGTGGAGAATTCTATCTTGTTTAGAAATTCTTAAGCTCAGTGACGTGTCAGACACCCAGCTGACCCCAAAAAGACTTCTGTAAATTGCAATTTGATTATAGGGCCAATTATTGAGGTACTTTAAAATTACATGATTGGGGTTGGACAATACATGCATCTATTTCTCAAAGCATTCTAAGAGTCAGAACAAGAACTTTAGCCCTTCTGTGCTGCTTGTTCTATGAGCAAGGACTTGTGCCATGTGGATATTAGTTACAGGAGGTGGGGACATTCTGCAGTTTGTCTGGATTTGGGGAGAATTGCAGAGCTACCCGAATCCTGGAGATTAAAATCAGTAAAACAGTTAGGGGCTTGCAGAGGTAGGATGGGGTGAGACCATGGAGGGATTTAAAGGCGAGGTGGTGAGATAACAAACCAGGTGGTTCACTTCCTTTCCTTCCAACTGAGAGCCACTGAACTGAGCTTTATTTTGTTAATACTTAATAAGATTTTTATTCTTGGGGCTCTACATGCTCCCCCTTGGTGACATCATCCGCAGACATGAGGTTAACTTCCGCATGTATGCGGATGACACCCAACTCTTTCACCGTTTCCTCCTCTACCCTCAACTCCACGACCACCGATGTCCTGACAGTCTGCCTGTCCGACATCGAGTCCTGGACGAGAGATAACTTTCTTCAGCTCAACGTGCGCAAAACTGAGGCCCTCCTGATTGTCTCACGTCAGCGCCTCCGCACCTCAGGCGCTGACAGCATCAGCATCCAAGGCTGCACTCTCCACCTCTCAAAGCCGGTCAGGAACCTCGGGGTTCTGTTCGACCCTGAGCTGTCCTTTCTCCCTCATATCCGCACCACAACTGGCACCGCCTTCCATCACCTCCGGAATGTCGCCAGACTACAGCACTACCTCACCCCTCACGCAGCTGAAACTCTGGTCCACGCCTTTATCACCTCAAGGCTGGACTATGGGAACTCTCTCCTCGCCGGCCTTCCCGGCTCCTCCCTCCACAAGCTGCAGGTCATTCAGAACTCTGCAGCTCGTGTACTGTCCCGCACCAGGCATCGGGACCACATCACTCCCACCCTCGCTCGCCTCCACTGGCTCCCCATCCCCCAGAGGATCGAATTCAAGATCCTCACCCTCACCTACAAGGCCATTCACGGCCTTGCTCCCTCCTACCTCTCCGACCTACTATCCCCCTACCTACCTGCCCGTACCCTCCGTTCCTCTGGCTCCGGTTTACTCCACATCCCCCGCCCCAACTGCCCTATCATCGGTGGCCGGGCCTTCAGCCTCTCAGCCCCTAGGCTCTGGAACTCTATCCCCCAGTGCCTTCACTTTGCTTCCTCCCTTTCCTCCTTCAAGGCCGGTCTGAAGACCTTTCTCTTTGACCGTGCCTTCAGCTCCCCTCTCCACTCTACCCCCTCCTCGCTCCCTCCCCTCACCCTGACCATTTCCCCCCTGCTTGGGTCCTGACCCAACTGTACAGCGCCTTGGGACGTCCTCCCGACGTGAAAGGCGCTCTATAAATGGAATCTTGTTGTTGTTGTTGTTGCACAACTTCAGTAAATAGTGTTCTGTAAAAACATTGGTGTATTTGTGGTGTGATGAGGTACATGCGTACTCTGTAACCTCGACAAATATTGATTGCTCTTATTTTTGTCAGGGAAGAAGATCTATCGAAGCCATATGATGCATGTAGGATACATGGACACTTACATGTCAACAAGGTAGCAGGAAATTTTCATATAACAGTGGGCAAGTACGTACATTCTTTTGACTGTTAACTCTGATGCAAAAAAAGGGTTAAATCAATGTTGTTGGAGGATTAATGGGGAGCTTGTTTTATTATAATGTGGGTTTGCCGGATTGTAAACCACAACATTCACATGAAAAACCGAACGCTCTCAGAACATGGACTCGCTTTTAAGCCCTTAAAAGCATCTTCTCCCAACATGCCCCGGTTCTGGCAAAGGGTCGTGGACCCGAAATGTTGACTCACTTTCCTTTCTCCATAGATGCTGCCTGACCTGCTGAGTGTTCCCAGGGACTTCTGTTTTTGTTTTCACTATTATGATTTATTTTCTGTGTAACTGCAGGTAATGATGGAATTTACTGACACTGGAATTGGATTTCAATGTTCATTTTATATTGCCTAATGTATGGTCATAATGAGACATGGCATAACGTTATTGGTTCATGCAAATGGGATTTAGGGTTTGAGCCTGTGAAGGTGATGTGTGTTGTTGGTGTCAAAGATGTAGTTGTGCTTTATTGGTTTATCTAAGAATTATGATGGAAATTTTCTCTGCACTTTCAGGGCAATTCCACACCCTCGAGGGCACGCCCATATGGCAGCTCTTGTCAGTCATGATGGTAAGTGCTGGCAAATTTGCATAACGTTCACAAGCTTTGTCCAATTTTACAATACTGTTGTTAAGCTTTTGGCTACAAGGAGATGCTGTTTGCCCTGTAATTTAAGCAGCTTCCATTTGCTCTGCCATACAAGTAAAGGTGCAGCAAAACCTGATAAGCTAAAGGTAGTTTTGCAAGTGCTGTTGTTTTCAAGGACTTGAATTAATCTTGATGGATCAACCTTAAATAAAGAGAAATTTTTAATGCAAAATCTTGAAATGGTCAGTGACAGAGAAGTAGAAACCAATGCTGAGTCAAAAAACAGGCATCGGTGGGAACACTCAGCAGGTCAGGCAGCATCTATGGAGAAAGGAAAGTGAGTCAAAGTTTGGGTCCACGACCCTTCATCAAAACTGGAGCATGCTGGGAGGGAGAAGCTTTTAAGGGCTAACAGATAGTGGGGTGGCAGGGCAAAGAAGACAAAGGAGAAAATGGGGTAGACGACAGGAGATGATGGGTTAAAGAGGTGTTAATCATGCAAAACAAAGGGAGGGAATTGCAAAAAAACAGAGGAAAAGGTGTGTTAATACTGCAGAACAAAGGAGGAAATTGCAACAAAATAGGCAGACCAGAGAGAGAAAAGGTGTGTCTAGGACCAAGCTGATGTAATGGTCACAGAAGAGGGGGAGGGGGAAGGTGAGCTGCTATGGTCTGAAATTATTGAAATCGATATTGAGGCCAGAGGGCTGTAAGGTCCTTAGCAGATAGATGAGGTGCTGTTCCTCGAGCTTTCGCCGTGGTTCATTGGAACAGTGTAGGAGACCATGGATGGAGAGGTCGGAGTGTGAGTGGGAGAGCGAGTCAAAGTGTCAAGAAACTGGAAGCTCAGGGTTGTGCTTCCAGACAGAAAGGAGGTGTTTGGCAAATTGGTCACTCAATCTGCATTTGGTCTCCCCAATGTAGAGGAGACCCCATCGTGAGCAGCGAATGGTGGTAGTACACATCTCACTTGAAATCTGTGTTTGGGGCCCTGGACAGTGGTATAGGAGGAGGTAAAAGAGCAGGTATTGCATCTACTACACTGGCATGGGAAGGTGCCTGGGGAGGAGAGCAACTGATGTTGGTGATTGAGGAATGAACCAGGGAGTCACGGAGGGAACGGTCACTTTGCAATACTGAGAAGGGAGGGGAAGGAATAAGTTTGGTAATTGGATCACCCTGGAGGTACCGGATATGGCGGAGAATTATTTGTTGGATGTTGAGGCTAGTGGGGTGGGAGGTGATGACTAGGGGGACCCTATCACGGTTCTGGGAAGAAGGGGAAGGGGTGAGGTCAGAGGTGTGGGAAATAGGGCAGACGCAGTCAAGGGTTCTGCCTACCAGTGGGTGGGAATCTTTGGTCGAAGAAAAAGGAGGACATTTCAGATGTGAAAGGTGGCATCGTCAGAGCAGATGCGGCGGAGGAACTGAGAAAAGGGAATGGAGTCTTTACAGGAAGTGGGAAGAGTTATAGTCCATCCAGGTAGCCGTGGGAGTTGGTGGGCTTGTAAAAGATGTTTGTTGATAATCTATGTCCCAAGATGGAAATGATGAAGTTGAGGAAGGGAAGAGTCGGAGATGGACCATGCGAATGTTATGGAGGGGTGGAAGGTGGAAGCGAAATTGGTGAATTTTTCCAGTTCACTGCAAGAGCAGGAAGCTAAATGGTCTACTCCTATTCCTATGTTCCTATTTAGGCTGCTTGTGCATAGTAGTGTAGAAATATGATTCTAGCCAACACCACCCCAGTAGAATTTAGCAGCTGTGGTGCAGTTCCAGACTATCTTAAACAGTTTTAATAAGAATTTTTTAATTGAAAAAAATCATCTCAGAAAAATAACACCTGATGTGAACAAATACTGCTGCTCGTGCAATTGTCCCTTGAGTTCCCAGTTTAGTTTCAATCTGTGAGCAAATTGTCTCAGGAATGTATAACTTTTCTGAATGCTTTGTTTCCAATGTGAGAGCAATCTTTGTTTAAAAATACTTACAGGACTAGTGCACTTTGTGAAGTACACGCAGCAAGCATTTGTGGAGTACCGTAGCGTAGAGGATAACAAGCGAGAAGACCCGGGTTTGATTCTTGGGGGGTGGGGATGGGGAGGGGTGGCTGGTAGCGAAACCTTAGGCAAGTTTTCTTACTTCACACTCCTCTGCTTACCTAACAGTAAGTAGGAACCCAGTTGTTAGTTGATTGGCAAATCACTTTCCGGGGGATATAATCCCTCAATGCACGACTGATTATGGGACACTGCTTTGAAAAATTGGCTGCCTCATTTCTCCCACAAAATACACAATAAAATCTACTTTATAATATATTCTGTGAAGCACTTTGAGATGTCTCAACGACGTGATAAGGTCATTGAGGATAAGATATCAAATGCAAGAATTATTATTTTGAAATGTTCCCCATACAAATCCTCTGCTGTAGTCCTTTATAACAATTTACTGTGTTTGTTTTTAGTGTACAACTTTTCACATCGAATAGACCATTTTTCTTTTGGAGAACCAATTCCAGGAATTATCAATCCACTGGATGGAACGGAAAAAATAGCAATAGATCGTAAGTTTTATTTATTTATAAAAACATTAAACAGTGTTGATTTTATGCATAGTATGAGAGGGGCTGCAGGTGACTGTTCATGTTGCCTTACTCTGAAAGTTGGTGTGAATTTTAGTTTTTTTACTCTTTTAGCTTGAGGTCTCGCATCTTCTCATATGCTGTGAAATTATGGCATTAGTAAGAACTCCTGGTTGCCATGCAATTTGTATTCTCCTGACTTTGGTAAGAATTCTGACCAGGAGGCTGCAATTCTTCAAAAAGAGCTGATAAAACAACATGAATACTTTCCAGATCAATTGTATCAGAAAAGATATTGTGTAAACTCCATTGGCCAAGAAACAATTGGGAAATGTGATGTTCAAAAAGAACTCAGAAAGAATCTGGATAATCGCTTCACTTCTGCCTGAAGTTACGTGTTCAAAATATAATGCTCTGTTTTTAGAACATTAGTTTGACGAATCGCACCTTTGCCCCAATAGCCTTGTCTACTTTTGGTTGGATTAACAGTTAACAAAACTGTGTTGTTATTGTGGGGACAAGTTTTCATGTCTTAATTCGCTGAGTTCGACACAGTCGATCATACCATCCTCCTCCACTAACTGTCCTCCGTCATCCACCTCAGTGGGATCGCACTCACTTTGAATCCTACCTTACCAGCACTACATTTCTACAAATGGCTTTTCTTCTCGCTTCTACCCGGTCACCTGCAGGGTACCCCAAGGATCCATCCTTGGCCCCCTTCTCTTCATCATTTATATGCTCCCTCTCGGTGATGTCATCTGCAGACATGAGGTTAACTTCAACATGTATGCAGATGACACTCAAATCTACTTTCCACCTCCAGCTGCGACCCCCAGTCCCCTGATGTTCTGTCAGGTTGTCTGTTGGACATCAAGAACTGTATGAGCACAAATTTCCTGCAGTTAAACGTCAACAAGACGGAAGCCATACTTTTTGGCTCATGCCAATGTCTTCTGTTCCACAAATTCGACCTCCTCAACCTACCCGACCTGTCCTTAAAACTCTCCGAACCCGTGCGCAACTTAGACGTCAGACTTGATTCCGACAATACCTCTTCCAAAAAGCTGCCAAAACCCTTGCCCATGCCTTTGTCACCTCTCTGCTGGACTACTCTAATGCTTTCCTCGCTGGTCTACCCTCCTCCACTATTCACAAAATTCAGCTTATTCAAAACTCGGCCACCCACATTCTCACTCGCACCAAACTTCACACCCCGGTTACCCCAGTCCTTTCCAAACTCCACTGGCTCCCTGTCACAGAGCGGATCAACTTCAAGATCCTCACTCTAGTTTAATTCCCTCCATTCCTTGGCAGTCCCCTATCTCTCTAACCTCTCTCCCCACAGCAGTACCCACTGCCTGCGCTGTACCGGGTCCGACCTCCTCTGTCCCCCGAATCCTCCACTCCACCATCGGCGGCCGTGCCTTCAGCCCTACGCCTCAAAACTTTGGAACTCCCTCCCTCAACCTCTTTGTCTCACCCCCTCCTTCCCCATCTTCAGGACGCGCCTGAAGACCTTCCTCTTCGACCGCGCCTATGGTCACCTTCACCTTCCCCCTAGTTCGGCCTCGGGCTCCACCATTGTTCAACACTCTGAGACACTGCCAGCGTGGAGGGCATTATATAAATGCAAGTTAATGATGTTTTTAATCAGTGCCTTGAAATGCTTTTACAGACAATCAGATGTTCCAGTACTTTATCACAATTGTGCCAACAAAACTTAACACCCATAAATTCTCAGCAGACACTCATCAGTATTCAGTCACAGAGCGGGTGAGTAAACTATAATTGTTTTTCTTTTTTTATGCATTTTGTGTCTTGGATTTAGATGTCGTCATATTTCAATTGCATTCCATTCAGTCAAATTTACAATCAAGATCTATGTCATTTGAGATGTGTATTGAACATTGCAGTGATGTCATTGGTGAGCTGGGAACAGATCCAGGGAAGTGTTTTAGCAGTTTTAAGGCGAGGGTTTGTGATTCTCAATGGTGTTTTACAATTGTAATTTCTAGCTGTCATTTTTAATATTTTTTAAAAAATTTAAAAACTAATCTTTCTTGAGTAATTAAGTATGCATAATACGGAAGGACGTCTCAAAGTGCTTCACAGGATTTACTGTGAAATGGAGTGACTGTGATTTGTAGGCAAACGCGACAGCACAATAGCACACAGCAATGTCCCACAAACAGCCATGAATTAAGTGACCAATGTTATTTGGGGGATTGGTCGTTAGGACACTGAGAGAGAAATTCCCATCTCTTTTCAAATAACGTCATGGGATCTTCAACTTGGCTGTGTGGCTCATTTTGTCCTTCCAAATTCATAACTGAGCAGAGCATTTTGAGCTGTGATGCATGAGAGTAAGGTATTGAAGAGAATAAGAGCAAAGTAACATGATGAACGTGATATTCTCATCACGTTTTACCAGTCAAAACATGAAAACATCCTTTAGTTTATTGTCAGAAAAGTGTGAAATAACACTCATGACAAAATCATTTGCTATTTAGTTTTTTTTTAGATTTTTTTTCCCCTGTGGGCTGCTTGATCAAAACAACACTTTCTCTAGCTGGGAAGGTGGTGGTGTTCTGCTGGGCTGTTTCCTGACCTAACTGGACCTCCCCAAAAATTGAGTTTAGTCCAAGTGTTTTCTCATGTTGTCCATCTTTCCTATACTTCACGGCTTCCTTTGAGTGAGGTTAAATGGAGCATTGTGTCTGTCCTCAGGAGCGAGTGATAAACCATGCCGCTGGCAGCCATGGAGTCTCAGGTATCTTCATGAAATACGACATCAGCTCTCTTATGGTGACGGTGACTGAGCAGCACATGCCTCTGGGGCAGTTCCTGGTCAGACTCTGTGGAATTATTGGAGGAATCTTTTCAACAACAGGCAAGTCATATAATTTAGGCGTTGTGGCTCTCACATTCTGATCTTCTTGTGATTTGCTGTTTACTCGGTTACTTGAAAGCCCCAAATGACTGCATTATTTCTGAGGATTGCATTTCTGGCACTTTTTGATTTAATGACCTGACTAAACTGCAGCGATCATACTTCGGCCAAAAGAAATTTCATGAATTTCTGTTTAAAGTAAATCTAAAGCTCAAACTTGTGCTTTGTCTGTTTCTTAGGCATGCTACATCGCTTGGTTGGTTTCTCAGTTGATGTAATCTGTTGTCGTTTCAAAATTGGAGCCTACAAACTGAAATCTGTGAGTTTTTTTAACTTCTGTTTCTATTCAGAGATAAAGCTGACTCGTTTGTCAAGCTTTAATTTTGTGCTTGGCTCGGGAGCACAAAGTGCACACTGATAAACAAGACCAATTTAGTTGCTAGTAAAACGTAAAATACTGCAGATGCTAGAAATCTGAAAACAAAAACAGAAGTTGCTGGGAACACTCAGCAGGTCAGGCAGCATCTATGGAGAAACAAAAGTGAGTCAACGTTTTGGGTCCACAACCCTTTGTCAGAACTGGGGCATGTTGGGAGGGAGAGGCTTGAAAGGAAAGTGATCCAACCACTAAGCATATCTTTTCCTCCCCTCCCTTCTCAGCACTCCGAAGGGACCGTTCCCTCCATGACTCCCTGACTCATTCCTCCATCACCACCATAGTTCTTCTCCTGGCACTTTCCCATGCCAGCGTAGTAGATGCAATACCTGCCCTTTCACCTCCTCCCATACCACTCTCCAGGGCTCCAAACACAGATTTCAAGTGAGACAGTGATTTATGTGTACTATCACCAATGTAGTTTACTGCATTTGCTGCTCACGATGTGGTCTCCTCTACATTGGGGAGACCAAACGCAGATCGGGTGACCGATTTGCAAAACACCTCAGTTCTGTCCGCAAGTACAACCCTGAGCTACCAATTTCTTGCCATTTCAACTCTTCCTCCCACTCTGATCTCTCCATCCATGGTCTCTTACGCTATTCCAATGAGTCACAGTGCAAGCTCCAGGAACAACACCTCATCTATCTGCTAGGGACCTTACAGTCCTCTGACCTCAATATTGATTTCAATAATTTCAGACCAAAACAGCTCACATTACCCCTCCCCCTCTTCTGTGACCATTACCACATCATTGGGTCCCAGACACACCTTTTCTCTCTCTGGTCTGAGTCATGTATTTGAGTACAAATAAGATTGAGCGAATTTAAATCAAGTTTTATAAGTTGTCGTCTGGGGAAGAGCGTGATGGTTAAAAATAGTACATTTTAAAGAGAGCAAAGAACGTTGTTGATGCAAGGAGTTCAAGTCTGGAATACATTGCCTGAAAGGGTGGTGGAAGCCGATTCGATAACAGCTTTTAAGAGAGAAGTAGATAATTATTTGGGGAAGACAAGTTTGTAGGCCTGTGGGAGAGCGCCGGGGGAGAGGGATTGAATTGGATAGCTCTTTTCAAAGAGCCGGCAGAGAATGGCCTCCTTCTGTACTGCATAATTATGAAGTAAGCAGTGTGGAAAAGGGAATCTTGTACAGATTTTGGGGAACCAATTTTGATGGCCATTTATTATCCCCCTAATATTGGATAATTGTCATTGAAGTGTTGTTAGACAATGGTCGTACCAGTTTGCTGAAACATTTTTCTGTTGTTTTCTAGGTCACAGTCCTCGATAGCCATATGAACAATCACAGTCTCACAATTTCAGATGGCTTTCAGCATTAGCCAGAAAAGAGGACTCCATTCAGTTTACAGTTCAGCATTGTCCTTCAATTGTAAATGCGTGCAATAGATATTGTTGAATTGCACAGTGTTTTAAAAAGCAGTCAATTACAATTGAATCATGCGGTATTAAATTTTCACCCAAGGAAGTTTGAAGGAGACCACTGAAGACAAGACGTCAGTTGAAAGATCACTAGTAAAGTTTATTTGCACGTGAAGAAAAGGCAGCTCCTGTCATGAACCCTTTTTAAAATTCTATTGAGTTTGTGATGTGAATAGGGCAGCAGAGGCTTTGTTTTACAGCCTCTTCTGTGCTACTAACGTGTTGGCTCACAGTTATAAGATGTAAAAGCAGGTTTATACCAGAGACTTCTTGTAACCATAATAGGAGTAAATTGATATTGACAGTCACACCGCACCGCAGTTTTCTTTCTGAATATTATGAGCTGTGCTTAGAGAGACAATTTCATACACACCTTACAATATGGGCATTGTTACTTTTTTTCCTGTTTGCATACACAGGATGAAAGGAAACGTGTGAAATAAGTGGCAGTGCAAGGGGGGATTTATTGATGCGTGCCACTGATGTATCTTGTTTATTATCTCTAAAGGCTTTCGTCTTGTTCACTGGCTCCTTGTTCAACACTGAACACTAGGTTACTCCAGCCACAAATGTGTGCTTTTAATACAATTTATAATTAAGAAAAAGAAACTCTGATTGGTGCATCACTGTACGAAAATGCTGTTAGGTTTTGGTAGGTTTCCAGGATTTGAGCAATTTGATTCATCAGCTCTGTGTAGATTTGTGGTTCCTTGTTTGATGGAGATGCCTGATGGATTAGTTCTGCGCCCTTTCACTTATGTAACAGATGCATACACTTCGTGACATTCGTGAAAGTTGCTACATAAATGCAATTTGTTGTTCACCTCACAATGTTTAAGCTGACACTCGGATGCGGGGTGAGTTGCATTGTCGGCTGAGATGTTGAACTGGTCCAGTCTGCCTGTTCAGGTAGACTTTAAAGATCCTACAGAATCGTTAGAAAAGAAGGGATTTTCTCCCTGTGTGCTAGCCAACAATCCTCCAAATTAAATTGGCTATTTGTTTCATGGCTGTTTGTGGGACATTGCTATATGCAATTGGGCTGCTATTTTTGCTACAGAATGCAGTCCCTCCACTTCACAGTAAATCCTGTGAAGCACTTTGAGATGTCTTCCCAATGTAAAATACTACCAAATGCAATTATTATGGTTGGGAGAAATTTTTGTTTGTGGGATTAGATTCCTGTTTTGATTTTTGGTAAAGAAGTTTGAGTTGCCGTATGTTGCATAGATGATAAAACTAAAGGATAAATGTGCCAGTGACTTTTACCCTTCAGCGTTTAAAGCTTGCTAATGAGTATGAAACTGAGACATACAGACCAGGGAAGGTCTCAACTTTGATTGCTGGTCTGTGATTCGTCAGTCGTGAGAGAGAGCGACATTCATCATTAAGAGTACATAAAAGAAGCAAAGGTTACTATATCTGATCACTGTCTGGGAAATGTTAAACGTGGGGATGTTCAGTGAGGATAGGATCAAGTGAGGTGTGGCCATTTGGTGAAGGTTCGATGGATTTGATGCTGTATCAAAAGAGTCAACATCTTCAGAAGAGGAGAGAACAACAGGAAACTGAAGTGACCTGAAGAGATTGGTGAGAAGTTCAAGTAAAAAATAAGTTTAAAAATGCATGGGACCGTTCTTTTTTGCACATTGGGTTGTCAATAACAGGTGTCAATAATAACAAGTGAAACTGGAGATTTCCTGAAAAGAACCTTGATCATTGCTCGGAGCAACAAAGGATTTCAACACTGCTTCGCTGGCACACTGTTTGAGTTTCTGAGTTAGTAATGGTCCAGTACAAACAGACTGAAGCTCATTGAGCTGTACACAACCAATCCACTTTACAATACATTCTGTGAAGTGCTTTGAGACATCACAACAAAGTGCTAAGGTGCAACGATTATTATTTTAACTAGGAAACCTGCTAATTCTTTGTGGCATTGAAAAGCCCTATTACTTGTTTCAAACTTCAGTTTCTTTCCCACTGACAAATGTACCTGCAGTTGGAGTTAGGGTGTGTTTATAGTCAGACTGTTTTAGAATATCACAGAATTAATATTAGTATGTTTTTTGTACTAATAGGCAAAAAGGACCAGGATACATCTAATGTGTTTCTTGACTTAATACTTCTGTTATCAGTGCCTGAAGTAAGCAATATTAGCACTTTGGGATTTTCAAAAGATTTAACATACAATGAAAATTGCGATGATGCAAAGTTACAATTAAGTCAGCCAAAGACTGCAGGGTCTGTTTTTCTGTCTCCAGCTCTTGATTGCCTGGCTTTTATCATTGCCGCATCAAAAAGGACTATGCCATCTCAAAGCAACAACCATCTTTCGAAGTTTCAAAGGCATAGGTTAGTATCGTTGCAAAACATTTGTCACTGTCCACATAGCTACAGTCTTAACTCTGCACATCTACATTTGTTGACTATCTTCATACCATACTTAGCTGGAACAATGCAGCTCCTTTTGTTGAGATGTTTGAAACGTGTTGTACACAGAAGCCCACATTTTGCCCAGATCCTATTTGAAAATTGAAATGAGTTTTTCCCCTGGCCAACAATCCCCCCAGATAATATTGACCATTCACTTCATGAGTGTTTGTGGGAACTTGCTGTGTTTAAATTGGCTGCTCCTTTTCCCAACAACAAATAATTGCATTTATACAGCGTGAATTCAAAGTTCTTACTCGTAGAGTTTTTGATTATTAATTTTTTAAAATTTCTTTTCAGAGGCTGCCGCTATTATTAGTTGGTGTCTTCCATCGCGTTCAGTCTGCTCAACTCACAGCCCAGAGAATGTTTATTGACTTTATTTGGGAAATCACTGGGTTTTGTTGTATTCAACATCAGTTTATTCTTCACATTTTTATCTTACAGATCTTCGAATTTGCGACGATCACACATTTTAGCCAATGAAAAGCCAAACCAGTAAGTTGTTCCTGTGTTCCGTAATTGGAAAATTTAAAAATAAGTTGTAAAAGGTTTGGGAAAGACAGAAATTAGACTTATGGAAAAAGTGAAGGAAATGAATATAGAATTAACTTAGATTTTAGATGCCAGTTGTTAAAGTTTAAAAAATATTTTTGAATTTCTTAATTTTGTAACTTTCTACTTTCATCTCCTATCCAGAATCCTGGATGAAAATGATTCCTTTTGTGAATATCAGAGAAATGCTCAGGCCTGTGCTTGTCTCAGTCACAGGAGAAGTCAGGAACAGAGCAACCAAAAAGCATCCATTTTTGAGAAAGTGTAATTTTTTGTGCAATTCGGTGGAACCAGTTGCAAACTACCTTTTAATTGTTGTAACTTGAGTCATGTTTATTTCTTTTAGATATGAATAAAAATTTGTATAAAAGCATTGCTAATCTCATTATTTATCCTCACTGCTCAGTATTCCTCTCTTCCCGAGCCCATTTTTGCAACTTCAGTTGAAGTGTGGGGAATGCAGGAAAGTTGTATTCTTTGTTCATTGTTTATTTCTTTAACACAGAGATCCTTTATATTGTCCCCACATCACAGTTAGGTCCTTTGATTAAATAGTGATGCCCTCTTGATTAGCAAGGTGTTTCCACTGCTCAGTTGGGAAGGGAGAAATATGTAGGGTTAAGGTTTAAGTAGGCAGAATCTCTTGATAAACAGTAAGTATATGTCAAAGTGGAACACCATAAATGCACTTGACTGAGTGCAATTTTCAGCCGGATGGCCAGGAATTTAAATAAATTGGTATGGTCAGAGGTGACATTTAATTGAGGTTTTGGAGAGATGAGTCCACATGGAAATTTACAATACAGGCTAAAAAAAGCAAATGAGCTACCATTTTAAAGTATCACACAACAAACAGAAACACTCACCTAGCCAGGAGATAGTTCAAGAACCACACCATTTCCTCCACCTATATGAACAACATTCAAGTTTCAACCTGTGAAGCTAAACAAATTGGGGTTTTTGAAGAAATATCTCCTGAAAATTTACCAGCTGAGCTGGAAAAAGACAAATAATATTTCACAAAATTATCACAAGTAACTGACATAGAATCAAACACTTACCCAGCCAGGAGATAGTTCAGGAACCACACCTTTTCCCCTCCACCTAAATGATCTACATTCAAAGTTTCTACCTGTGAAACTAAACAAATTGAGCAAACATCACATTCGGTTGTGGTTTTGAAGAAAGATCTTCTGCAAACTTGCCACCCAAGCTGGAAAAAAACAAAATCAAATATTCTTGGAACTTAAGTTCAGAAATTCCATCTTTTTCCACAACCTAAAGGAGATAACAACAACAGCAAGTTAAATTTGTGTAGCTCCTTTCACAGTGGGAGAATGTCCAAAGGTGCTGGACAGTTAGTGTGAGGCTAGGGGTAGGAGGATGACCGAAGTACAATCGAGCTGGGTCTTGAAGTGGTCCGCGAAGGAAGCAGTGGAGGAGCAAGGTGAAGGGCCTGTGGGGTGGAGTTCCAAAGGGTGGGAGCAGAGAGGCTGAAGGCCTAACTGCCAATGGTGGGATAGGCTGGTGGGGGACGTGGAGCAGGTGGAGCCTGCTGAGCAGATGGAGCAGTCAGATCTATATGGAGTTAGCAGTTCACTAACTCTGATAGGGAAGAGCAAGGCCGTGGAAGGTTTTGAAGGCAAGGATGAGGATTTTGAACTCTATCCCCTGGGGGATGGGGAGTCAGTCTAGCTGGGCTACGGCTAATGAGAGGGTCATGGAGCTTGGTGTGAGAGAGGACACGAGCTGCAGAGTTCTGAATGAGGAAGAGTCGGGAATGCTGACAAACAGGGAGTTACCATGGTGAATGAGGGTCTCGGTGGCCTGAGGGGAGAGGCAGTAGAGGAGCTGTACGTAATTAGCATGATTTTGTTGTCTATATCATACACTCTATGTAAAATGTTCACCTGTCTCTAACTTCATTTGGTCACAAAGCTAAATCCCCATCTGAACAAAGATTTATATATGCTTCAAAATATTTTTTAAGAATATTTAATCGATAATTGCTTGTGCAGTGAGCCCTCATACTTCTGGGATTTGGGTTTATTTAAATCCAGCCAAGGCTGATCTGTTAAATGTGTTCTGCTAGCAAAATGGTTCCTATGGGACATGAATTTGGGCATTCTTAACTCAAGTCCTTGTGCCTAATAGGCACTGAGCACAAAACTACCTAGGATTTGATGCAAATTAGAATAGGCAATTGGAGGTCTTCCTTGAAGGAAGGATAAAGGTGGTTTATGTGTAGTGCAGAATGATGACACTCTTCCAGTCAGGGGTGCTATTTTGGAGTTGTGGCTCAAACTCCTTATTATTGAGTAGAGTGGAGGCAGCTTTGGTCTGTATTAACAATTCTAAACCTGAACCGAGGATGTTGAATACTGGTACCAAAATGTAAATCCCTGATCTAAATGAGCACAAACAACAATTTACCTTTATACAGTACTTTTTACACTGGCAGGACTTCTCAAATAATATTAAATGGCTGACTGGGAGCCCGTGCCAGTGGGGGAAAGGGGGGAGGGTATCTGAAAGTGCAATCAAAAAGATGGATAAGACAGCATTGCCAGAGTGGCAAAGTCATAGGAAGATAAACCTGTAACTTGAAAAATATTCTTTCTCCCCACCACCATTCCCCAACTCTGTAATTTTGGAACTGTTCAGAGATACTTGTTTGCTGCTTTATCTAATAGATATTAGATATTGATCTATGTTCTTCTATTATTTGACTATTTGACTAACACTGAAAATAATGTGTGGGTCAACATTTATTACTAACACACTCCAATTCAGAGGGCTGAATGCACTGGAGCCTGTTTTTGTGACTATTGATCACGCAGGAGTTATTACTCTGTGTCGGTAGCAACAACAACTTAGAATCATAGAATCATACAGCACAAAGAGAGGCCTTTCGGCCCATCGAGTCTGTGCCGGCTCTTTGAAAAGAGCAATGTAATGTCAATCCCACTCCTTTGCTCTTTCCCCATAACCCTGCAGACCCGTCCTCCTCAATAATCATCCACCGCGTTTTTAAATGTTGTTATCGAATCAGCCTCCACCACTCTCAGACAATGCGTTCCAGATTCAAACAACTCGCTGTATAAAAAGATTTCTTCTCATCTCTCCTCTCCTTTTAGAAACTATTTTAAATCTGTGACCTCGAGTCACCGACACACCCACCAGTGGAAACAGTTTTTCCCTTTCTAATCTATCAAATCCCCTCATGATTTTGAAGACCTCTCTTAGGTCTCCTCGTAACCTTCTCTGCTCCGATGAGAATAATCCCAGCCTCTCCAGCCTTTCCTCATAATCGAGGTCCCTCATTCCTGGTACCATCCTTGTAAATCTCCTCTGCACCCTTTCCAATGCCTTAACATTCTTCCTATAGTGTGGTGCCCAGAACTGGGCGCAGTATTCTAACTGAGGCCTAACGAGTGTTTTATATAGGTTAATCATAACCTCCTGACTCTTGTACTCAATGCCCCTATTTATAAAGCCTAGTATCCCATATGCCCTTTTTACAGCTTTATCTACCTGTCCTGCCACCTTCAAGGATTCATTTAACTGAAGCCCCAGGTCTCTTTGTTCCTTCACCCCCCTTAAGATTGTATTACCAGCCTATATTGCCCCCCCTCATTCTTTCTACCAAAATGCAATACCTCACATTGCTCCACATTGCCATGTGTCTGCCCATTTTACCATTCTGTCTATGTCTTCCTGCAGTTGGCTCCTATTCTTCTCACTGTTTACCACCCTACTTAACTTTGTGTCGTCCGCAAACTTGGAACTTGCTATACCCAAGTCCAGATCATTTATATATATATATATATTAAGAAGAGCAGTACCAATCCCTGGGGGACCCACTATACACTTCCCTCCATTCAGAAAAGCAACCGTTCACCACAACTCTCTGCTTTCTGTCTCCCAGCCAGTTCTGGATCCATGCTGTCACTGTCCCTTTTATACCATGGGCTTCTATTTTTCTTACAAGTCTTTTATGTGGCACTTTGTCAAATGCCTACATCAACCCACTACCTTCATCCACCTTCTCCGTTACCTCATCGAAAAATTCTATTAGATTTGTTTAGACAAGATTTGTCTCTAACAAATCCATGTTGGCTGTCCCTAATTAACCCATATTCTTCTAAGTGAAGATTTATTCTGTCGGATTATAGTCTCCAGGAGTTTTCCCACACTGATGTTAGGCTGACTGGCCTGTAGTTCCCAGGTTTGTCCTTCTGCCCCTTTTTGTACAGGGGAATAACATTAGCCACTCTCCAGTCCTCTGGCACCACCCCTGTGTCCAACGAAACTGCGGCATTTGGTGCATCCATTTCTTTTGTGAAGACAGATGTAAAGTACTCATTCATCAGCCATGCCCTCTGCCTCCACAATAAGATTTCCCCCTTGGTCCTTAATTGGCCCCACCCTACTTTTGACTAACCTTTTTTTCTTGATATGATAGTGGAAATACTTGCATGTATATTGTGTCCCTCACGTGGGGTTGTGTCCCAGAGTGCTTGACAGTGGAGGAGCAAGACGTCGAGCCAGGGGAAGGGGGGGAAGGTGACAGTAGATACAGTCAAAAAGGAAGAGGCGCAACCTCAAGATGCAGAAGGAAGGGGCAGGGTAGAGGGATACAGAGTGTTCCAGAGTTTCGGAGAGTCATGATTGAAAGCGTGACATGAAAGGATTTGAAGATGAGTGTGAGGATCCTGAAATTGATCCGTTTGGTGATAGGGGGCAAGTGGAACCTGGCTAGAACTGGTTTCATGGGGGTACAGAGTTTAGTGCAGGTGAGTATGCAGGTGGCAACGTTTTGGATTAACTGGATTTTGTGGACAGTGGAGCTGGACAGACTGGCGAGGAGGGCATTTGAGTAGTCAAGGCGAGAGGTGATGAATAGATGGACAAGTGTTTTGGCTGCGGTAGCTTTGGGCCATAGCACCACATAGTGGCCCAGAGAAGCACCTTATCCACAGTTGCACAATCCAGAAGTACTTGTCAGGGACAGGGTTGACAACTTTCCACTTACTCAAAACCCGACACTAGTGTCCATTACTGCACTATTTGTTTAAAATGTGTTATTAGGTCAATGAAAAATTGAACACATAATGATATTTACATTTCACGCATACACCTTTTTTCATTCCTTCCCTTCTTCTCAACATTCTCCTACTGTTCTCTTCTTGCCATTATGAGGCACCTATGAGGCTTCTTTCCTCACAAATGCTGCAAACTCGGTGCTTGTCATTTCATTTCGTGGAGTCCTGTAGCTCAGTGGTTAGAGCACTCGCTTTGCAAACGAGAGACCTGAGTTCAATTCCAGGCAGGGCGAAACCTTGGGCAAGTTTCCTTACTCCACACGCCTAATAATAATCCCTCCAAAACCAAAAACAATAATAAATTGGTCATTTTCAATCTACGACTGTTTGTGGGACATTGCTGTGCGCAATTGGCTGCCGCGTTCGCCCACAAATATACAGTCAATTCACTTTACAGTGTGTTCTGTGAAGCGCTTTGGGACATCCTCCCGACGTGAAAAGCGCTATGTCAAATGCAAGGATTATTATTATTATAAAGGCATAAACAAAGGTTTCAGCTGCTTTGGTTGTGAGGTATAGGTGGAGGCGGGCCATGTGACGGAGGTAGAAAAAAGCGGTCCTGGTCAGGGAACGGTTGTGAGGAATGCTGGGGTTTGAACCTGATGTCTAAGTTGCACATGGGTTTAATGAGTCTGAGGGAGAGCCCGGGGAGGTTAAGACGTTCAGGCCCACATGAGAGAAGATGTTGATAGGAGCCAAAGAGTATGGCTTCCGTCTTGCCAGCATTCATCTGCAGGAAATTTATGCTCATCCAGGCCTTGATGAACATCAGCGGACTGGGAGTTGCAGCTAGAGGAGGAGAAGTAGATTTGGGTATCTTCTGATTTTATATAGAAATTGACCCCATGTCTGCAGATGACATTGCTGAGAGGCAGCATGTAGAAAAGGAAAAGAAGGGAGCAAAGAATGGAGCCCTGGGGTACCCCCAAGTCACCGGGCGGGTGTGGAAGGAGAAAACAATTGCCAAGATGTGCATTGCTGGCGGTTTGCTATGTAGGACTTGAACCTTGCGAGTGCAGTCCCACAAAGGTGGATGAGTGAGTATAGGTGGTTGAGGAGGATGGCATGATCAACTGTGTCAAACGTGATGGAGAGATCCAGGAGGATGAGGAGGCAGAGAGAGCGCCGATCACAGAGAGAAAGAACGTCATTTGTTACTTTGGTGAGCGATATCTCTGTGCTGTGGGCTGGGCAAAACTGGACTGGAGGGCCTTGAGTAGGGAGTGGAGGACAATTTTTGAGCAGAGTTGATTTGGAACCGCGCATTCCAAAAACTTTGCCCAGGAAGAGCAGATTTGAGATGGTTCTGTTTGTGAGGTTGGGGGTATCGAGGATAGGTTTTGAGGGGCAATGGGAATAGAGCCTGAGGAGAGGGACTGGTTGATTGCGTCAGCCAGCAGTGAGCGAGGAGGGGGAGTTGAGTGTTCAGAAGTTGGGTGGGGAGGGGTTCAAGGCAGCAAGTGCTGGACTTCATATGGGTTTTGGTGGGGGAAAGGGAGGAGGGAGAGATGGGGGCAAAGAAGGTTGAAGCCCACGTTAGGAGGAGAGGGTGGTGAAGGAGGCATGTGTGGGATGGTAGGGGACATGGGATGGGGGGGATAGAGGGAAGGAGGAGGAGGGTGCGGGGTGCTGATGATAGGGCATCTGCCAGAATGGAGTGACTGATGTTCCTGGTGCTACAAGTGAACTTGGCAAGGTACTCCACCACATGAAGGATATGGTTGATCACGAAGCCCAGGACCAAGGCTGACAATGTGGACCCGACGATTGATGATATAACCATGGACTCTGGTGCTTCTGCAGCTAAGATCGTAAAGAGTGCATATTCCCTTTCCAATACAGGGAAATGTTTATGTGTCAGTGGCAAACATATGTGGAACTCTCAGTCTGATTTAGATATTCTTGAACACGATGACGGGTTTCCGTATGTGTTAAACACCCAGCCGACCAAACAAAAATAGTCTCAACCATCCACTACAATAATGCACACAAATAAATTAAATTTCAATATTTTGATCTACTGTAATAATCATCTTTGCATTTGATATATCTCCAAAATGTCTTTACAGAATTTACTGTAGAGTTTTATGACCTATATGGCAAAAGTAGCAGCCAAATTTGCACACAGTAATGTCTCACAAGCAGCTGTGAACAACAACAACAAAATTACATTTGTATAGTGCATTTCATGTCGGGAGGACGTCCCAAGGCTCGGAACAGTCAGTGTTTCGTACCTGAGCTGGAGGTCGGGATTGGGGAGGTTGGAGGGCAGGGTAGGGAAAAGGAGAGTGACCAAAGGCATGGTCGAAGAGGAGGGTCTTGAGGCGGGTTTCGAAGGAGGCAAGGAGGGGATGAGACGGACGGACTGCGGGATGGAGTTCCAGAAGATGGGGACCGAGTGGCAGAAGGCCCGCCCGCAATGGTGGTGTTAACTGTAGCGGCGACGGCTGAATTGATACAAACACAGATCTGAACCACATTTTGACAGTATAAGTAAATTTAATCAAAATAATTGGTTGCAACTGACATCACGAATATTGAAAGACTCATAGGGTTAGTGATTGGTTATACCTTAAGAGTTAAATGAACATTAGACTTTAAACTAAATAAATCACATACAGTCCCGTAGGTAGCACACTAATCCCAAATAGAGTTCCAAATAAATAACAAGGTGGCATCACATAATATCAAAGGTTTTAAGGGAAAGAGGGCGCGTTATTCATGGATGCGTGGAAGTTGCGAAACTATATTCCTGGTAAGTAGCAGTCAATCACTCTGGTTGGGTTTAAGCAGCGTGCTGGGAAAGGAGGCTGGGTCAGTGGTTAAATCCAACTGGTGTCTGGAGTCTGTGACAAGGCATCCTTTTCTCTCTCTCTCTCTCTCTCTCTCTCTCTCTCTCTCGGCTACCCTGTCTCCCTCTGGTGCATCAGGGGATCTTTCCCCTGAAGTCTGCAGTCCGGAGTTCTCCAGTGATCAGCGTGACCAACTGGAAGAGCCGCCGGTTTGTTGGTCTCTGAGTTTTAACTCAAAGTCCGTTTAGTTCTCCCTCCTTCAGCCCTCTGCTCATCCTCTGAGCAGTTGTTCTCAATCTTGTGTTTCTGAGTTTCGGTTGGAGAGGTCAGCCCTTCAAATGTGACCAGATTTCCTCCTCGTTCTCTCCCCGATCTGAAACAACTTCACTCAGTTTCTAAAAGTACTGACTCTTACAGTCACATCACCTTTTGACTGTTACCTTCCTTCAGATCTGCTCATCTTAACCCGCACATGGTGTTCATTGTTTCGGTACCCCTCAGTGATGAGTTCTCATGCATTCCTTTGCCCCTCATGACTCTTTTCCTGGCTCCTAATCTCCTCATCCCAGTCTCCCTGTCCTGGCTAACGCTTCCATCCTTGTTTCTGCTTCTGTAAAGGATCAAGCATATGATGTGTTACTTATTCAGCTGATTAATGCGATGCCATCTTGTGTGCTTCCTCCCTTTTATATTGTATTACAGTAAGTATACGGAGGGGCTGGCCTTTTCTACTGTGGAAAGGGGCCTCTATATCAGGCTTGAAAAGGGAGGGTTTTCTTCCCAAAGTCCAGGACCATAACCGAGTCTCCCACGTCATATTCAGTTGCTATGACTTTTTGTCAAAGCAGCATTTAATTGCTGCTTGGGATTTCCCAATGTTGGTGGCTACATACATGTTAGTAGCCTTTCATTTTGAGTACCTAAGTTTCAGTAATGGTGCTTATTTGGACCCGTTTTAAGCTGGGCAGCATCATGTTTCCTGGTGTTATTGTCTAGTAGCCTGTCATTGCTTGATGTAGGGTTATCCCTGTGGTGGAATGTGGAGTAGCTCTGATTGCCATCAGGCACATAGGAAGCGTTTCCATCCATTGCGTGGGGTGGTCTGCACAAAACTTCTTGACCATTGTTTTTAGTGTCCGGTTTCCCCTCTCCACTACCCCTGATGATTGGGGGTGAAAGGAAATATGAAGCTTTTGCTGGATAACATGACCTGTAATTCGATGAAGATCTGCTTCGTGAAATGAGACCTCTGGTTGCTGTCCACTTGCACCGATATTCCCCACCTGCAGACCACTTCACGCAATAGCAGCCTAGCTGCCGCCAAAGCGGTGGGGAACGCCTCCATCCACTTGGTAAATTTGTCGATGATCACCAAGCAGAATTTGTAACCCCCTTTGATCTGTGGTAATGGCTCAATGAAGTCTGTAGGTGGGTCCATAGGCCTTCCGGAGGTGGCATTTCCCTGTGGGAGCACACATGAGCAATGGCTTAGTCCCCGAGTCACTTGAGGTTTGCTCTACCAGTGTGTCCATAGTCCAATCAGTGGGAGGAGGGTCGGGTTTTCCCTCGTTGTGCCAGGCCATCACTTGCTGGTAGGGCTCTTGGGTTTGCTGCAGAGATCCCAAGTCGATGACCCGTCGCTCTGTTGTGCACTGTTAACCATTTCCACACAGTCCGATGCGGTACCGGTGGGGACCATATGGTGGCGTGGCACGCGACCTACTTGGCAGCTCGATCCACAGCCGAATTTCCGAGAACCTGTGGGCCAGACGACTTGGAATGTCCTTTCACTTTACCCAAGTGCAGAGTTGCCTGTCGATTGGATAGGAGTTGCCTTATGCTGCGCAACAGCTGATGGTGGGCTAGCGGTTTGTCATCCTTTGATTTAAAGTCATTAGCTACATACAGGGAAAGCAATGTGACCATGTTGACAACATATGCACTATCCCACCAGATGTTCGCAGACATTTCAGCGGTGTTTGTGACAGCCTCATGGAGAGCGGCAAGCTCGACATATTGGGCTGAGTGGCGTGTACATTTAAACAGGAGTTCCTTGTCCTCCTCTATCAGGACTGCAAACCCTGTGTAGTGTGCCGTTGTCGTGGAAGGATGAGCCATCAATATAAACATCCACTGCTCTTTCCACCGGCCGGGGACTTAGTGCTCTGTGTGTGAACCAAGTTCTGGGAAGGGGACACTTGTGAAATTCACCACTGTAGCTTAACATGTGAGGCAACAGCATAGTATGATGTGTGACTATATCAAGGTCTTGCTCCATTAACAACAAAGTCCAATAATTCAGTCGCTGTGAGGAAACGTGGGAGTCCCCTGGATTCAAAAGTAGGCTGAGAGGAGTATGTGGAGTATGGAGTACTAGATGCTGTAGACCAGTAATAAAGATGAAGTGCTTTACTGCACACTCAGTGTGTTGCGAGTAGGTGTTGTTTGCAGGAGTCAAGCCCCTATTCTACTCCAGTTAATATACCAGAGGCGAAAGCAATGGGGGTCAGGCGGCCATTCTACATTTGGTAGAGTACAGCTGAGAGACTCTCCTGGGATGCAGCCACCTCCAGGTGGAACGCAGAAATGGGATTGGGTGAAATGTAGCCTGAGAGGATACAGTGCTTCCACTGCCTTAGTATGTGTCTTAGTCCATTGCTGCAGCAAGGAGTCATTGTCCCCTTTAAAGAGTTCGTGCAAAGGTTTTGCCAGTTCAGTGAAAGATGATATAAAGGATCACTGGTACCCCACCAATCCCAAAAATGATCTCAGGGCAGTTTTGTAAATAGGTAAGGGCAATCGTTGTATGATCTCCACCTTGTGTTCATCTGGTGTTCGCCATGTCTCGGATACTTGGACGCCCAGGAAGGTGACAGTAGGTTGCATCAATTGAGCCTTTTTAGGATTGATTTTTAAACCTGCTGCTTGTAGCCGCTGGATTACGTCAGCCAAGATTTCCAAATGTTGCTGCTCATCTGCCGTGGTATATCATCCACGTACTGGAATATACATTCGGAGTGTATACACCCCTTCAGAATCGCCACCGTACGCTTGTGGAATATGGTGGGAGCATTGTGAAACCCCTGAGGAACACAAGTCCAGATGTATTGCTGGTTATCAAACATAAAAGCAAACTTGTACTGGTCTTCCTCTGTCACCTGGACACTCCAGAGCCCATTAGAAATATCTAGGGTCGAAAACACTCGGGCAGTCCGCGGCAGACTGGTTAATAACGTAGGAGAGTCACTAACTACAGGTGCGCAGGAAGGGGTAACCTTGTTAAGGTGACAATAATCAATCGTGAGATGCCAACTCCCGTCGGGTTTACAGACTAGCCATATTGGAGAATTTGCGGTAAACCTGCCTTTGCAAATGATTCCCTGATCCAACGGTGACTCGATCGCAACATCAACCCACGGGAGACTTTCCCAAGATATTGGGTAATGTTGGCACTGTCGGTGGGGAGGACTGTTCATCGTTTCAGGCGAATCCATTCTCCCACAATCATATTTGTGCTTGACCAAAATGTCTGAATGATCGCGGAAGAGTGAAGCAATGCATTCTTTAGGGAAGGTAATGGGGGTATTGCTCGAATTTCTTTATGGCATTAACAGCAAAACAGTCAGCGATCACGTAGTACAATCCATTATCCCATTTCCGAAGGGATCCCCAATCCATAAGTGTTGATTTGCAAAATTAATGGTTATGGAGTACATGAGGAGTACGGCGGATCCGAGGATACTCTTCTCTTTGGGCATATCCATCGCCTCGGGACCAACTACTGACAACATCCCTTCCTTAAACATGAAACATCTATAGCCTTACGTTGGTTACCATCGAAACCTGTGAGGCAGCATCTCAAATTAGTGGCACTCTAATATTTACGCGGATTTTTGGAGTGTAGGATAGGGATTTCAGACCCAGTATCGACCAACATTAATTGCGGTGGACCTCTGTTCACTACCGGTCACGCAAAGTGTCTGTTACTCGCAATTGGTTCGAATGGAATAGATTGCTTAAGGATAGGGAAGACCAAAACCCATCATTGTGGTAGCTAGTCTATAGTCCCAATTAACTTCCTTGCACTACGCTCCGATGATTGGGAAGCTCTCGCTGTTGAATCATAATATAATCATCCATAATTAATCATTATTTACAGTGGGGCGGGCAAGGCGGGTACATGAAGCAGGCTGAAACCCGCTGAACGGAGGGAGTGGGCAGGTTGGTAGGCGGTTAGGATGTCGCAGAAGTAGGGGGAAGCGAGGCCATGGAGGGCTTTGAAGGTAAGGATCAGCATCTTGAATTGTATCCTCTGTGTGATGGGAAGCCGGTGGAGTCGGGCAAGAATGGGACTCATAGGGTTGCCGTGCCTGGTGCGGGAGAGAACATGGGTGGCAGAATTCTGGATAATCTGCAGCCTATGGAGAGAGGAGTTGGGAAGGCCGACAAGCAGGGAATTTGTGTAGTTGAGCCTGGATATTATGAAAGCGTGTATGAGGGTCTTGGCAGCCTGTGATGTGAGACAATGGCGGAGCTGGGCGATGTTGCGGCGGCAGAGAGGAACATGGCACGGATGCGGGGTAGAAAGGATAGTTGAGGATTAAACAAGACGCCAAGCGAATGACCAATTTTATCCAGGGGACTGTTAACTAGAACAATGGGAGAAGTTATCTTCTCTTTTTCAAACAGAGCAATTGGATCTTTAATATCCACCTGAAAAGTTAACCTGGACGATGAGCTCAAAGTACTGATTTAATGCTTGAACCTACAACCTGTTGACTCAGAGACAGGAGGTCTATCAACTGAGCCCAGCTTATATCTGAAAGAAATCAGCTTCCCTGCTCAACACTGACTTGACAACAAAGTTTACTCCAGTGCTTCCTCACTTTCTGTGCTTTCGCCTCATTCACCTCTGTAGGACCACATTCTCCTCATTTCAATCCAACCAGACCCTCTTTATCTTCTTCAACAGGTTCTCCTCCTGCTGTCACAAAGTTACCTGTGAATTACCTCAGGGCTCTATCCTCCACCAACTCCTTTCCTTCAGTTACATCTCTTGTCATCTGCAGAAACAAGGTTAACTTCCACATATATACGGATGACATGACATTCAACTCTACCTCGCCGCCTTTACTCTTCATTCCAAGTCCATGCTTGTTCTGTCCGCTTGCTTGTCGGATATCAATGCCTTGATGTGCCTCAACTTCTTGCACCTTAACATGAGCAAGAGAGAAGCTATCCTCCTCAGCTCCTGCTATTGTCTCCCCATTTCCAGCTCTGACCTCCTCAACCTCCCAGGTCTGCCTCTACCGCTTTTATTTTCCAATTGTTTTCTGAGTGACTTACGAATACCCAGTGACTATACTGTACAGTTGTAGGAACATAGGGACAGGAGTAGGCCATTTAGCCCCTCGAGCCTGTACCGCTATTCTGTTAGGATCTGTATCTCAACTCCAATGACTCGCCTCTTCCCCATATCCCTTGATATTCTTACCTAACAAAAATCTATCGTCAATCTTGAAAATTTTAATGGATCCAGCATCCTTAGCCTTTTGGGGGAGAGAGTTCACAGTCATTACCTGCAAAGCACTGTGAAATGTCTCAAAGTTACTTGCATCAAATGCGAGAATTATTGTTCTTGCGGAGTTCGAGCTGGTCCAGAAAAGTACATCCACTATCAGATGCCTTGAGCTCTGAGGAGCACAGTGTGGATCCAGCGATCTCTTCATTAGCTCTTAGACTGGGTACAACTCTAACAGCATGACACTCTGCCTCTCTGATAATTGCAGAATATTTGCAGTTCCCACATTAAATACAGGTCAGTAGCACTGCAAGGGTCAGCGTGACTACCAGGCATCGAGTGATTGAATATCTCAATCAGAGGTTACCACCCTTTCACAGCAAGTTTTCAGGGTTATTGGCAGCAGAGATGTACAATGAGATTGCAGAAGGAATCAATAAATGCAAGATTAGGATCAGGTCCCAAAAATTATTAAACGCACAACAATAAGCTGCTGAGCAATTAACTTTATTGCTGGTGACTAACTGAATGCAGTAACTACAAGCAAATCAATGCCGCGAATCTCTTCGTGCAACTTTATGATTTATTTTGATAGGCACAAACGTACGGCAATTTTTCGTCACAGGGCAAGTCATTCCATTTTTTGGGTATATCTGTAAAATAATTAAAATGCAATCATCTGTCAGTAATAACCTATAACTTTCAACCTTCAGTGAATCAAAATATTCTGTGTATGTGGATTTCAGATTTGGGATAGAAAGGGAAAATAGCTACAGGCAGGGTGGTGTCCAGCCAATACCGAACCATCTCTCTGCTTTCTGGGTGTGAACTGAATCTCACTGTAGGTTCATCTCTTTCTAAAACATCTTACTTTGAGACCTCCAGCAATGTAAACCCTCCCCCCCACCTCCCCCACAACACACACCCACCTCCAGCACTGCATTGGAGTGTCAGCTTAATTTAAACTTGATTCTAAGTTGCGACATGAGTTTGAACCCACAATCTTCTGGCACTGAGCCAAGTTGTTCGATGCTCAGCAAGCGCTCACTTCCAATGCTAAATATTCATCTTTACATGTGGAAGTATTTTCCCCCAATACATTTCCTCACTGAAAGCATCACATTCCTTGTTGCCATTTCATCAGTGAGTGGGTAAACACTGCTATCATGCCTGTTATGGCAATAAATAACTGGAGCATTCACTGTTCTTAGAACCCTTTTTAGAAATACTTCAGATCATATATCTTACTCAGGCTGTACAGTGCACTGGTCAGACTGCATCTTGAGTACCGCACGCAGTAAATAATAATAATAATCCTTGCATTTGATACAGCGCTTTTCACATCTTCTAGATAATAATAATAATAATAATCCTTGCATTTGATATAGCGCTTTTCACGTCGGGAGGACGTGTCCCAAAGCGCTTCACAGAACACATTGTAAAGTGAATTGACTGTATATTTGTGGGCGAACGCGGCAGCCAATTGCGCACAGCAGTGTCCCACAAAGAGTTGTGGATTGAAGTGACCAATTTTATTATTATTTTTTNCTTGAGGGATTATTATCTGATGTGTGGAGAAAGGAAACTTGCCCAAAGTTTCACCCTACCAGGAATCAAACTCAGGTCTCTCGCTTGCAAGGCGAGTGTTCTAACCGCTGAGCTACAGGAACTCCTTAAGTTCTGGTCAGTACAGCAAAAGGTGGCTGCCCAGCCCCTTCAACAAAAATAACAATTACTTTTGTATAGCACCTTTCACATTGGGAGGACGGGGTACTGGGAATTGCAGAGAATAGCAGAGGAGAATAACATTCCCTGAACAGAATAGCCTTCAGGCAGTAGGAGAGAATAACAGAGGAGATCAATAAGGTTGATCCCCAGTGTCAGAGGAATGAGCCCCTATATTAGAGGAATGAGCTATGAGTGACAATTAGTCAAACTAGGAGCTCTTCACTCTTGAAAGAAGGTGACTCCAAGGGGACCTCATAGAGCTGTATAACATTTCAAATCAGATTGAAAACATAAACCCAGATCAATACTTGAGGCTGCACCAAGATAGTAGAACCGGAGGACATGGGTTTAGAGTTGTAAAAGGTGATTTCAGGACAAATACTAGGATGTTTTTCTTGACTCAGAGGATTATCAAAGTGTGGTTGAGACCTAGACATTGAGATTCATTAAAAAGCAGCTCACTGCTGCAATGGTGGGGCAGTAGGGCAGGTGTTCTGTAGGGATGAGATTGGATGGGCTGAAGAGCTTTCTTCATCCAAAGCAATCTTGTGATTTATCTGAGTCAATCTCAGGCCCCAGATCTGGAATTAAGATAAGAAAAGAGACTACAACGTACGGTGGTTCATATGCACGCAGTCCTCGTGCTCGTTGAAGTCATCAGGAACTTCGTTGTACCAGTTTATAAAATTAATCTTAGATCCATCACTCCATTTGAAGTTGCCCTCCTGTGTGAGAGTGAATAACAATGTCAGTACAGTAGAATACTAGTTATCTCCATGTCCATTCATCTACAATGGTATTCTAGTAACTAATTATTTATGCTGACATCACAGCCCATCATAACTTCTGTATCTGAGCACCATTCTTCTACAATGGTGCTCAGATACAGAAGTTATGATGGGCTGTGATGTTAGCATAAATAATTAGTTCTTTGCATTTTTATCTGCACGTTACAGTCCCACATGTTACTTATTGTGAAAATCTCTATCCATTGGAAAGATTATATTGTAAACATCTTAAAGAACTTTACAGAGAAATAAGGCAGGAAGATAGAGAGACACACAGACACAGATACGGTTAAAAAAAAAGCACAAAAATGATGCTTCAGTGCCTGCTAGATTGACCTGTTTGATTTCAATTGAAGTAAATGGTTTCAGAGATTGTGCAAATTTTCATACAGTTTGCACACTTTCCCTCATACTCTAGTACCATATAAACATGGCTGGGGGGTACAGATGTAAAGTACCAAACACTTCACTTGAGGATATGCGGGAGAATTGAAGGGCAAAATTTCAGGAATTACAAAAATGCTTTTGGGAGCAGAGGTGTATCATTTAGCATTTGTTCTACAGCATTTATGATTTCAAGGTAACACCATCTTCAGGATCACAAGAAGGGAGGCGGAGGATTGGATTAGGAGGTGCAGAAGTTGTCTGTTCTATAAAAAAGAATGTTTTTATAATATATTGTAATTTAGATACAGTTGTTCAGAAAATAGATTTGGCAATCCACCTATTAATGCCTTTAAATAAAAAATGAATTCTGGCAATATTCGAAAACTGCTTTCAAGTATGAAAAAATAAAATACATTTTCATGAATGGGTGGGTGTGTTGAAAGAATAAACACCCTCCACAGCAGACGCACTTTTCGGGTGTGTACATACTTTTGTTTTTATTTACTTTTTAATAGAAAATTATAATGACTGTGACAATTATAATGATCTGACACAATGCCTCTGCTTCTGAGCGATGTTTTCAGGAGGATAGCAGACTCTGCAGAGCACTCTCCGATCGTATGTTGGATTCCTCTCAGTGGTTGAGCCAGGTTTTGCAACCAGGGAGGATGGGGAATGGATGTGGTGGAATCAATGGGCTATTAGTGACATCGCCTTCTTATCTCTCTCACACTCACACTGCTCCATCTCGCACTTTTTCTGTGCTTCACACCAACCATGCCCCTCACCTCTGAGGTTCTCTGTACAACATTAAGTGTTCTTCCCCTTACCCCCCCTCACTGCTTTGCTCTTCCCTCCACTGCCTTGCTTTTCACTCCACTACCCTGCTGGGTCTCATTTCTGATTGTTTTGCTGTGCGTCCTTCTGCAGAGATTGGTGTTGGTTTGGATCTGCGGTGCTGGGAGGTGGAGGCATTGAGGGAGATGTGAGTTTAAGCATTTTGGGACGCTACCCCACATGAAGGCCGTGAAATGCAAGTCTCCTATGCTGTTCCAATGAGCCACGGCCATTGATTTCAACAATTCAGTTCATAACAGCTCCCTCCCCCCCTCTCTCTTCTGTGACCATTACCACATCATCTGGGTCCCGGACACACCTCTTTTCTCTCTGGTCTGCCTATTTTGTTGCAATTCCCCCCCAGCCCCCCCTTTATTTTGCATTATTAAGATCTCTTTAATCCCCTGTCTTCTACCCCATTTTCTCCTTTGTCTCCCTTGCCCTGCCTCCCCGTCTGATAGCCCTTAAAAGCCTCTCCCTCCAAACATGCCCCAGTTCTGACAAAGGGTCATGGACCTGAAACGTTGACTGCTTTCCTTTCTTCATAGATGCTGCCTGACCTGCTGAGAGTTCCTAGCGATTTCTGTTTTTGTTTCAGATTTCCAGCATCTGCAGTATTTTGCACTTTGTATATAAATTCAAGTTGTTGTTGTTGTTGTGCGGAGAGCACAATGATGTTCATCATGTTGTTGCTCCAATTTTGTTCAGTGGTTGATGTGCTGGAAGGGAGCTGTTCCCTCTGCTGGCCTCGCCTGTTGTTCTTGGCTCACCATTATAATGGTGGTGCTCCTGCTCTTCACTGCTGGTCATTATTCCCTCCTCATTCCCTGCTCCTCTGTGCTGCTGGAGGTGCTGGAAGCAGATCGCATGAGTCAGGTGGGAACTGTTGATTGCTCAGCAGCAGTTTCTAAAGAAAAGCAGGACGTTAGTGCAATTCCTGTTGAAGATACCATTAATTGTGCTGCAGTGCAAGCAAAAAAATGCACAATGCATTCGATAATGTTTCGTTTCTATTTTATGTGTATTATTGTTACTTGTACCAGGTTGAGACTTCTTCCCAAGGATTTCCACGCTCTCTTTTTGCTGATCGGTGTGAGTATTTCAGCCTTGCAAAGTTGCCTCTCCTCGATTCAGGAAGCTGTTGTTTTGCTGATCTTTTTTGCTCATCTTGCTCTCAAAGGAAGGATGATAATAATAATAATAATCCTTACATTTTATATAGTGCTCTTCTAGACGTCACAAATGATGTAGAGTGAATACAAATGTTCCTGGCATTCATGAATCATGATCTTCCTCTCATCCTGAATGCCCTCTCATACCACAGGTTTGGATTTAATTCCATTTAAGAAATCAGCTTTATTTAAAAAAAGTACTCCTATGTTTGTAGCTGCCCCACGTAAGCCCAGGTATACTTGACTTAACTATAAAATAAAGGACCACTGTACCTTGGTACTCCTTCTCAATTTTTGCCCTCCTCCCGCCCAGAACAGCTCTTGTCTACTCTAGACTGTCTCTGGCCTCCTGTTGGCCTCTCTTCCCCTTCACTCCACCACTGGTGGCTACACTTTCAGCCACTATGAACCGAAACTCTGGAACATTCTCCGTCAATCCCTCCATCTTGCCCCCTCCTTCCCCTTTTTTAGATCACAACTGACCTACCTCTTCGACCATGCTTACTGTCACCTCCTCCCTCACCCCAGCTCACCGTCGGGCTCCACCATTGTGAACCGCTCCAAGACAACGTCCTGCATGAAAGGGGCTATACAAATGCAAGTTGTTGTTGTATGGCAGACCACATTGAATCTTTCTTTCTGTACCTAACCTCTCTTTTGAAATGTGGTCTAACATAAGAAAAAGATGTGCCTGTAGCTCCACGATGCCAGTGGGAATGGTGACCGTCTCACTGAAGCAGCTTCATTTACGCCTGGACCTTCTCCTGCCACTGCTGACTCCTTTCTCTTCATTTTCTTTCATTTTGTTGACAAGCTCTAAGATGCTACCTCGTGTGAAGGGAGCTGTGTAAGTTGCTGTGGTTTTTCCCATGTTTTTCCATTGCAGATGACTGTTAACATATTCCTCAAGCTTTTCTGAGGCCAATAATCAATGATTTTATTGTCGTCATTGACAAAACCAGGTTGCGGGTGGCGCTGGAGGTTCATTCTGATCGGCTTTTCTTTTGAGGTTCAAGTACAACTCTTCTGAAGGCAATCATTCATGTGCCAGAGTTGATCGGCGTTAACGTTCCCACAAAACCAAAAAGTTCACTCTTATAAACTTCAAAACCCTTGAACTATTTTGGGGGTAAATCCTACAGTGACCCTACAGTGGACAAGAAAACCAAAGAGCCGTTCTGTGTGGATGAGAGAGCAAAAGAAAAAAGATAATACTGTGCTTTGTGGTGATGTATAAGTCACACTTAAATAATATTTTGGTTCACAATGTACTGTACAGGGGGTCCACAAAATCTCTTACCCCCTCTTACAGAACAGCGATATGAGACTATGGAGAAGCTGAAACAACAACAATAACAAAATTACATTTGTATAACGCCTTTCACATCAGGATGTCCAAAGGCACTGGACAGTCAGTGTTTCGGACTTGAGCTGGGGGTCGAGATCGGGGAGGGTGGAGAGTAGGGAGGGGAAGCAGGGAGATCGAAAGAAAGGTTGGAGGGGAGTGTCTTAAGATGGGTTTTGAAGGAGACAAGGGAGGGGTTGCGGTGGAGGGACTGCTGGATGGAGATCCAGAGGGTGGGGCAGAATGGCTGAAGGCCCAGGCGAAGTGGGGGATATGAAGCAAATTGGAGCCTGCTGAATGGAGGGAGCAGACAGATTTGTAGGGGGTTAGGAGGTTACAGAGGTAGGGGGGAGCTAAGCCATGGAGGGCTTTGAAGATGAGGACTACGATCTTTAACTGTGTCCTCTGTGTGATGGGAAACCAGTGGAGTCAGGCAAGGATGAGGGTGATAGGGTCACGGAGCCTGGTGCAGAAGAGAATGTGGGCTGCAGAGTTCCAGATGATCTGCAGCCTATGGAGGGGGAAGTTGGGGAGGCCGTCAAGCTTGGATGTTATAAATGCATGTATGAGGGTTTTGGCTGCCTGCAATGGAAGACAATGGTGGAGCCGGGTGATGTTGCGGAGGTGGGGTAAGGCAGAGCGGGTCATGGCACGGATGTGGGGTAGAAAGAATAGTTGAGGGTAAAACAAGATGCCAAAGTCCGGGACTGGCTTAGTAAGATGGAGTGTGCATCCTTCGATGGTGATGCTGTCAGTGCCTGAGGTGTGGAGACACCAACAGGAGGCAATCAGGAGGGCTTTGGTCTTGTTGACGTTCCAACAGTAGAAAGTTAGCTCTCAACCAAGACTTGATGTCTGACAGACAGTCTGAAGGACCACGGTGGTCCTGGAGTCAAGGATGGAGGCAGAGACATACTGTTGGGAGTCATTCACATACATGTGGAAGTTGACCCCAAGTCTGCAGATGATGTCACCAAGAGGGAGCATATAGATATTGAAGAAGAGGGAACCAAGGACAGAGCTCTGACCAAGCTGTCAAAGACGCATTTCGCTTTGTCATTCCATCCATGTTACGGAAGATGTCGCATCAGACATGGTGACAGATCAATATCTGCCATGAAAATTATTACACTCACACTGATGCTTTGAACGTTTAAATACAGTTAAGCGCTTGTTCTGAATACAATTAATACTTCTAAATACAATTATCATCATTCTTCTACATGTTTCACTTGTTGGTCAGTGCACTGTGTAAAAAAAAAGGGGTAACAGATCTTTGTGGACACCATGTACATTGAATTCACATGATGACCTCATATTCGCATGATTTTTATATCCACAATGTGGTTAATTCCTATGGCTGGGTATCAGACAACCAACTGCACTTCAATGAGGTTACAATTTTAAATATCAAAGTTTTGAGCTTCCATTGTTATGGAAACCCTCCTAGAAGTGAAATTAAAAAAAATAAGTTGAGTGACCTTCAACTGTTTTGAATGGAATTGAGAAAATAAAATCAGAAGAGTAATTTCAGATATAGTAATAATAATCCTTGCATTTGATATCGCGCCTTATATCCTGTGAAGCGTATTAGCAACAACATCAGGTTGTTTTAGATATTTTTCCTTTGTTTAGCAGTAAGTAGGAACCCAGTTGTTAGTCTTTTGGCGGCTTGCTTTCCAGAGGTAATAATCCATTCAAAATAAATATTAAAATAATAATAATTTGTTCACTCAATCCACAACTGTTTGTGGGAGACTGCTGTGCACAATTGGCTGCTATGTTTTGCCCACAAAATATGCAGTCAATTCATTATACAATATATTCTGTGAAACACTTTGAGTAGTCTTGTAGATGTGATAAGGCTCTTTATCAAGTGCAAGGATTATTATATTACTATTATTAAAAGTACTTTGAGACATCTCAATGACAGGATAAAGCACTAGATCAAATGCAAGATTTATTATTAATATATTTGAAAGTGCTGTTCTGAGTTTACTTTCTCAATTCCTTTTAAAATCTTATACACCTCACTAACATTTCCTCAGATATATTTCTTTTAATAATTGATAATTAATCCAAACTTGACACATCATTGTTCAGAGCTCATTCCTCTAAATCTAGCTGTCATCCTAACCCTCACCCATCCTAAATAATTTGTAATACAGTAACTCAGTCAAACTTACGACATTGATATCATTGAATCCAATCCAGAACGGGCGATCGTGATGTTTGGTTGCATTGCTCACCAGATCATGAAGGAAATCATTTTGTTTTTCGGTGTGGATGGAAGGAAGGGTTGCCTCTGCTACCACCAAGGCACAGGTAGCCTTGAAGTAAAAAATAATTTGTTTCAGAGATTTGCAATTTTGTACAATTAAGTTCCATCCAGTTGTTGTATGCAACACAACAACAACTTGCAGTGTAGCATCACAGAGTGCTTAACAGTGGCAGAGCATGACACCAAGCTGAGGAAAGGCACGGTCGAATAGGAAGGTCTTCAGGCGCGACCGGAAGATGAGGAAGGAAGGGACAAGGTGGAGGGATAGAGGAAGAGTGTTCTAGAATTTTGGGGTGCCATGGCTGAAAGCATGGGCACCAATGGTGAATGAAGGGAACAAGGGATGTGCAGAAAGCCAGAGCCTGTCGAGTGGAAGCAGGGGATTGGGGGTTGGAGGGTAAGCAGGCTGGAGAGGTAGGGAGATGCCAGATCATGGAGGAATTTGAGAACAAGTGGGATGATCTTGAAATTGATCCATTTGATGAACTAGTGGAGACCAGCTAGAACTGGTGTGATGGGGGTGAGTATGCGAGCGGCGGAATTTTGGATCAGCTGGATTCTGTGAATGATGGAGTTGGGGAAACCGGCAAAGAAGGCATTTGAGAAGTCATGTCAGGAGGTGACAAACTAATGGATGAGTGTTTCGGCTGCATCTCTGGTAAGGTATTGTTGGAGGCGGACATTGTGGTGGAACTGGAGGAAGTTGGTCCTGGTCAAGGACCGGATGTGGGGAAGGAAGGATAGCTCTAGGTCAAACCTGATGCTAAGGTTGTGCACCGGTTCAGTAAGTCACAGAGATAGGTCAGAGAGGTTGAAGAGGTCAGAGCCACAGGATAGAAGATGGTGATAGAGCTTCCGTTTTGTCAACATTCAGTTGTAGGAAGGAATACAACCTAACCTGCACCATTCCCTGTTCTTGAAATATTTTAAACAAAGATGAAGTTAGGAAAACGCAATACAGTCTCACACATATTGTATTCTTGTATAGCCCATACACTGACTGTAGAGCTGGGATTGATCATTGAGCAGCAATCCCTAATTGGTGGCAGACTGGTTTCGTTTGTAACACTCTTGCCTCTGAGTCAGAAAATTATGTGTTTAAGTCAAGTCTTTGAGCTCGAAGTGCAAACTGACACTCCAATACAGAGCAGAAGAGCACTGAATTGTCGGAGGTGCCTTACTTTAGATGAGAATTTAAACATCTGCTTATTCAGGTGGACGTTAAAGATCTCATAGCAATTCCTCCCAGTGTCCTGCCCAACAATCCCCCAGATAAAAATGGGGGTTCACTTCATGGCTATTTGTGGGACATTGCTGTGTGCAAATTCAATGCTGGAGTTACCTACAAAGTACAAAGTCACTTTACAGTAATCCAATGAATCGCTTTGAGACATCCTTGTGATGTGAAAGATGCAATACCAAATGTAAGATTTATTATTCTATTGATTGTAGAATATTGTAGAATATTGTCAATTATTCTATTGAGTATTGATGGTCAGTATCTGAGCATTCTCAAACCTCCAAATGAACCTTTAAAACACCACTCAGCTTGTTTCCCAAATTACTCATTGGCAGAAATGTAATATCTTAAAATTGCAAGTTACACATGAAAGCATTTGGCATAGTTACTGATTCATTGAATAGTGGAAATCATTTCTTTCTATATTGTTTATTAAACTCACTGATATTTTCAACAATTCTCTCAGGTCTGAGCGTGGTGTAAAGCACTGATCCAGCTGAATTGAGAACATGGTGTAGTTGGGGACATGGTGTAGCTGAGATGAGGACATTATGTAGCTGAGATGACGACATGATGTAGCTGAGATAGGACATGGTGTAGTTGGGGACATGGTGCAGCTGAGATGAGGACATTATGTAGCTGAGATGACGACATGGTGTAGATGAGACTATGGTGTAGATCAGATAAGGATGCGGTGTAGCTGAGGACATGGTATAGTTGAGGACATGGTGAGCTGAGATGAGGGCATGGTGAAATGAGATGAGGACATGGTGTAGATAAGGACATGGTGTAGATAAAGACATGGTGTAGCTGAGATGAGGACATGGTGAGCTGAGGTCTTTTTGTACAAAAGGCTGGGCCAAGCTGAAAATTATATTACCAGATGATAAAGATCATGATATCAAACAAAACTGTTTTGACGGATTCCTAATGCAAACACTGCTAATACATGGGTACAAGTTTTCACCAATTCGCTGGAAACAAATAAGTTTTATAGAAACTGTGAACCAAGTAAAATGGTCACTTGGTTACATGCTAAGTGTCACCAATACGATTCCACAACAGATTGAAGAGATCAGAAGTAAAATATCTACAACTACATTTCAAATAGTTTTATGTGTGTTTTTAGGAACAGGGATAATAAGCATATAGGTCGTTTGCAAGCTAATGTTGTAATTAAACCAGAATAATGTGGAGTCCTATAGCTCAGTGGTTAGAGCAGTCGCCTTGCAAGCGAGACACCTGGGTTCAATTTCCGGCAGGGTGAAACCTTGGGCAAGGTTCCTTACTCCACACGCCTAATAATAATCCCCCCAAAAAACAAAAACAATAATAAATTGGTCATTTAGGGACACTGCTGTGGCAAATGGCTGCCGCGTTTCGCCCACAAATATACAGTCAACTCACTTTACAGCATATTCTGTGAAGCACTCTGAGAGGTCTAGAAGACATGAAAAGTGCTATATCAAATGCAAGGATTATTATTATTATTATTATGGTGTAGATCAGAACATAGTGTAGCTGAGATGAGGACATGGTGAGCTGAGATGAGGACATGGTGTAGATGAGGACATGGTGTAGCTGAGATGAGGACATGGTGTAGATGAGGACATGGTGTAGCTCAGGACATGGTGTAGCTCAGGACATGGTGTAGATGAGGGCATGGTCTAGATGAGGGCATGGTCTAGTCGAGGACATGGTCTAGTCGAGGACATGGTGTAGACGAGGACATGGTGTAGACGAGGACATGGTGTACACGAGGACATGGTGTACACGAGGACATGGTGTACACGAGGACATGGTGTACACGAGGACATGGTGTACACGAGGACATGGTGTACACGAGGACATGGTGTACACGAGGACATGGTGTACACGAGGACATGGTGTACACGAGGACATGGTGTACACGAGGACATGGTGTACACGAGGACATGGTGTACACGAGGACATGGTGTACACGAGGACATGGTGTACACGAGGACGTACACGAGGACATGGTGTACACGAGGACATGGTGTACACGAGGACATGGTGTACACGAGGACATGGTGTACACGAGGACATGGTGTACACGAGGACATGGTGTACACGAGGACATGGTGTACACGAGGACATGGTGTACACGAGGACATGGTGTACACGAGGACATGGTGTGGATGAGGACGTGGTGTGGATGAGGACGTGGTGTGGATGAGGATGTGGTGTAGATGAGGATGTGGTGTAGAAGAGGATGCGGTCAAGATGAGGATATGGTGTAGAAGAGGATGTGATGTAGAAGAGGATGTGGTGTAGTTGAGAACATGGTGTCGATGAGGACACGATGAAGATGAGGACGTGGTGCAGATGAGGATGTGGTGTAGCTGAGGACTTGGTGTAGATAAGGACTTGGTGTAGACGAGAATGTGGTGTAGCTGAGGACATGGTGTAAATGAGGGCATGGTGTAGCTTTGCACATGGTGTAGATGAGGACATGGAGTAGCTGAGGACATGGCGTTGATGAAGACGTGGTGTAAATGAAGACGTGGTGTAAATGAAGACGTGGTGTAGCTAAGGACGTGGTGTAGCTGAGGACGTGGTGTAAATGAGGACATGGTTTAGCTGAGAACATGGTGTAGATGAGGAAATGGTGTTGATGAGGAAATGGTGTAGATGAGGATGTGGTGTACCTTTGGACATGGTGTAGCTGACGACATGGTGTAGATTAGGACATGGTGTAGATGAGGATGGGCGTAACTGAGGACGTGGTGTAGATCAGGATGTGGTTTTGCTGAGGACATAGTTTAGATTAGGACATGTTGTAGCTGAGGACATGGGGTAGACGCAGAGGTGGTGTAAATTAGCACACGGTCTACGCGAGGACATGATGTCGCTGAGGACATGGTTTAGCTGAGAATATGGTGTTGATGAGGAAATGGTGTTGATGAGAACATGGTGTAGATGAGGATGTGGCGCCGCTTAGGACATGATGTAGCTGAGGACATGGTGTAGATGAGGAAATCGTGTAGATTAGGACATGGTGTAGATTAGGACATGGTGTAGATGAGGATGTGGTGTAGCTGAGGACTTCATGTAGCTGAGGATGCGGTGCAGATGAGGACATGGTGTAGATGGGGATATGGTTTAACTGAGGACATGGTGTAGGTGAGGAGGTGGTGGTCGCGTAGTACATGGTGTAGATGAGGACATGGTGCAGATGAGGAGATGCTATAGACGAGGATATGGTGTACATGACAACATAGTTTAGTTGAGAACATGGTGTAGATGAGGAAATGGTGTCAATGAGGAAGGGACATGGTGTAGATGAGGATGTGGTATAGCTTAGAACATAGTATAGATGAGGATGTGTTGTAGCTGAGGACATGGTATAGCTGAGGACATAGATATGGTGTGGGGGTGGAGTCGTCAATGACATGTTTGTGGGGGAGGCCTAGAGACAAACCCAAGGAGGAAAAAACCTGAGACCCAGGCATGAAATGAAGAAGGTGATGGAGTCTTTGGTTGCAACACCTGTCATCAGGTATGTTGCAGGTGGTGAGAAACTTGGGTTGAGATTCCTGGGGATTGATTTAACATTTAGAGAGTTACATGCTGCATAGAACATCTGACTCAGCAAGCATCTTGCAAATTCTGCTTAACAATCACTGTTCTTTTCTTAATCAAACCTCCTGGCGTCTGTCCTAAAATTCCCCTGTACCACTCTAAACCTATATCCTCTTGTTCTACTGTCTTGGTGAAGCCTTAATGTTTGGATTTTAGTTTTCAATTCCAAATGTGAGGAGATGCTGGACTTCTTTGAAACCAAAATCGAAGGAGCCTGCTCAGCTGCCTCTGCCCTTCCAACTACTAACCTCCACCCTTATCACCATAACACCATGGACCCTATCCAGCCCTCCCTCCATGCCTTTGATCCTGTCTTCCCCTCCTCTATCACCAGCACTATGACCCACATGAAACTAACAATATGCTCCTTCAACACCATTCCTATCCCTCTACTTACCTACCAGCTCCACCTCCTTGGCCCCTACTCAGAAACATCATAGACCTCTCCCTGTCCACTGGCACCCTTTCCACTGTATCCTGATCTGCTCTGCCTCTGCAACATTGCCCGGCTCAGCCACTGCCTCACCCCTCAGGCCACCCAAAACCCTCATCAGTGCATTCATCATATCTAGGCTTGCCTATGCCAATTCCCAGCTTGTCTGCCTTCCCAACTCTCCCCTCCACAAGCTGCAGATCATCCAGAACGCTGCAGCTTGTGTCCTCTTCTGTACTAGGTTCCATGACCCCATCAATCCCACGCCGCCCGGCTCCACTGGCTCCCCATCCCGCAGAGGACAAAATCCTTGTCCTTGCCTTCAAGGCCCTCTATGACCTTGCCCCTTCCTAACTCTGCGACCCGCTGACCCCATATGAACCTGTCCACTCCCTCCACTCAGCAGGCTCCGGCCTGCTCCATGTCACCTGCCCGACCCTCTCCAACATCGGTTTCTGGGACTTCAATCTTTCCACCCACCCTCTATTCCCTTTGCCTCACTCCCTCCCTCGCCTCCTTCAAGGCCCGTCTCAAAACCCTCCTCTTTGACTGAACTTTCGGTCACTCTCCCTGCCCTCTATCCTCCCCGATCCCAATCCCCAACTCGGGTCTAAAACCTTGACTGTCCAGCACCTTGGGGCGTCCTCCCGATGTGAAAGGCATTATACAAATATAATTTGTATTGTATTCAATTCCATTTAAAATTTTATACACCTCTATGAATTCCCCTCTGAATCAGCTTCTCTCAAGACTGAAGAGTCTTAGTTTATCTAATCGTTACTCATAGCTCATTCCACTAACACTTGGGGATCATCCTCATTGTTATCCTTTGCGATGCTTCAAGGCCCCTTATGTTATGGTGACCAGAATCTCAAGTGCGGTACCCTGTTTGCCTTTCAAGTGTTTTACTGGATCATACTGCTTTGATATGGTGAGTGATAAGTCAACTCATACCTCTAGGTCTCTTTCAGCTTCTCCCTTGGAGAGCAGAACAATGATTTGGTGAAACATGAAATAAGTGGAAAAGCAGGAAAATCTCAGTAATTAATGAAGTACAAGTGAGCCAATGACCAATCGAGTACAAGTAGGTAATTGGCTCTTAGTAAATCAGGTATTGTTTGCACCTCATTGCTCACAAATAATAATCCTTAAATTTATCCTGTCGTTGAGATGTCTGAAAGTGCTTCACAGTATATACTGTAAAGTGGATTGACTGTGTATTTCATGGGCGAAGCTTTTCAACGCTCAAGATTGCAAGAGAGTTTTGGATAAAGAAATCCCTTGGCCCATTTCAAAACATAGAATGTCACAGGACAGAAACAATAATGAATCAAGTCTGAACTTCTATTTATCTGCACCTAAAACAAT
Organism: Callorhinchus milii; assembly: GCF_018977255.1. Taxonomy (NCBI): domain Eukaryota; kingdom Metazoa; phylum Chordata; class Chondrichthyes; order Chimaeriformes; family Callorhinchidae; genus Callorhinchus; species Callorhinchus milii. Next base: position 51,041,785 of record NW_024704746.1, read on the forward strand.
GTAATCCCACACTCTTGCTCAACTTTCATATCTTTTGATTCTCATCTGAACATCAATGTAATTCCCTTTGAAAATTATTGATGACTACACTTTAAAAAACAAAATTTGTGCAGAGAATTCCAAATGTCATCTATCCTCTTCCCTCTCTGTAATTTGTTTCTTTGCATTGATTTCCCTTAAATTTGTTACCAACTTCCCAAATAGTGGAAATAACCTATTACTCTTTATCCTATTCATAATCTTGAAGACCTTTAATACGTCACCTCTTCATCTTTTTTCACCTTAAGTCTCAAACTAAAGCCCTTCATGCCCGATGACATCAATATGTATCTATCATGCACCTTTTTGATTGCTTTTAAAGGGATATAGGGTACTCCAAACTGTCTACAATACTTCAACTGTGACCTAACCAAGGTGCTGTACAAGTTCAAAACTACTTGCTACTTGCTTTTGCACCCTATGCCTGAATAAAAAACAATATTTACATTTTATGGTCTTTTGCTACCAGTTTCAGAGAACAGAACTGTATGCAGTGTTCCGTGTATGCCTGACCAAAGCACTGTACAGCTTCACTTGGAATGGTCATCAAATTTTACGATCCTTGTTTTGGAATTCAGTAACTGATGAACTTAGTAAAAAGCACAAAACAAATCAGGATAATGTGAGTCTTGCCTGTGCTTCTAGCCAGCTAGATGGTCCGCTGAAGTATTTGCTACAGGTCTTTGCCTCTGGAAAAGGAGTCCACCCAGTGATACACCTGAAGTCTTCAAGGTCTCGCAACAGAGCTTCATCAAAATTCCAAAATGCAAATGAGAAAAAGAGGCAGGATGACAAACAGAATTCAAGACATCAAGCTCCACATTTCAGGAAAATTTAAAAACTACTTGAAAGCACAGCTGTGGAGAGCTCTCCAATGTCTTGCACTGGCTGGCAGCACTGAGCCATACAGAACACATCCAGACAGCAGAGTCATTGGATAGTGATCGGGAACAGGAGGACAAAGATCTCTACTGTACAACCGTGCCCTCCTTTCCGCAAAGGAATCACCCCCACCCTTGCTGCACAGAAAGCATTGTAGTGCCAGCCTGGCTCAGTTGGTAGCAAACTCGGCTCTGAGTCTGAACATTGTGGGTTCAAGCTCCATGTTGGGACTTGGACCCAATATAATCCACGCTGACACTATATTGTCAGCAATCCATGCTGACAATATAATTCATGCTGACACTGAGCACCCAGTGCTCAGGGTGCGCCATATTGACAGAGGTGCCATCATTCGGATATTCGTCACCTTGATACCGAGGACCTAGCTGCCTGCTGAGGTGGTGTTAAAGATCCCATGGCACTATTCAAGTCAAGAAGAGAGTCTCTCCTGGTGTCGTGGCTAAAAATCTCCCAAATAAAATTGATCATTCACTCCATGGATGTCTGGGATATTCTCTGTGCAAATTGGCTGCCGCATTCACCCACAAAACACACAGTACCTCCACTTTCCATTATATCCAGATGACATGATAACCCACTATATTAAATGCAAGTATTATTATATATTGTGAACTTTAGAGTATTTGTTCATGGTGGAAGCAAAGACGCAAAAATTGAGAAGCACAAAAGAGTACAAACCAGGGACTCTTTTACAAAAGCAAGAATATTCTTGAAGGTTGTGTTTAGATGTGCTTCGTCTCTGTAAATAGAATCATAGAATCCATTTGGCCCATTGTGCCTGTGACAGATCTTTTAAAGAGCTATCCAATTAGTCCCACTCCCCCATTCTTTTCCCATAGCCTTGCAATTTCTTTTCTTTTCAAGTAAATATAGAATCATAGAATCCTACAAAGAGTTGAAAAGTAACAAGTAATCCACCCTGATGACCCGCATACACATTTCTGGCAGGATTAGAGAGCAGAGAAATGTCTTGCTGCTGTCTGTACAGTGAAAAGTACCTGAAGCACCACATGAGAGCAATGCACCGAGCAGCAAAACCCAGTATCCCAGCATCATGTCTGCAGAGTGAAGATCGTTTCCTGGATCTGAAATGAAAACAGTAACCATGAATGTCAAAATGGCTTCACTTATTGTTCAAGTATTGCATGTGCAGAGTTAAGGTTCTTTCTTGAAATAAGAGCAGAAACACTATTATCAAAGCAAAACATGTTTACATTAACACACAATTCCAATTCCTACCTCTCTCTTCTTCTGATTAAGTTAGAACTGTTCACACACATACACACAGACACACAGATATGCAGATTCTGCAACCTTTTGGAAAGAAACAAATCAGTTACCATTGGCACAGCAAATGATAATACCTAAGTCACCGACGTTCAATCAGTCATTAACAGCCCCTGAGTGGAGCAGACACAATAAGACTGGAAGAAAATCCACCACAACATATAGAAATATAGGAATTGCTGAACGAAAAAAGACTAAGGTCCATCTAGTTCACATTCTATCATCCTGGTATCAGCCTTTAATTCCTTGGCTCCCCTGAAATCCAGGGTTGTTTCCAAACCCACCAGCTCCCCTGGTACAACAGTCATCCAACTCAAAACACAAACCCGGATGCTCAAGCGCAGATGGCAGAAATCCGGACTCACGATACACCGCCATCTGTGGCTCTGAACCTACCGCCTTTTTCAGAGGCCAAAACTGACGTTTATTCCAAAGTCATACTGGAGGTAAACAACAATGCAAAGCTGCTGTTTTCCACCATCTATCACCTCCTCCGTACGTCCCCTTAAGCCCCCTCTATCCTCATATTAAGCACCAAGTGCGAGGTCCTAGCCTTCTTCACCTCAAAGATTGAAAACATCCACTTGGCTGCATCGGTACCTGCCCCACCAGCTTCCACCCCACCAGACGATCCACACTGCCTTCTCCCTCCACCGCTGCTCCTGCCACTCCCCACTCCTTACACTCCTTTGCCCCCATTTCTCCCCCTTCCCTCTCAACCACAATCACCTAGATGAAGTTCACCACCTGCTTCCTAGACCCCCTCCCCACCCAGCTGCTGCTCACTCCAGGTCCGCCAATATTTTATCAGCCTGTCTGGCAGATCAGTGCCTGGATGAGTGTAAACTTCCTGCAGCTGAATGTGGACAGACAGAAGCCATACTCCCTGAATTCAATCAATGTCTTCACTCCTGCGGATCTAAACTCCTCAACCTCCCTGGGCTCTCCCTCACACTCACTGAACGAGTACGCAATCTAGGAGTCAAGTTCGACCCCAGCTGTCCTTCATCCTCCACATCTGGTTCCTGACCAGGACTGCCTTCTCCGACCTCCACCACATTGTCCACCTCTGACCATACCTTACCCCAAAAGCAGCCAAAACCCTTATGCATGCGTTTGTCACCTCGCGCCTGGATTATTCAACTGCACTCTTTGCCAATCTCCCCAGCTCCACTATTCAGAACTCTGCTGCCCATATACTTATCTGGACCAAATTCCGTACCCACATCTCACCAGTTCTGCCAGGCTCCACTGGCTCTCCAACACCGAACGGATCGACTTCAAGATCCTCACGCTCGTGTTCAAATCCCTTCACTCTCTGGCACCTCCCTATCTCTCCCACCTCCTCAATCCCCAATCCATCACCTGATGCCTCTGCTTGACTGACACCGTTCTCCTGCTCATCCCTCGCACCCATTGCCCCAGCATCGGAGGTTATGCTTTCAGTCACTATGCCCCGAAAGTCTGGAACACTCTTCCTCACTCCCTCTGCCTTGCCCCCTCTCTCTCCTCTTTCAAATCCTGCCTGAAAACTTTCTTGTTCAACCGTGCTTATGGCCACTTCCTACCTCGTCCCGGAATCAGGCTCCACTACTGTTAAGTACTTAGCAACACTACCCTGCATGTGGGGGGGGTGGGTGGCTGGGCTACATAAGTGCAAATCGTTGTTGTTCTTGGTGGTGGTGGTAGTCGCATGCTACAATATGGGAGATGTTGACAGCAATTAATTCTTTATGGAAACCTTAGATCCAAAGTTGCCTAGTTTTTCAAAGCATACCACACTTACTATACATCATGTCTCAGATTACTTATACACTGAATTCCAAAATATTATTTTCCAAAAGAAATTGATCTAATTTGCATTTGAATGAATTGACACTTTCGGCTTCCACCGTCTCCTTAGGGAGCTTGTCCCATTGAGTTTCTGTTTGCTCACTGAAATAGTGTTTCTGCAGATTAGTTTTGAATTTACTCCCCTTCAATCGCAGGCCATGTCCTCTGAATCTATTGTTCTAGACTAGATGAAATAGCTTGTCATGGTCTACAGAACATTATCTAATAGAATCATAAAAACCACAATCATATTACAAGCTTTTCTTTTCAAGCAGGAACATGCCCAGTCGCTTATCAAAATCTAGACCCCCATCTCTTCAGTCATTCTGGTTGCCCTCCTTTGTTTCCTCTTTGTTCTGGGCGGCATGAACTGCAGGGCTCACAGAAACATTCACAGTGATTCCCAGACTAATTAATCTAATATGTTTTAGAAAGGTTTATTGGAAAAAGTGTGGGATCTATTGACCCAAGTCAAAGGATCATTTAAACCTACCAATGTTCCACTTTCGACCCCGTCTCTCTTTCATCTCTCTCCTCAATTCCCACTCAAAATTCACCATGTGCTCCCTTGATCCCAATCCCACCCATCCCTGACCACCCAGCTCCATTTTCTTCTCCCTACTAATTGATATTGTTAACTTCCCAGTTCCCATTCTCTTTCAAAACCTCTGCCAACTTTCTCAAACAAGGATAATCCCAGAACTGAAAGCTTATACCTATCAGGAAAGGCTGAACATGCTTGGACTCTTTTCTCTTGAAAGGAGGAGGGTAAGGGGTGACCTGATAGAGGTCTTTAAAATGATGAAAGATTTTGATAGGGTAGACACAGGAAAGATGTTTCCACCTATGGGGGAAACCAAAACCAGGGGTCATCAACATAAAATAGTCACAAATAGATCAAATAGGGAAGTTAGAAGAAATTTCTTCACACAGAGAGTAGTGGGAATGTGGAACATACTACCTACCACAAGAGGTTGTTGAGGCAAATAGCATAGATGTATTTAAGGGAAAGCTAGATAGGTACATGAGGGATATAGGAATAGAAGGTTATGCTTGAAGGCTTATTTGAGGAAGGGCAGGAGGAGGCTCATGTGGAGCATAAACATCGGCATAGACAAGTTAGGCCGAATGGCCTGTTTCTGTGCTGTATATTCTAATGTATTCTAATATAAAACATTCTCCCTTGACCCAACCATGCTCTCTAACCTGTCTTTCATTCCTCAGGTACTGAAGTGAGTTATTGCTTCCTAGCTCACTTGCACCCATTTTATCTCTTTGCTTCCACCCTCGATTCGAGGAGCAATGCTGTTCTGACCGAATGCCCGTAAGACATCAAATCCTGGATGAGCTCTAACTTTCTTGAATAGAACATTGACAGGACAAAATTTCTCCTGCTTGGCTCCCATCAGCGCTTCTCACATGCATGGATGCACACTCCTTTTTGCTGGCCTAGTGTAGAAACTCAGGGTCTTGTTTGAATCCCAACTCTCCTCTAAACCTTACATTTTTGCTGTGACCCGTTCGACTTGCCCCACCTTTGAAATGTTGCTTGCATCCACCAATGCCTCTACTCTCGGGCTTATCCACATATTCATCACTCCAGGCTAGACTGCGCCAACTCTCTGCTCAGAGGACTTCCCAACTCTTCAGCTTGCCCCACCTTTGAAACGTTGCTTGCCTCCGCCAATGCCTCTACTCTCGGGCTTATCCACGTATTCATCACTCCAACTCTCTGCTCACAGGACTTCCCAACTCTTCTCCACAAAACACAGATTATTGAAGAATTTTGCAGCCTATGTTTTCTACTAACTCTCCCCTTGGGCTGCTGAGACCCTCATCCATGGAATTATCATGTCCAGGTTTGACTAAAATAATATATAATAATAAAAATCTTTGCATTTGATATTGCGCCTCATCATGTCATTAAGCCATCTGAAAGTGCTTCACAGGAAATACTGTAAAGTGGATTGATTGTGTACTTTGTGGGCCAAACACAGCAGCCAATTGCACACAACAGTGTCCCATGAACAGCAATGAAGTGAGTGATCAATATTATTTTGGGGATTGGTGGTCAGAACACTGAGAGAAACTCCCTTCTCTTTTTGAATAGTGCTGTGGGATCTTTAACATCCACCTGAATAGGCAAATGGGATCTCGGTTTAACATTCCATCTGAAGGATGCTACCAATGCTCTGCTCACCGGAATCCCCAGCTCTGTGAGCTTGTCATTCACATTCTTGCTCAGCTCCATTGGCTCCTCATCCCCTAGTGGATAGAGTTCAAGATTCTGATTCTCATCTTTAAACCTCTCCACGTCTCACCCCTCTCTATCCTCTGTGACCTCCTCAAAACCTATTGACCTGACTGCTCCCTTCACTCAGCCTGCTCTATAACTCCTGCCCTTCCAGCCCTCAGCGGGTGGGCTTTCAGACTTTCAGTCCCACTCTCTGAAATTCTGTCCCCAAGTCCCTCTGATTTTCTACCATCTCTCAACTTGCTCAGAGTGTGTCTCAAGGTCTAACCCTATAGTTTCAATCATCCTCCCCCTCCTCACCCTCCCCATTGGCTCCCACCCCCAGTTTCTGTGCACAGCCAATTCTGTTAGGTGCTTTGGGACGTCCTATACTTGTGAAAGGAGCTATTTAAATGTAATTTTTATATTGTATGTGATTGGAAGGAAGCAGTGCTAGATCTAGTTCTGGAGAATGAAGTAGGCAAGTGGAGCAGGTTTCAGTGGGAGAGCAACTGGGCAATAGTGATCATAACATCATTAGATTCAGAGTGCATATGGAAAGAGACAAGGAACCATCTAAGGTGAAGATATTCAACTGGAAGAGGGCAAATTTCATTGAGTTAAAAAGGGACCGAGCCAAGGTGGACTAGAAAGAGAGATTGGCAGTAAAACAACTAAAGAGCAGTGGGAAGTCTTCAAGGATGAGATAGCTCGGGGGCAGAATAAATACATTCCCACAAAAGGGCTTCCAAACCTCAGTGGATGACAAAGGTAATTGTATCTACAATGAAGCAGAAAAAGGAGGCGTATAACAAATGTCAAACCCAAGATACAGAGGACAACCAAATAGAATATAGGAAGTGCAGAAAAGGTTTGAAAAAGGAAATAAGAGGGGCAAAAAGATTATACGAGAAAAGGTTAGCGGGTAATATTAAAGGTATTTCTAAAATATTTTACAAACATATCAAGCAAAAAGGGCTAGTCAAAGGTAGGGTGGGGCCAATTAAGGACCAAGGGGGGAAATCTTATTGTGGAGGCAGAGGGCATGGCTGATGTGCTGAATGAGTACTTTGCATCTGTCTTCACAAAAGAAGTGGATGCACCAATGCCACAGTATCGGAGGAGAGGGTAGAGGAAATGGATAGGTTAAGTATAAACAGAGAGGAAGTACTGAAAAGGTTGACTGTGCTGAAAATAGATAAGTCGCCCAGTCTGGACGGGATGCAACCAAGATTACTATGGGAGGCACGGGTACAAATAGCGGAGGCTTTGGCTACAATTTTTCAATTTTTCAACAGGAGTGGTGCCAAAGGACTGGAGAGTGGCCAATGTGATTCCCTTGTACAAAAAGGGACAGAAGGACAAACTTGGGAACTACAGGCCAGTCATCTTAACATCAGTAGTGGGAAAACTCCTGGGGACTATAATCCGGGATAGAATAAATCTTTACTCAGAAGAATATGGGTTAATTAGGGACAGCTAACAAGGATTTGTTAAAGGCAAATCTTGTCTAACAAATCTAATAGAATTTTTCGATGAGGTAATGGAGAGGGTGGCTAAAGGTAGTGCAGTTGATGTAGTTTATATGGACTTTCAAAAGGCATTTGACAAAGTGCCACATGAAAGACTTGTAAGAAAAATAGAAGCTCATGGTATAATAATAATAATAATCCTTGGATTAAGGAAACTTGCCCAAGGTTTCACCCTGCCTGGAATTATAAAAGGAACAGTAGCAGTATTGATCCAGAACTGGCTGGGAAACACAAAGCAGAGAGTTGTGGTGAATAGTTGCTTTTCTGACTGGAGGGAAGTGTACAGTGGCATTCCCCAGGGATCGGTATTAGGACCACTGCTCTTCTTAATATACATAAATGATCTGGACTTGGGTACAGCAAACACCATTTCCAAGTTTGCGGACGACACAAAGTTAGGTAGGGTAGTCAACGGTGAGAAGGATAGGAGCCAACTGCAGGAAGACATAGACAGAATGGTAAAATGGGCAGACAGATGAGTTTCAATGTGGAGAAATGCAAGGTAATGCATTTTGGTAGAAAGAGTGAGGGGAGGCAATATAGGCTGGTAATACAATCTTAAAGGGGGTAAAAGAACAGAGAGACCTGGGGGTGCAGGTAAATGAATCCTTGAAGGTGGCAGGACAGGTAGACAAAGCTGTAAAAAGGGCATGTGAGATACTAGGCTTTATAAATAGGGGCATTGAGTACAAGAGTCAGGAGGTTATGATTAACCTATATAAAACGCTGGTTAGGCCTCAGTTAGAATACTGCGCCCAGTTCTGGGCACCACACTATAGGAAGGATGTTAAGGCATTGGAAAGAGTGCAGATGAGATTTACGAGGATGGTACCAGGAATGAGGGGCCTTGATTATGAGGAAAGGCTGGAGAGGCTGGGATTATTCTCACTGGACCAGAGAAGGTTATGAGGAGACCTAATAGGTCTTCAAAAGCATGAGGGGATTTGGTAGGTTAGAAAGGGAAAAATTGTTTCCACTGGTGAGTGTGGCGGTGACTCAAGGTCACAGATTCGAAATAGTCTCTAAAAGAAGCAGAGGGGAGGTGAGAAGAAATTTTTTCATGCAGCGAGTTGTTCGAATCTGGAATGCATTGCCTGAAAGGGTGGTGGAGGCCGATTCGATAACAACTTTTAAAAACGCGGTGGATGGGTATTTGAGGAGGATGGGTTTGCAGGGTTATGGGGAAAGGGCTGGGGAGTGGGATTGACATTAATTGCTCTATTCAAAGAGCTGGCACAAATGGCCTCTTTTTGTGCTGTAGAATTCTATGATTCTATGATTGTATGATTGTATTTGCTCATCAGTATCTACTCAAATATTTTCTAGGTTTGATACTAAACGCAAGGCTGGAACAGAGTGTTTCATTCATCACAGAATCCATTGAAAAGTACATCCAGAAACAAAGGAGAGAATCATTAATCTTTGACCTGACTGTTTTTTGTCACTCTTGGATTGATCTACTATCCAAGTGGTCGGAAAGCCCGAGACAAAACCATTCTGTTCAGTCCAGTTACACTGAATTGTAGAGTCCTGTAACATAGTGGTTAGTGCATTCGCTCTGCAAGTGAGATGACCCGGGTTTGATTCCCGGGGTGGGCGAAACCTTAGGCAAGTTTGCTTACTCCATGTGCCTTGCAGTCAGTAGGAACCTAATTGTTAGTTGATTGCCGGATTAAATTCCGGGGGTAATAATCATTCCATAAAAAAAAGTTGGTCACTCAATCCATGATTTTTGGGGGACACTGCTGTGCACAATTTGCTGCCACTTTTCTCCCACACACTCATACTTTATAATATATTCTGGATCATTATTATTATGAATCCAACACAATTAAGTATTGCAAGAGGTGGTTTGGTCTGTGTATGGTAACTGTGGTAACACTGTGTGATAACTGTGTAGTAAATGTGTTTAGTAACTGTGCGTGGTCACTGTGTACGGTAACTGTATGAGTAACTGTGTGTGATAACTACGTGTGGTAACTACTGTCCACCACCTGCATTGCAAGAACATTTCATTCTTTGTCTGTTCCCTGACTGTCCAGTGCCTTAGGACATCGTCCTGATGTGAAAGGCGCTATACAAATATAATTTGTTGTTATTATTCTAGAAGACATATCCGCACCCTCAGATTCTGATTCCCTCCTTCGGCAAGTGGGCTACGATTTCCTGAGAGGTGATCCCATCCCATGAGTGTCTTCACATCAGGAACTGATACAGACTTCCCCGTCCTTTCCTTTTTTCTGGTATTCTGCTGGTATTCTGACTGAGGAGCACAGTGAAATGAATCTTGGTTATAGCCAGCACCAAAACAATCACCCTCCGAAAGTAAGAAAATCTCTCCTGTCAGACAGCAAGGGTTACAGCTTCTCTGGGTGTTCTGGGAAGGAAGTTCAAGAAACCACTGGTCACCACCATCTCTGAGAGGACAATGAGCATCTCCCAATCAAACAGACATTGTTTTGAGATTGTAACTTGTACCAATGATCTTGATGTCATGAAACAATCCATCATTGAATAGTTCTTGTACCTGTTAAGTCACCCAATCAGACAAAGTACTTACCATTTATCACCAATTTAGCAATGGATCAGATGGATTGATAGCCCCATACAGCTTCTCAGTCATGTTCAGACTGTCCACATTTTCAATCCCATGTATACTTAGACTCCAATGCAGTGGTAAGGATGGTGTTGCATTGTCAGAGGTATTGGCTTTTGAATAAGACATTATTCAAAACTGAGGACCCGTTTGCCTGTTCAGGTGGACATTAAAGATCCCATGACACTACTCGAAAAGAGAAATAAGTTTCCTCTGTGTGCTGGCAAACAAGCCACCAAACAAAATGGTCATTCATTTCATGCTGTTTGTGGGATATTCCTATGTGCAATTGGGCTGCCGTGTTTGCCTACAAATGCACAGTTAATCCATTTCACAGGAAATCCTCTGATGCACTTTGGGATGACCTTCTGAAGGTCTATACTGAATGCAAGAATTATTATTATAACTTAATTTTTGAGCCAACCTTGGAGTCAGCACTGTCAGGTGCTTTTGAGGTGAAGTGCCCATTTAACATCAGCAAGTCAGCCAAATTTGGGTTCTGGTCAACTTAGCCAAAGTGTGAGAAAGTTGCTCCAGTGAAACAAGGAGTCTTCAGAACAGAGGCAGAGAAGCCAAGAGGTCATGTTTACAAGTCAGTAGTTAATGGAGTTACAAAATTGTCTCTAATTTAAATTTTGTGAGCCAACATCATAGCCCTCTCTTGTAGACACAAACAAGTACATTGCATCACAGGCAGAAATAATCATTCTGGACACAATTGTCTCATGTATCTGAGGCTTGAGTCAACTCGAGTGACCATAACTGGTTAGATCGATGTTAATCATTTGTTTCTGGATGTGCTTCTGTGCTGAATGAAACACTCTGTTCTGATATTTTCAATTTATAATTTCAAAGATCAGCAACATGGGTTTAACTTGTGGAATTCTGTAGCATAGTGGTTAGCATGCTCGGCTCGCAAGCGAGCAGACCCGGGTTTCATTCCTGGGCAGGTCGCCTTAGGCAAGTTTACTTACTCCACATGCCTCTGTTTACCTAGCAGTAAGTTGGAACATGTTTGTTGGTTGATTGGCACATCACTTTCTGGGTGTAATATTCCCTCCAAAAAAAAATGTGGTCACCCAATCTCTGAGTGTTTGCGGGACACTGCTGTGCGCAAATGCCTGCCACATTTTGCCCCCAAAATATAGTCAATTCACTTTACAGTATATTCTGTGTAGCGCTTTGAGATGTCTCAATGATAAAGCACTACGTCAAATGCAAGAATTATTACTATTATTTTTTTTTGCAAATCCTCACTTGAATATTTATCGGGTTGGGCTTGTGCTTGACAACAACAACAACTTGCATTTAAATAGCGCCCTCTATGTCAGGCGGCATCCCAGAGCGCTTAACAATGGTAGAACCTGAAGCCTAGCCAGGGAGAGACGGAAGGTGACCAAAGAAGTGGAAGGTCTTCAGGCGCAACCTGAAAATGGGGACAAGGTTACGGGATTGAGGGTAGAAGTTCCATAGCTTCAGGGCATAGTAGCTGAAGGCATGGCTGCTGATGGTGGAGCGGAGGATTCGATGGACAAGGAGGAAGCCGGAACCAGTAGAGCGGAGACAGCGGGTAGTACTGTGAGGAGAGAGGAGGTTGGTGAGATAGGGGGATGCCAAGGTGTGAAGAGATTTAAACAATAGAGTGAGGATCTTGAACAACAACAACAACTCGGATTTATAAAACACCCTCCATGCTGGACGGCATCTCAGAGCGCTTCACAGTAATGGATCCCAGGGCCGAGCGAGGGGGAGGAAGGTGACAAAAGGCAAGGTCAAAAAGGAAGATCTTCAGCTGAGACCTGAAAGTGGGAAGAGAGGGGACGAGGCGAAGGGAGTGAGGAAGGGAGATCCAGAGCCTCGGGGATTAGTGGCTGAAGGCACAGCCGCCGATGCTGGAGCGGAGGACTTGGGGAACAAGGAGGCCAGACCCAGTGGAGTGAAGGCAACGGGCATTGTTGTGAGGAGAGAGGAGGTCAGAGAGGTAGGGGGGTGCAGAGGAGTGGAGAGATTTGAAGGATCTTAAAGTTGATCCTCTCTGGGATAGGCAGCCAGTGCAGTCTGGCAAGGACTGGGGTAATCGGGGAGCGGAGTTTGGTGCGGGTAAGAATGTGGGCGGCAGAGTTTTGTATAACCAGGATTTTATGAATGGTAGTGGAGGGGAGACCAGTGAGGAGGGCATTTTAATAGTCCAGCCGAGAGGTGACGAAGGCATGGACCAGGGTTTCAGCGGCTTTTGGAGTAAGGTATTGGCGGAGATGGGTGATGCGTCGGAGGTGAAAGAAAGCGGTGCTGGTGAGGGACTGGATGTGGGGGAGGACGGATAATTGGGGGTCAAACATGACGCCTGTTGCGTATGGGTTGGGAGAGTTTATGGGAAAGGTCAGGTAGGTGGAAGAGGTGCGAACCATGTGATTTTAGACATTGACGAGAGCCAAAGAGTATGGCTTCCGTCTTGTCATCATTCAGCTGAAGGAAATTCGCGCTCATCCAGCTCCTGATGTCTGACAGGCAGACTGACAGAACATCAGGGGAATGGGGGTCTCAAAGTGAGGTGGAAAAATAGAGTTGGGTGTCTTCCGAATACATGTGGAAGTGTACCCCATGTCTGCGGATGACCTCCCCAATGGAGCATATAGATTAGGAAGAGGAGGGGGCCAAGGATGGATCCTTGGGGTACACCTCAGGTAACCGGGTGAGAGCGGGAGGAGAAGCCGTTGGTGCAGATGTAGTTGGTGCTGGCGGTTCGTGAGGTAGGACTCAAACCAGGCGACTGTGGTCCCACTGAGGTGATGATCGACTGTGTCAAAAACAGCGGAGAAGTCCAGGAGGACAAGGAGGCAGATGGAGCCCTGATCACAGATAGAGAGGACGTCATTTGTGATTTTCACAAGCGCAGTCTCTGTATTGGACTGGAGGGGTTCGAAGAGGGAGTAGGAGGAGAGATGTGCACAGAGTTGATTGGCAACAATGCATTCTAGGACTTTTGCAAAGAAAGGCAGATTTGAAATAAGGCGTAAGTGGCTAGGGTTTGAGGGATCTAGGGAAGATGTTTTGAGGAGGGGGGTGATGACAACAGTTTTAAGGGGGGCATGGACTGATCCAGAGGAAAGGGACTGGTTGATGACATCAGCCAGTAGTGGACGGAGGTGGGAGAGCTGGGTGACCAGTAAATTGGTGGGGAGGGGGTCGAGGCAGCAGATGGTGGGTTTCATTGAGGTGATGGTGGGTGAGAGGGAGGAAGTAGAGATGGGGAGGAAGGAATGTAGGATGAGGGTCGTGGTAGGAACTGACGATGGGGAGGGTGAGGGGGGAAAGAGAAGTAGTGATGGGTGGGTGACAAGAGGCAGGAGGATGAGGCTGCCTGGTGGATTTGGGGATTGTTTTTGGCCTCCAAGATGATGTTGGAGTAGAAGGCTGTTTTCGCGCGTGTCAAGAACGGAGATGGCTGTGGAGGTGCTCGAGCCACAGTTGGTGACGAACTGTCAGGCCAGTTTTCTGCCATCCGTGCTCAAGCAGCCAGGTTTAGGTTTTTAGGGAGCGGAGATGGTTATTATACCAGGGGGATCAGGTGGGTTTGGAGATGGTCCTGGATTTCAGGAGGACTAGGGAGTTGAAAGTGGAGGAGAGGCGATCGTGGAGCAGCTGGACAGATGCTTCAGGATCTCTACAGGTGGAAGGCCAGAGGGATAGGATATTTGAGGATGTGAGGGCCTTTGTGAGGATCTCAGGGGAGCCTTTTCCACGGGCGGTAGAGAATGGTTGAGGGTTTGGTGGAAGAGAGAGGAATGTGAGAGTAGAAGGAGATGAGGAAGTGATCCGAGATGGCCTTGTCCACTATGCTGAGGGCGGAAATGTCAAGGCCGTGGGTAATGACGAGGTCGAGGGCATGGCCATGGTTCTGGGTCAGTGAGTTTATGTGAAGGGTGAGGTTTAGGGAGGAGAGGAGGGCAGTGAAGTCAAAAGAGATATTGCAAGGGAAGTTTAGGTGGAGGTTGAAATCGCCCATTATAAACAGGCATTCGGAGCAGAGGGACAGGGAAGAGAGGAGAGTAGAGATGTCTGTGTGGAAGGAGCCAGGGGGCTTAGGGGGACAGTAGACCAGGAGGATTTTGAGTGGGAGAGCGGGGTGGAAGAGGGTGAAGTGTTCAAAGGAGGGGAAACAGCCAGAGGAGTAGAGGGAAAGACCAAGGGAGGCTTTGGAGATGAGGGCCACCCTACCGCCATGTTGGTTTGGACGGGGGTGTGTGGTGGAAGGAGTAGCCTTGAGGGGAGGCTTCAACTAGAGGGACGGGGTCATTGGGGGAGAGCCAGGTTTCTGTGAGCCCAAGAATGTCGAGGTGCTCACCCAGGATGAGGTCATGGATGGTGAGGGCTTTGTTAGAGAGGGAACGGACATTTTGGAGAGAAATGCGGGTGGGTTTTCTGGTGGGAGGAGAGGGAGGAGAGAGTGATGCGGAGAGGATTTTAAGGTGTACAGAAGAGATGGTTGTGATGAATGGTGGGAGTGGAGAGTTGGGGAGAGTAGGTATGAGGGAGGGGGAAGTGGTGTTTGCCTTAAGGAAGCGGTTTGTGCAGAGGGAGTGAATGATTGGACACTTGGGGTTGCTGCTCTGGGACAGCCAGTGCCTGGAGCCACGATGGGCCCGGCGGAGGATGCCCAGGCTGGAGCAGAGGGAAGTAGTGATGAAGTCGAGGAGAACTAGAAGGCGGGGGGCACGGTGAGAGAGAAGGACAGCGTGGGAGTAGGGGATAGAGGGGTGTGTGGGAGGAGATACATTTAGAGTGGAGGGGGAGGTTTGGGTCGGGGCGGCAGCCAAAACGCGCACGCAGAGACTGGGAGCGAGCGATTAGCAGGACGGCATCAGATAGCCATCTGTGTGGTCATGGCTGGGATGGCAGTGACTGGGGCAGCCAGGCCATTATTGTTGTTTTTTTAATTATGACGGCACGCCGACATCACTTTTGTAAATCAGCCCCTCACCTCCCGCACTCTCCTGACTCCGCTCCGATTTTAGAGTGTACAGGAGAGATGGTTGTGGAGAATGGTGGGAGTGGAGAGTTGGGGAGATTCAAAGTTAATCCCTTCTGTGACAGGGAGCCAGTGGGGTTTGGCAAGGACTGGGGTAATAATAAAAATCCTTGCATTTGATATAGCTCTTTTCTCGTCTTCCAGATGTCTCAAAGCTTCACAGAATATACTGTAAAGTGAATTGACTGTATAATTGTGGGAAAAATTGGGGTGCGGAGTTTAGTGTAGGTGAGAATGCGGGTGGCGGAGTTTTGGATGGATTGAATTTTGTGAATAGTGGAGGATGGGAGACCGGCGAGGAGGGCATTAGAGTAGTGCAGCCGAGAGGTGACAAATGCATGGACAACGATTTTGGCAGCTTGTGGAAGTGAGGTATTGTCGGAGACGGGCAATGTGGCGGAGGTGGAGGAAAACAGTCCTGGTCAGGGACTGGATGTGGGGGGAAGGATAACTGGGGATCAATCCCGACACCTAAGTTGCACTTGGGTTCAGAGTGTTTTAAAGATAGATCGGGTAGGTTGATGAGCTCGGAATCCTCTGCACAAACCACCTCCTTAAGAAACTAATGAGAGGAGCCAAAGAGTATGGCTTCTGTCTTGTTGACGTTTAATTGAAAGAAGCGGTGGAGGAGGATGGAGTGATCGACTATGTCGAACGCAGTGGAGAAGTCTAGGAGGATGAGGAGGCAGAGAGAACCCTGGTCACAGATAGAGAGCATATCGTTTGTGATTTTCAGGAGCGCTGTCTCTGTACTGGGGACAGGAGGAAGGGAGAGGTGTGCGCGGAATTGGCAACAATGCATTCCAAAGCTTTGGCTAGTAACTAGGTTTCAGATAGGGCGGTAGTGCCCGAGCTTGGAGGGGTCAAGGGTAGGTTTTTCAAGGAGGGTGTTGATGACAGAGGTTTTGATGGGGAGTGGGACTGATCCTGAGGAGAGGGACTGATTAATGATGTCTGCCAGCAGTTGGCGGAGGAGGGGGAGATGGGTGATCAGCAGCTGTGTGGGGAGGGTTCGAGGTAGCAGCATTTAACTTGTGGAGTCCTGTAGCATAGTGATTAGCATGCTCGCCTCACAAGTGAGATGCCCTGGGTTTGATTCCTGGGCGGGGTGAAATTTTAGGCAAGTTTACTTACTCAACACGCCTGTGTTTACCTAGCAGTAAATTGGAACCCATTTGTTAGTCAATTGGCAAATCACTTTCTGGAGGTGATAATCCCTCCAAAAAATGTAGTCACTCAATCCCTGACTGTTTGCGGGACACTGTTATGCACAAATGGCTGCCAAAATATAGTCAATTCACTTTACAGTATATTCTGTAAAGTGCTTTGAGACATCTCAGCAACATGATAAGGCACTATATCAAATGCAAGGATTATTAGTATTTTCCTTTTCATCCACACTTTCCTCTTTTTTCTTGCAAACCCTTACTTGAGTATTGGTTTGGGATGCTGTCTGACTTGATTAATGAAATTATGAGTGCTGTCTCCAGTACTCTCTCAACCCACACTGTCTCCTCTCCCTCCCTCATGCCTGTGGGCTGACCGCACCTGCTGATTCCTTCACTCTGAGTCTTTCACCCGTCCATGACATGCTGCTACACCTCTGTACTTGTGGCTGCCTTATAACTATGTCCCCAAGTCACTGATTTGACCAATGGAAATAACTTATCCTCATACCTCTTTAAGCTGCTCTATTTCATATTGCTCCTAAGTTCTCCTTTTGCTGTGCTTTTAGCTATCATATCCCTATCAATGGAAATAGCATCTCCCTTTTTAACCTGACAAAATGCCTTAAAAATTTGTACACATCTATTAGATCCACTCCTCAACTTCCTCTGCTCCAATAAAAATTGACCCAGTCTCTCCAACCTTTCCTCAAACTGAAGCCCTTCATCCCTGGAATCATTCTCATAAACCTCCTCTGCATCCCCCCAAAGGCCTTTGCTGTTCCTTGCCCTCCTCACCTTCTCTCCCTCCTGAACCATTCCGTTGTTTGCCTCTGCTCCAGCCTATGCATTTTCCGCTGGGCTCATCGCAGACTCGTGTCCCAGAGCAGTCACCCCGACTGCCCCATCCCCCATTGTTGTCTCTGCAAAGTTCACCATTTCCACCTATTGGGGCAACCCTTTCCTCCCTCGTCCACATCCCTAGCCCATCCAACTCTCTCCCCCACTCTTCCCACAAACTCTACTGTTGATTGTCCCCCGGTTTTGTGCCATCTGCCCTCGCTCGAGGGCAGATGGCACATAACTGGCCTCATGGTTCACCATCAGATCTGGCTTGAGCATCTTCAAACTTACTACCACTCGCTCACAGAAAACAACAACACCTTTTACTCCCAAGCTGTCTTGAAGGCTAAAAATAATACAAAACTGCTGTTTTCCACCACATATCACTTCCCCCGCACAACCCCTCAGGCACTCTCATTCCTCACTTCAAACACCAAGTATAATGAGGTCATGGACTTCTTTTTGTATCAAAGATAGACAACATCTTCTTGGTTGCATTCTCTTCCTCTCCCTGTCCCCCAGCACTTCCTCCCATGTCTTTAAACCCCCTACATTTTCCACCACTGCTTTGTACTGCCCCACCCTTTGCCCCCATTTCTCCCTCCTCCGTCTCAACCATCATCACCCACATGAACTCCACCACCTGCTGTCTCGACCTTTTCTACCCAGTTGCTGGTCACCCAACTACTCCATCTCTTCCTCCTCCTCGGCCCCCTGCTGAAGACACAGTCAACCAGTTGCCCTTCTTAGCCACCATCCCCACTCCCCTCAAAACCACTGTCATCATCCTTTCTCAAAAAATCCACCCTTGATCCTTCTAATGTTGGAAACTTGTAGCCCATCTAAAACGTACCCTCAATTTTCAAAGTCCGAGCATTGTAGCCAACTAACTTTGTTCATACCTTTCCCTCTACTCTCTACTTGAGCCTCTCTAATCTGGTTTCTGCCCTATCCACAGCATAGAGACAGCGTTCGTCAAAGTCACAGATGATGTCCTCTCTCTGTGTGATCCTTCTGCCTCCTTGTCCTTCTGGACCTCTCCACTGCTTTCAACAAGGTCAAACATGCCATCCTCCTCAACTGCCTCTCCTTCCTAAGCCACCTCAATGGGATGGCACTCACCTGATTTGAGTCTTACTATGTTGCCACAAAATACTTTCTTCTTGCCCCAGCATCTATGCCATACTTTTCCTCCTTTTCCTCATTTATATTTTCGCTCTCAGTGATATAATCTGCAGACATGGAGTGAACTTCCAGATGTATGCGCACCACACCCAAATCTACTTTTCCTCCTCTATGCGTGTCCATCGATTTTCTGTCCTCTTGCTTGTCAGACATCAAGGCCTGAATAAGAGCCAACTTTCTGCAGCTGAATGTTGACAAGATGGAATGCATCCTCCTTGGTTCCTATCAACATTTTCTCACATGTGACTCTGATTTTTTTAACCTCTGCCGCCTGCTCCTCAAACTCACTGAAGCTGTGTGCAATCTAGGCATCAGGTTTGATCCTCAGCTGTCCTTCTAATTCCATGATCGCTTTCCTCCACCTCTGCCACATCACCCGCAATTAGTTGCTGCTTTCACCCATTAAATACAGTCAATCCACTTTACAATATATACTGTGAAGCACCTTGAGACGTCTCAACAACCTGATAAAATGCTATATCAAATGCAATGATTATTATTGTTATTACTTATTTACAATCAATTCACAACCTAGCACCTCTCCAACCTGCTTTCACCCCAATTCACTGCCCGCCGCTTTGCTTAGCTGGTTCCGGCCTTCTACATGTCCATCATCCCTCCACTATCAATGGCTGTGCTTTCAGCCACTATCCCCTAAAAGTTCTTTGCCAAAATTGTTCTACTTTGCCCCCTCTTGCCCATTTTCAGATTGTATCTGAAGACCTCCCTCTTTGACTGTGTCTCTTGGTTGAGCCAGGAAGAAAGCCAACTGTTGGCACAGTCAAAGCTCCGCCATTGTTAAGCGCTATGAGATGCTATCCTGCCTAAAGGGTGGTATATAAATGCAAGTTGTTGTTGTTATAAATCAAAGTCTTCCTATCCAGGTGGATGTTAAAGATCATGGCACTATTTGAAAAGAGAAGTGAGTTTTTCCTGGGATCCTGGGCAACACTTCTGCCAATAAAATTGTTTGTTTACTTTGTGCCTCTTTGTGGGTCATTGATGTTCATAAATTAACCGCTGTGTTCATCCACAAATTACAGTCACAACACTTTACAGAAAGAACATCATGTGAAGCGCTTTGAGACATCCTCTTAATGTGAAAAGAGGATGTCTCAGAGCACTTTGAAATAGCACTTATCACATTTCAAAGCGCTTCACAGAATAAAAATAATAATTCTTGTGTTTGATATAGCGTCTTATCACATCTTCGAGATATCTCAAACTGCTTTACAGAGTATAGTGTAAAGTGAATTAACTGTATATTTTGTGGCCGAAACACGGCAGCCAATTGCGCACAGCAGTATCCCACAAACAGTCATGGATTGAGTGACCAATTCATTTTTTTTTAAGGAATTATTACCCCTGGAAAAGTGATCCACCAATTGACTATCAACCGGGTTCCTACTTACTGCTAGGTAAACAGAGGTGTATGGAATAAGGAAACTTGCCCAACGTTTCGCCCGGACGGGAATTTAACCCAGGTTGTGAGGCAAGTGCTCTATCTACTTAACTACAGGATTCCACTATACTGTAAAGTGGACTGACCATGTATTTTGTGGATGAAATGCAGCAGCCAATTGCGTACAGCAGTGTTCCACAAAGAATTGTGGATTGAGTGACTAAATTATTTTTTTTGGAGGGATTATTAACCCAGGGAAGCAATCCGCATAACAACAGTATTCCTAACTTACTGCTAGGTAATCAGAGGCATTTGGAGCAAGGAAGCTTGTTTAAGGTTTCTCCCCGCCTGGGAATCGAACCCGGGTCCTTTCACTTGCAAGTTGAGTGCACCAACTACTATGCTGTGGGGCACTGGTCTTAGTAATAATAATAATAACAACCAGAGATTGGCAATAAATACTGGCTCTACCAGCATTGCTGACATCCCAAGACAGTGCAAAAATGTTAATAATTCTTTCTTTTGTTTCTGTCCTTCAGAATAGACTTTTTTTTGCTGAACGAGACACTCTGTTCCAACATTGGGTTTATACAGTTTCAAGGAGTGAAAGTGTGCTGTCAATAACTGATTGACCAGCAATAATTGGACATCAAAATTGACTGGGCCAATGATATCTGATTTCTATTGTTCAAATAGCTGCTGAATCCACATATATATGTGTGTATTTGTGTGTGTGTGTGGGGGTGTGTCATCACCTGA
This sequence comes from Callorhinchus milii, assembly GCF_018977255.1. Lineage (NCBI taxonomy): Eukaryota > Metazoa > Chordata > Chondrichthyes > Chimaeriformes > Callorhinchidae > Callorhinchus > Callorhinchus milii. The sequence continues at coordinate 51,062,592 of NW_024704746.1, forward strand.
ACTTCAACATACTGGACAACTGAAGGGAGAGAAAGAGAGAGGTAGGAATTGGAATGGAAATTTCTGTTTAAAAATATTAAGTTGCTTTGATTTTTTTAATTGATTTTATTATCGGCACAGGAAAGGATCTTTAGTTTGGAGACACGATGCTTTAAGTATGTGAATGACTTTGGTATTACTTTGAGGTCTGTATCGAAGAGTTAGTGGAGGTTATTATTCATTTTCTTTTCGTCAGGCTAGTGTCTGACATATGCGGAAACCCCTCATCAGGCTTTAGATTACCAAACCAGACTGGGAGTTCCACATATGAGTGTCATCTATGGAAGGTTTCTTCAGTCCGGATGGAATATGTTCTCTCTCCCTGGAGGAATTGCCTTTCCAAGTCCTGCTGATGAAACAGGTTGGCTGTTCTGTCATCAATAATGCCCTGTGACCCATTCTGGCTATGTGGATTGACTTAATTCTGGCATTATGTTGCCAGCCCTGGAGCTAGCTCAGCTCACGTATAGATTATTGGATATTGAAAAATATTAAATAAGTTGCTCAGACTTATTTGAATAAGTTATATAATGAACACTCTCATGAATCCACCCTCAGCATATGTTTGTTTTCTGAAGTCCCCATTCTATTGTATGTTTTCTATAGTCCCCAAAACAATATTCAGCTGCAACCTAGTCAATATTTCACAAACATTCATTATCACTTCCTTGCTTTTCAATTTAATGTCTGCATATAAAACCCCAGAATTTTGTTTATCCTCCAAATACTTCTCCACCTGTATTCCCACTTCTAACAATCTATGTAATCATAGATTCCTCTGTTCCTCCACAAAGTTGTGACCTTCATCACAATAGTATCGTCTATTGTGAGGTTACAAATAGACAATTACTGCACTTCATAGTAAATCCTATTTTTTGGTTAGGCAGGCGACTGACACATGGAGAAACCCATCAAACCAAACTTAGAATTCCATGCATCCCACCTACACATGAAAATCCCAGAGACAGATTGTTAGAATGGCATGCACACTTTCCCCCCTGGAGGGACGCATTCTGCTTACCTATATCCGAAACGTATTAGGCATAGGTAGGCAGGAGCCAAGGCTGGGGGACACAGAGTGTATAATGGAATATTCCTGGAGTCATAAGAACATAAGAATTTGCTAGGCCATCAAGGTCCATCCAGTTCGCCTTCCACCATCCAAAAGTCGCATGCACATGTCATGTCCCAAACTATATATTGTATCCTGAGATATTCACTAAAAGTAGCAACGCAGGTTAATAAGGCCATAAAAAAGCAAACCAGGCATTGAGGTTCATTTCTAAAGGGATAGAAATGAAAAGCAGGAAAGTTATAGTAAACTTGTATAGAACCTTGGTTAGACCACACTTAGAATACTGTGTGCAGTTCTGGTTCCCACATTATAGAAGGGATGTAGAGGCATTGGAGAGGGTGCAAAGGAGATTCACAAGGATGATCCCAGAACTGAGAGGTTTACCTATCAGGAAAGGCTGAACGTACTTGGACCCTTTTCTCTTGAAAAGCAGAGGGTAAAGGGCGACCTGATAGAGGTCTCTAAAATGATGAAAAGTTTTGATAGGGTAGACATAGGAAAGATGTTTCCACTTGTGGGAGAAACCATAAACAGGGGCCATCAATATAAAATAGTCACAAATAGGTCAAATAGGGAAGTTAGAAGAAATTTCTTCCCACTGCGAGTAGTGGGAATGTAGAACATGTTACCACAAGGAGTTGTTGAGGCAAATAGCATAGGTGCATTTAAGGGAAAGCTAGATAGGTACATAGGGGAGAAAGGAATAGAAGAATAGAATAGAGAAAGGAATGTCATAGCTTGACATTGAGAGCACTGTCTGGCTTATTTGAGGAAGCGCAGGAGGAGGCTCATGTGGAGCATAAACACCGGCATAGACCAGTTGGGCCGAATGGCCTGTTTCTGTGCTGTATTCTAATGTATATTATTTCCTAACAGAAATCTATCTAATTTGTTCTTGAAAGAATCAACACTTTCTGCTTCCACCATCTCCCGAGACAGCATGTTCCACGTGTCTACTACTCGCTTACTGAAGTAGTGTTGCCGCAGATTTGTTCTGAATTTGCCCCCTTCATTTGCACACCATGTCCTCTGGTTCTACTGTTCAGTAAAAGAGAAAACATTTTATCATGGTCAACATTATCTTGTCCCTTTAGAATCTTAAAGACCCTAATTATATTGCTTCTCAACCTTCTCTTCTCCAACATGAACATGCCCAGTTTTCTAATCGCTTCTCATAGTCCAGTCCCTCCATCCCCTCAATCAATCCCCTCTGTATCCTCTCAATCGCTACAATATCCTCTTTGTACTGCAATGACCTGAACTGCACACAGTATTCCAACTATGATTTCACCAATGATTTATAAAGTGGCAGGAGTACCCCACTATTTCAGCTCAATTGCCCTTTTAATATAGCCCAGCATCTGATTTGCTTATTCACTGCTACCAAGCACTTTTGCGATAGCTTAAATTTATTATCAATCAGGACCCCCAGGTCCTTTGCATTTTCCATACAAATTATTTTTTTTCCATTTAAATAATAGTCCCTTCCTGGATTTTTTGTCCCCATATGAAGCATTTTGTATTTCTTTACATTCAATTCCATCTGCCATTGATCTGCCCAATTCCCAATGTTCAACTCCTCCTGCAACCTTTTCTGTTCATCTTTGCAGTCTATCATCTTCATTAATTTTATGTCATCTGAAAATGCAGTCACTGTGCTTGTGACTCATAGCTCCAGATCATTTATGAAGATGTTAAATAAAAGAGGTCCCAAAACAAACCCCTGCAGAACTCCATTGGTAACATTCTTCCAGTCTGATGACATTCCCTACAATACCACCCTCTAGGTTCTATCCAGCTAAAACTAACTAAAACCGCATAGCTTGACATTGAGAGCACTGTCTGGCAAGCTTCCCACTGCTTGTCCAGCTAGGACCATCCTATCCATCAGGGCTTTGGCTTGCAGAGTTAGTAGTTGAGTGAGAAGATTTCCTGCATTCCCAAAATGAGATGGACTGAATCAATTGCTTATGTGCTGCAAAATTACATTGTTCTTGCTTTTATTTCAGGTACAGGAAAAGTTCTTCACGCTGTAGCCATGTTGCTTTCAACGTGTGAACATAAAGTATTATTATTGCTTTTGTTTCAGGTGCAGGAAGGGTTCTCCACTCTGCACATACATTCTTTAAATGTTTAAAGTTGCTTTGATATTAACGTTTTTGCTCTTATTTTACGAACAGGAAAGGATTTCTGCACCATCACTCTGCAAACATTATGCATGCTTCCTTCCTCTCCCAGCCTCCACTCAACTTCCTTCCACTCCTTCCACCCTCATCCCTCTCCTTCCTCATCTCCTCATCGCTCCATCTCCCCCATCATCCCTCTCCCCCCTCATCTCCTCATCCCTCTCCTCCTTCATCTCCTCATTCCGCTCCTCCCTCAGCTCCTCAACCATCCATCAACCCCTTATCCCTCTCCTCCCTCATCTGCGGCATGAAACTCCACTTGCTCCCTTGACCCATCCCCCACACCCTTCCTGGCCACCTCACTTCCCATCTTCATTATTCTCTACCTCTCTCCACTGGTTCAATACTCCCACTTTCAAATCAACAACAAAAACAATTTGGATTTATATAGCGCCCTTCACGCAGGGTAGCATCCTGGAGCACTTGACAGTGGTGGGGTCTGTTGCTAAGCCAAAGGATAAGGGAGGGGGCAGGTGACTGTAAGAATGATCAAAAATGAAAGTTTTTAGGCATGATTTGAAAGTGGGGAGGGAGAGAATGAAGGAGAGAGTTCCAGAGTTTTTGGGGAATAGTTGGTGTAGGTACGGCCACCAACGATGGAGCGGAAGGGACAAGGGACAAAGAGGATGCCGGAGGCAGCCAAGCAGAGGCAGCGGGTGGTGGAGTGCGGGGTAAGCAGATCGGATAGGTAGGCTGATGCGAGGGCATGAATGGATTTGAAAATGAGGATCTTGAAATCGATCAATTGCAAATTGGGAACCGGTGGAGCCTGGCAAATACTGCTGTGATGGGGATACAGAGTTTGTGCAAGTGAGTATCCAGGGGGGCGGAGTTTTGGATTAATTATATTTTGTGTATGTTGGAGCTGGAGGCGAGGAGAGCATTGGAATAGTCCAGTCGGGAAGTGATGAAGGCATAGACCAGGGTTTTGTCTATCATCATTACCCCCTCCTTCAAGAAACCTATCACCTGACCCTTCCATTCTTTCCAATTAATGACCCGTTTCCAACTTGACCTTCCTCTCCAATGTGCTGGAATGAGTCAATACCTCACTCGATTTCTCTTCCAATACTCCCTCGTTCAACCTGGTTTCCAATCTACCCATAGAATGAAACTGTCCTGGTCAACGTTATCAGTGACATTCTTCTATCTCACCCTTTTCCCTCCTCTCTCTCCCTGATCACCTGTATCAAACCCACCACTTTTCCTTGACCCATCCCCACTCTGCTGTTTATAGGATATTGGCTGCCCCATTTGCTTACAAAGTACACAGTCACACCACTTTACAGCAATTCCTGTGAAGCATCTTGAGACGTCTCTACAACTTAAGGCCGCTATATCAAATGTAAGGATTATTATTTTTTATTACCTGTGACCAGGGCTGTCTCTGCCACTTGATGACATTATCTGTAGGCATATGGGATCCATTTTCACATGTATGTGGATAATTCCCTCCAGCCAGCTACCATTTTCCCCAAATGGCAGCGGGCTGGAGGCTGGAATCGTGTGGAGGTCACCAACCATGATTGCAAAAATAGGGGAAAAACCCTGTTTCTTGCAATCTTGGTGAGTGGACGCAATCGGAGTCCCATTGAAGCTGAGCAGGGTAGGGCAGGAGTTCTTGGACTTGAGGCCTCCCACAGCGGGCGGCCTGGAACGGGGACCGAGATGACTTCTTATGAGTGATACCTGGAGCAAGACCTAAATCAACGCATGGAGCGCGGTCTCAACTCGACACCTGGAGCAGGGGCCCTGGCTTACATGCGAGCGAGGTCAAGTGGGAACGAGGCCAGCACCGGCCTGGAGTCTGATGCCCTAAATTGGTGTCCTGATCCAACACGGGGACCGAGGCCCACCTAACTGAGATGTGTGCAGCCAACGTGGGATTAGCTGCCTCGGCCATTGTGGCCATCACTGACTCTCCTGATCAACATCCAACCAACTTCTTTCCCCTCTACTCAGTGACATCATAAACCTTTCCCTGTCCACTGGTACTGTTCCCATTCCATCAAAAACCACCATCATCACTCCTATCCTTTAAAAAAAANCCCTGGACTCATCTCTACTCTCAAATTACCACCCCAGCTCTAACCTCCCTTTCCTCTCCCTGGAACAAGTTGTCGCTTCCCAGCTTCGCTCCTTACTCTCCCACCATTCCGTTCACGAATCCCTCCAATTGGCTTTCTGTGCCGCCCACAGCACAGAAACAGCCCTGGTTAAAGTGACAAATGGTTAAAGTGCTCCCTTTACCTCCTCATCCTCCTTCATCTCTCTGCTACCTTCAACACCATCAACCACTCCATCCTCATCTACTGCCTCTCCTCTCATCCTTCACGGCTCTGTCCTTGACTTGTTCAGATGGTATCTCTCACACCGCCTCCACTTCATCTCCACAAACGGTTTCTCCTCTGGCCCCCACATCATCTCATGTGGCATTCCTCAGGGTTCTGTCCTTGTCCCCTCCTCTTCAATATCTACATGCTCCTCTTGGTGACATCATCCGCAGACATGGGGTCAATTTCCATATGTATGCGGATGACACCCAACCTCACTGCCTCCACTCTTGACTCCAGGACCACTGCTGTCCTGACACAATATCTATCAGACATCAAGTCCTAGATGAGAGCTAACTTTCTTCAGTTGAACATCAACAAGACCGAGGCACCTCCTCACCTCAGGTGCTGACAGCATCACCATCATGGATGCACACTCCACCTTACTAAGCCAGTCTGGAACCTTCGTATCTTGTTTGACCCTCAACTATCCTTTATAGTCCACATCTTTGCTGTGACCCGCTCTGCTTTCCTCCATCTCCGCAACATCCCCCGGCTCTGCCATTGTCTCACACTGCAGGCCGCTGAAACACTCATACATCGTTACATCGAGGCTTGACTATGCAAACTACTTGCTTGTTGGCCTCCCAACTCCTCCCTCCCTGCAGATCATGCCGAACCCTCAGCTCGTATCCTCTCCCGCACAAGGCTCCGCGACCCTATCACCCCCATCCTCGCCGACTCCACTGGCTTCCCATCACACAGAGGATACAGTTCAATATCCTGGTCCTCACCTGCAAAGCCTTCCATGGTCTTGCTTCCCACTACCTCTGCGACCTCCTAACCCCTTACCATTCTGCTCGCTCCCTCCGCTCAGCGGATTCCGGCCTGCTTCACATCCCCACCATTAGTCATTCGGTCATCAGCTATTCGATCTCCGCTCTCTGTAACTCCATCCTCTAGTCCTCTGCCTTGTCCCTTTCCCCACAATCTTTGAAGCCCACATTGAAACCTTTCTTTTCAACAGCATTTTCAGCTTTCCTCATGCAACCCTCCACTACTGATTTCAAAGACACTACAAAACTGAAAATATTTGCAATAATAAGACTAATGCTTGCATTTATTACAGTACTTATCACATTGTTGAGACACCTCAAAACGCCTCACAGACTTTATTGTAAAGTGGGTTGAATGTGTATTTTGTGTGTGAAAAGAGGTGGCCAATTGCGCACCGGGGTCTCCCACAAACAGATGTAGATTGAGTGACCCGTTTTTTTGAGGGATTATTGCCCCCAGAAAGTGACTACAACTGGGTTCCTACTTACTGCTAAGTAAACAGAGGCGTGTGGAGTAAGGAAATTTTCCGAAGCTTTCGCCTGCCAAGGAATTGAACCGAGGTACTCTTACTCGCTAACCATTACGCTACGGGACTCCATAGTTGTTTAAACGTGTGAAGTGACTTTGACATAAATGTTATTGTTTTTTTCAGGTCCGGGAAAGGATCTTCACTCTGCAAACATGATGTTTGGGATGGCTCTGCTGCTCAGTGTGTCACTCTTCTTTGATGGTGCATCTTCTATTACACCCAAAAGTATTGATTATAAATGTAGCACAAATTCAAAAAATTGCATTGGAAACAGAATCCAAAAGAGTAGGTAGCCTGGCCAATTTCAGACCTTTTTGAAGAGGTGACAGACCAAACTGACTGTGGGAAGCCATGTGATGCACTTGTGGATTCCCATAGCATAGTGGTTAGTTCGCTTGCCTGGTAAGCAAGAGGACCCAGGTTCAATTCCTAAGCAGGGCGAATCCTTAGCAAGTTTCCTGATGCCACACGCGTCTATTTACTAAACAGTAAGTAGGAACCCGGTCGTTGGCGGATTGGTTTCCGGGGTTAATAATGTCCCAACCTCCCAAAAAAATTGGTTAATCAATCCATGACTATTTGTGGGAACCTACTGTGTGCAATTGGCTGCTGCGTTTCACTCACAAAATACACAGTCAATCTAATTTACAATCTGTTCTGTGAAGCGCTCAATGACATGATAGGATGCTATATCAAATGCAAAGATTATTATTATATCTAGACTTCCAAAGGGCATTTGACAAAGTCAATTATGAAAGAATCCTTCACAAGCTGGGGTCACTGGCTATCAAGGGCAAGAGGTGGACATGGATTTGGAATTGGCTTAAGGGAAGGGCAACTAGGTCAAAATGGGGAAAGGATTAAGTGTGATGCTTCAGGGTCTGTATAGGGACCCTCCTGTTCCTTGTATATATGGATGATTTGCAGATTAAGTGTAAGATAATTAAATTTCAAATGACACCAAAGTTGGAGGGAACCATAGGCCCAGTGGAGGTAGCAAAGATCTAACAAAGAGATCTTGATAGGATATGCTCATGGGCTGATAACTGCCAATGACTATTGATAAATGCAAAGTACTACATATAGGATCTAAGAATAGGAAAGACAAGTACATTCCACGGATGGAATTGAACTTGCCAAGGCAGAACCAGAAAGTGATCTAGATATTAGTTGTCTTGCCACTTACTATATCACAACACTGTGAGGCATCAATAAACAAGGCCATCAGGATGCTGGGCTATATTGCTAAATCTGTTGAGTTCAGATCCCCAAATGTCATACTCAGGCAACATGCTGGTTAAACTGCACCCTAAATACTGGTCACATACAATTCTGGTCACCATGACATAAGGATGCCGTCTAGGCTGTAGTGGTGGTGCAGAGAAGAGCGGCAAGGATGATTCCTAGTGTTCAAGGAATGAGCTACGAACAATAATTAGACAAGCAAGTATTCTTCGGTCTTGAGAGAAGATGATTCGCAGAGGACCTCATCTTAAGGCCTATTCAAAAAAGGAAAATGCGATCAATATTTTAGGATGTATCAAGTCACTGGAACGAGCAGACATATTTAGATCTAGAGTTGTTAAGTGCAATTTCAGGAGAGACACCACAAAGTTTTTCTTTTTTGCGGAGGGTATTCAACAATTTGAATATGGTGGCAAGAAAGGTGGTAGAGGTCAGTATACTGGACTCATTTAAAAAGCAACTTGATGTTGTGATTGCGGGATGGTTGGGTGGGTGTTCTGGAGAAATGAGATTAGATTGGCTGAAGGGATTTACCAATCTGGTGATTTTGTGAACTGCACTGAGGCCTGATTTTAATCCCCCACCCTATCGGCCCCACCATCAACAGGCGGGCTTTCCACTTTTCTGCCGCCACTCTCTGGAACTCCATACTGGAGTCCCTCCAAATCCCTCCCTCCATCACCTCGTTCAAGATCCATCTCAACACTGATTTCGGTGACTGCGCTTTTGTTCATCTTTCCCCTCCCTATTCCACCCCCTCTTTGGGTGCCCAGTCAGTACTGTTAAGCATTTTAGGGCATCCTCCTGACATGAAAGTTACTATGCAATTGGAAATTCATATTGTCTTCCTGTTTAGTATTTTCTCCGATCTTCTCACAAACTTCAGCTCTGATCTTTTACCGAGTCCTCCCCAGTGGGACAATCTATGCATTCCTTCCTTAATGGAATCTAACAAATTTACCACAGTATGTGAGGAATAGGATTGATGAAATTAGCATGAAAATGGACAATTCCTCTCTCTTTCTGTCCTTCACATATTTCACCCTGTCATCCCACATCCACGTTTCTACTAGGATTACAGAACAGAGCAAATTCGGCCCCAACCATCCTTCCTGGCAACCTATGCCAGTTGTTAGTTATACTCTGGAGTAAAGAAAAACTTCCTAGAATCTGTCCTGAAATTGCAATTTACAACTCTTGTTCTACCGTCCTGAGTTTATCAATCCCATTTAAAATTTCATACACTTCCATAAACTCCCCTCTGACTCATTTTGCTCGAGACTGAAGAGCCCTAGCTTGTCTTATCATAGTGTTATTCATAGCTCATTCCTCTAACTCTAAGAAACATCCTTGTTGCCCTCTTCTGCACTGCCTCTTGGGTCTGGACAGCCCTCCTTATGTCACAGTGACCAGAATTACATGGTGTCTGACCAGAGCACTGTGAGGATGTGATAAAGGAGTGGATGTGGGTCTCGGAGGACATTGGAATCAATCCTGGGCTGATCTCTGAATATAGACACCTTTTCAATGTTTGTCCATGAAGCTATTTTTCTCCAGATGTGGTTAATTGGCACTGCTTGAAGCAAACTTAGTTATGGTTGAAATTTCCCTGCATACGAAGATTGATGCCTTGAATTGTGAGGAAACAATGAGATGACTGTGATTTCCGTTTCTGATTATTTCAGCCTCTCTGTCTCATTTTTATTTTCTTTCAATGAAGATATTGACCATGCGTTTCAGAGCAGAACGGAATTAGATTCCTTTGACTGTCCCTCTGAGTGGGCGCCATTGCTTAGCACCAAGAAATGCTACAAATACTTCAGTAACCCAAAGACATGGGCAAGTACTGAAGTAAGACCTGTTTTTTGAGTTCTTAAAACAATTAATCAGTTTCTGTAATTAAAAAAGGAGCAAAAAAATGTGTTCAGATGTTTTTAGGTTTAAATGGTTTCTGGTATGCCACCAAACTGAAGCTGCAAATTGGTCTGTTCAGACCACAAGTTCAGCACAAAGATCAACAGCACCTGGAATGGGTTACAACAAAAGCTGTTAAAGTCAGGACACTTGAGTCATTTAACAACAACAACAAATTGCATTTATATAGCACCTTTCATGTTGGGAGGATGTTGGATGGAGCTGGACAAGTCAAGGGTTAGGGTGATGGGAAAAGGTGAGTGAAGGTGGGAGGATGACCGAAGGCGCAGTCAAAGAGTAAGGTTTTGAAACGGGCCTTGAAGTTTCAAAACCAAGGGAGAGAGCGAGGTGGGGGGATTCCAGGATAGAGTTCCAGAAGGTGGGGGCCAAAAAGCTGAAGGCCTGACCACCGAATGGTCGAGCGGGCAGGACGGGGGACATGGAACAGGCCAGTGTCCACTGAGGAGGGAGCAGGCAGGTCGTGGACGGCTTTAAAAGTAAGGATGAGGATCTTAAACTTGATCTTCTCAGGGATGGGGAGCTAGTGAAGCTGGATAAGGATGAGGGTGATCAGCTAATGGAGCTTGGCGAGGCAGAGGATAGTTTTCTGCAGCTTGCGGAGGGAAGATTTGGGATGTCTGGCTAACAGGGCATTAACATAGTCAAGCCTAGACATGATGGAAGCATGGATGAGGGTGTCAGTGACCTGAGGGCAGAGGCAGTGGCAGAGGTGGGCAATATTGTGAAGGTGGGGGAAGATAGAACAAGTCATGGCATGGAAGTAGGGTTTAAAAGACGTTGAGGATCGAACAAGATACTAAGGCTCCATACTGGCTCGGTGAGGTGCAGAGTGCATCCATGAATAGTGATGCTTCTGATGTGAGGAGGCACTGATGGGAGTCAAGTAGGAGGGCCTCGGTCTTGGCAACATTCAACTTGAGAAAGTAGGCTCTCATCGAGGACTTGATGTCTGCCAGACAATCCATTAGGCTGGCAGGAGTTGAGGGTGGAGATAGAGAGATAGAGTTCGCTGTCATCCACATATATGTAGAATTTGCCTGCGGATGGCATCGCCAAGCGGAACCATTTAATATGCTGCAATGGGATGAAGGTAGCTTGGGTATTCTGTGAGGATGAGATCAATGGGCCAAAGACTTTTGTTCATTTGAGCCTGGAAATGTAGATTGTACCATCCTTGTATCTTGGTTTGTGATTTGCCTTTAACTTAAAACAATGAGAGGCATAAGTGAAGTACATAATTTGTATTTAGAGAGAAATACGATGATATATGACAAGAGATCTTCCACATTCTGAGTTTTTGTTGTGAATTTATTTAAAGTACATTGATTAGAGATTAGTAATAATGGCATTAGAAATGGGATACAACATTGAGGTGGGATGGGAAATGGGATACAACATTGAGAAATGCCAAGAAAGAACAAGTAAAGTGATCATGGTATAAGTTGCTCCTAGATGAACAGTGTAGAAATGGGGAGTACAGTCCAACTGCACAATGGTTGAGCATGGAAGATGAAGCCAAGACTCTTGACTGAGGAGCTGAGCAACTGAGGTGATGGAACTCATACAAAGACTATGGGTTGGTGCTGGGTGTGTGGCTGCCTCACTGGCCAGTCTACCTAACAATGAGGCACTGATCAGGTAAACATACCAGCAGGCCCACACACACAGTTCAGGAGATTTCATTCCAGAAGAAATACCAAGATAAATTATTAAATGGAAAATATCGAAATTTTCAGCTCAAAGAGGCCCATTAAACCCATTGTGTATGTGCCCTTGCTTCTGTTTTTCTAAATCTTCCCTTTTTGTTAATACCACTTTCAACTCTTCCCCCAAAACCCTCAATGTCTGTGCTGTTCAAATGCTTACTCAGTTTCCTTTTGAAGCATTCTACTGATCCAGATACAATTTCCACTTGTGGTCATAAATCCTATACTCAAACTTTCAAGTGAATATGTTCCTTCTTAATCTCTGACACAATTCTTCTGCAAACAATTGGGCCTTTGTTACCTACTATGCAACAAAAGGAAATAATTTTTACCCACCCACTTGGAGTCCTGTAGCTCAGTGGTTAGAGCACTCGCTTTGCAAATGAGAGACCTGAGTTCAATTCCAGGCAGAGGGCGAAACCTTGGCCAAGTTTCCTTACTCCACACCCCTAATAATAATCTCTCCAAAAACAAAAACAATAATAAATTGGTCATTTTTAATCTACGACTGTTTGTGGGACATTGCTGTGCGCAATTGGCTGCCGCGTTCGCCCACAAATATACAGTCAATTCACTTTACAGTTTGTTCTGTCAAGCGCTTTGGGACGTCCTCCCGACATGAAAACCGCTATATCAAATGCAAGGATTATTATTATTATATTTACATTGTCATGCTTCATCAAAAGCTTAAAACAACTCTCAGTCTTTTCTGCTCCATATTTTGTACACTCATGCATTTTTTTTTGCCTCAGGAGAGCTTTCAGTCTCCTCGTCAATCAATCCTGAAAATATTTTGAATTGTTCTATAATAATCCTTGCATTTGATATCACGCCTTATCATGTTGTGGGAGAATTCTCAAAACACTTCACAGGATATATTGTAAAGTGCATATTTTTGTGGCAAATGGTTAAAACAAAAAAAAGTAGGATTGTTTTGTTTACAAAGTTAAAAAGTCCTCAGCTGGAGGGACATTGAAAAGAAGCTGAAAAGGAATAAATCTTGCGAAAATATATGCATGCAAAAATAACACTTGTGAGGCTACATTATGTTTCATTATCAACTCTGCCTTTATTTAAAAAACCTAAGGATAAAAGAATGGAGCAGCATTAATCATGTTGTAAACAGTGACAGAAAAAAAGAGTAAATTTCTATTTTATTTTACTTAAAGCTTGCCTGTAGAGCGATGTTGCCTGGTGGTCACCTTGTCTCCATCCACTCTGATGAAGAAAATAAATTTGTTTCTGAGCTGGTGTATGCAGAAATGCATTCAAAACCTCCAACATGGATTGGACTGAATAATATGCTCAAGGTAAGGTTGACTGACTTAGAATTTGATGTATTATGGATCTATTTGGAATCATTTACGAATCACTAACTAACGGCTGACCAAAAGCACACTCTATTGTAACCGAAGAGACAAGTAGCCACTATTGTTGTTGAAGTCATTGGTGGCTGCTATTGTTGTTGCTCAGTTGTAGAGCTCTCACTTTGAGTCAGAAGGTTGTGGGTTCAAGCCCATGTCGGAACTTGGAATCACATAGTTTAAGATGCCGTGCTTGAGGATGTGTTATTACATTGTCAGAATTGCTGTCCTTGAGATGTTAAACCAAGTTTCCATCTGCATGCTCAGGTGGATGTTAAAAATCCCATGGCATTATTCAAAAAGAGAAGGCAGTTTCTCCTGTTGTCCTGGCCAACAATTTCTCCAAATTAATTTAGTCACTCACCCCTTGGCTGTTTGTTGGACATTGCTATGCACAAATTGGCTGCCCCATTTGCCACAAAATGCACAGTGACTCCACTTTGCTGTCCTATATATCATGTAAAACGTTTGGGACATCCTCCTGACATGAAAGGCGATATACCAAATGTAAGGAATATTATTATAAAAGTCATTGGTGCCTGCCATTGCTAAATTCTCAAGAACCTTCCTTGTTTAGTACTAAATTGTGGGATGTAGTGTGTGGAAAATTGACAGCTGAGTTAATCTACGAAAGACTCATCCACAATAGCTACTATTAAACTAATTATTTTACTGACCTTTACTGTTATCAAATTGCTCACATTATTTCCCACGCAGAAGGAGGTATTCAGGTGGATTGATGGTTCTCAATATGAATTTAAAAACTGGGCCCGAAAAGAAATTAAAGATACTGGAGCTAGAGAAAGCTGCACGTACCTACATTTTCGTAAGTCAATGATTTTTTTTACATGCTCACTTCATGTCCAAAGACTGAGATGGCCATTCAGATCGGAATTACAAGAAGTTCTAAATTATTTAGAAAATAAATTGTAACTGCTTTTCTTTTATTCTTTGCTTTTTTTTGCTGATTCTCACTTGAACTTTCTCTTTATCTTTCAAATTTGCTCTTTTGAACTTTTCTGTATTAATTATATTTGCTATGGCATTTATTTTTATTACCAGTTCTGTAATATTTTTGCTAAAACCTTCTTTTTGAGTTTGAAATTGGTTTTTAATTGCCCTATTTATCCAAGTTGTTTTTCTTTTCTCCTATGTGGCTTATACTGGATTTATACAATTCAGTTCCACTTAAATATTTTCCATTGCTGCTCTATCCTGTTGCAATTTTGTACCAATCTTTCTTTCCATCTGACCAGAGGGAAAATAAATAACCTTTAATTTTGCAATGGTCAAATACATCGGTGCTCAACTTATTTAAGTGGTCCTTGTTTCTCAAATGTTCCCGTGTTTTTAGGTCATTTAAATGCTCTGTTTCATTGAATAGAAAAATGTAAAGTCAGGCTTCTTTCTCTAACTGACATATATGTATTTCAATTCATTTACAGGTGGACACCCAACTTGGAATGTCATGAAATGTGTCAAAAAACGAGGCTATGTTTGTGCCATTGAAGCTCCACCAACACTGATGCACCATAATGCCACCTGATGCGCTGCTTTTATTTGTTTTAAACCTGCAGTTGGTGTACTTGGTTTGAGTCCATTGCTTAACTTGCAATAAATAATAGACAACTGCAATTTGTTCATTCTGCATTTGAAATTAAAAGTCACTGTGCACAAACCCTTAATTGGAGCCAATTAAAGGGTGCATTATGTGTACATGTCCCAATTAATAATAATAATAATTCTTATGTTTGATACAACACCTTATCACATTGTTGGGACGTTTGAAAGAGCTTCAGAGAAATATACTGTTAAGTATAATGACTGTGTAGTACACACAGTAATTTTCCACAAATGAAGGGAATGACCAATTCCATCTGGAGGATTATCGGCCAGGACACTGGGAAAAATTCCCTTCTCTTTTCAAATGTGTCATGGAATGTTTAATATCCACCTGAAAAGACAGACAAGGCCGCTGTTCAACATATCTTACAATACAGTACGTCCCAGAACTGAATTTGGATGTCAACCTCAGTTTGAACTCAAGGTCCTGGACATAGGGCTTGAATTCACAATCGTTTAATACAGAGACAAGAGTGCTAAGCTGAGCCAGGCTTTTAAAAATGACAAAGGGCCCTGCTTTCTATTTGTGCTGCATGATTTCTGTAAGTTGAAAGTGCAAGGCCAAACTTTGTTTTACTGAAAAGTATGTTATTTGTAAAATACTAGGAGCAGCTGATTATGGGAGATAATAAGGGAAATCAACATGTTTGTTCAGTGTGCCTGTGTAATGCTCTGTGGTATCAGTCATGAATACTCCCTAGTTTGGAAATGGAGAGACAATCTCATTTTTCAAAGTAGAGAGCATAAATCTTGTACAGGAAAGCATTGATAAAGATTGCAAAATGGAAGAGGGAGGTGTCTATAGGCACGCTCAAAGAGGTAGGACATAACATGTGATTTAAAGATAAATAAAGAGGAGGTGAGGTGGAGGGATTGAGGCAGGGAGTTCAAGAGTTTAAGGAGTAGTGACTGGAGGCACAGACACCAATAGTGGTGTAGAGGAGTCGGAGGTCACCCAGCAGACCTGAACCAGCTGAGTGAAGCAGGCGGATAGTTGTGTGGAGTATGAGCAGGTTGGAAAGGTAGGAGGTGCTGGGGCATGAAGAGATTTGTATGTGAGGGATCAAGGTATCATTTAAAACTCACTTTTAGTATTTTGACAGTGAGGATAGACAAGCAGCTCAGTCAATGCAAACATCCCTCATTAAAATGAAAGTTTAGAGCACATCACATTCCAGTAGTGTGTCAGATGGTATATATCCTTGGCAGCAAAGATGGTCTCTTGTGGCCGAGGTTGTCCACTTAGTCTTCTTCCAATCCTTCATAGCAAGCTGCACACAGTCGACTGACAAAAGTCACACTCTGCTTGGCTTGGACATTGGCTCCATCATTTTGACAGCTTCTGCCTTCACTTTCCGAAGCCAGAGCAAAGGCTGGACTCCCATTTGTGCCTCCAACCTCCAGCCACCATCAGGAATATTATTACGATCCCAACTCTGGAGCCAGGGCTCTGATAGACCAGAGACACCTGAATATCATTGTGTTTACATGTCCACCTTGGATTTCAAAAGGTAACTGGAACTTTCCATTTGTTCTGCAGCCTCACAAACCCAGACCAACCAGTTCATGTCCACAACAATTCTAGCATCCTAATCATACCAAACTGTTGTCTGCATAGCTGTCCTGATTTCAATTCTTTGACTCTGTCTATAAAAAAGTGTATTTTTGAAAGTGAGCATATCCATAGAAATTAACACAATGTGACATTTATGGCAAAATGTGTAGTTTGCAAAATGTACATACCCAGCAGAAAATTGTGCAAACACTGAACGGTTTGGGGGTGACTGACTGTCTCTATTAAAACTCATTTTTGCCTTTCCTATGGCTGAGAATTTAAGGCAGGTGCACTGAGCTCCTCATATTGACACTGCTCGAGGAGCGAGCGGAAAAGTGAAGCAGAAACGTTTCTCCACTGGGAAGAATAAAGTATTGTGAACAGGGAACACCAACAGACAATTAAAGGGGAAATATTAAAAAAAAGGTCCTTTTATTATTTTTATGAAGTGACATTTTTATAGCACCGATTAGGTTAAAACTCCTCAAAGCACTTCATGGAAAGATTGCTGTTAAGAAAGATTGAACAGGTAGCAGCTTTTCTCCCTGAGTTGAGATGATTGATACAGAATCTTATCGAGGGGTTTAAATAACGAAAGGATTTGATAATGTGGATGTTAATAGTCTGTTTCCCCTTTGTGGTGGATGCAAAACCAAAGGATGACTGAAGGTAATGGCTGAAAGTATACAATCACACCACCTCAAAACTTTGGAACTCTCTCCTTCAGTCCCTCTACCTTGCCCCTCCTTCCCCATATTCAGATCATGCCTGAAAACCTTCCTCTTCTTGCTTATGGTCACCTCACCTTTCCCCTCCCCACGGCTCAGCATCAGGCTCCATTAAGTGCTCCGAGATGCTACCCTATGTGAAAGGCGCTGTATAAATGCAAGTTGTTGTTGTGGATCTAATAGAGAGTTTAGGAGGAATGTCTTCACGTGGAGGGTGGTGAGAATGTGCTGATACATACATGAGGTAGAATTGAATAGTGGGGTATAGGAGAGGGCATAATGAGAAGTGGGAGCTGGTGTAGAGGATAACACTAGCATGGACTAATTAAGCCAAATGGCCTGGGACTGCTTTTGAAGATAAAAGCCACAGCCATTACCGGATCACAAGATTGGTTCTAATGAAGAAGCCCCTTCAGTCCATCATGGTGTCAAGTGTTTTTTCAATAACGTCCAATGTTCAGAGCCCCAACCACTCTTCCTGGCAATCTGTTCCAGTCGAAAGGAATATTTCCGGATCTCTGTCCTGAAATTACCCTTTGTCAGAAGGTTGTGGTTCAAGTCCCAAGTTGGGACATTCCAATGCAGCATTAGGTGGGTGTTGTGGAAAGGTTTCGTCAATTTCCATCTTTCAGATGTTGAGTAATCTCACCATGGAATCTTTCCCCAACTGCAGTGCTAATGAGAAGCATCAAATGACAAAGTGCATCAGTATCAAGGCTGCCTCTGTTAACTTCCTTATTGCTGAGTCCAAAATGACAGAAAAAAGTAGGACTCCACATGTCACATAGTCTGTGAAGTAGTGGCTAGTGCGCTCACCTCGCAAGTGAGAGGACCCAGGTTCGATTCCTAGATGGGGCGAAACCTTATGCAAGTTTCCACACGCCTCTGTTTACCTAGAAGTAGGAACCTGGTTGTTAGTCGATAATCTCTCAAAATAAAAAAAATGGTCACTCAATCCATGACACTGTTGTGCACAATTGGCTGTCCTAACTCGCCCACAAAATACACAGTCAATTCATTTTATAAGATATTTCACCAAAAATTGTGATAGGTCTCAATGAAGTGATAAGGTGCTATATAAAATGCAAGGATTTATTAATATAATTATTAATATTATAATTATTGTTGTTGCCGTTATTGTTATTACTTATATTATAATATCAGGTCACCCTGTCATTTATTCCCTCCTTTTTGCTTATCAAATTCTAGGTACTAGCGCTCCTAACAACAGATGTGTTCCTGTTCTGATAAATCCTCTTTCTTCACAGTTCCAATATTAATTTATACAGTAGTTAGAAACTGGAGCCCAGGACAACTGACAACGCACAAAAGGGACATACTATGCACTAGTAATATTGGCCGCGTCTGTTTGTAGGACACTGCTATGTAGAACACTGCTACCAGTTTCGTCCACAAAATACAGTCAATTTACTTTATAATATATTCTGTAAAGCGCTTTGGGACTCTCAACGACGTTATCAGACGCTATATCAAATGCGAAGATTATTATTATTATTGTTTAATTAAGTGTCTCAGTCTGTGCCTATATTAACATGGGAAAACAGACAAGAATGCATTTCCAGCATTTATGTGCAAGACAATACAAAATTACATTTGTATCGCTCGTACCACATCAAAAGAATGTCTCAAAGCACTTAACATTGCTGGCTGGGCACACGCGGGGAGTGGAGGCTGAAAGTGGTGGGAAGAGATTTCTGAAAGCAGGATCAAAGAGACTGACATTAAACTAGGTAAGGGACGGAATGAGTCGAAGGGACTCCAGGATGGAGTTCAAGAGGGCAAGGTAAATGGCTAAATGCCTATTGGCCCATGGTTGGTAAAATAGAGCAGGGTATATGAAGCTGACCAGTGTTCGATAGGTGAAGGGAGTGGCTGGGTCAGTAGGGTTGAAGGAGGTTGTGATGGTAAGATGGGGTGAAACCATGGATGGATATAAAGGATGGGGAGCTCATGGAGCCTAGCAATGCTGGGGATAATAGGCTTGCTGCAGGAGTGGAAGGGGCACTGATATTTAGCGCTTGGTTTTACCTTATGACAGGCCTTTTGAAATCCCTCATCCTTGGTGTCTTCTGTCTGTATTTAATGGCTTTATACAATGGGGCCTTATAAAAGTCTTGCATCAATTTAGCATCTTTTCCTTGCATCTACAATAAATAAACACAGAATTCTACTTGCCATTTTGTGGGCTTTGCAACCTCCCCTATTAAACATATCTGTATTTCTTTGTTTCTCAATGATCAGAACATTACCGTATTTTCTGACCAGCTGGGTGCTGGCAGACATTTGTCCACTTTGGGAATATTTTGCAAGATAAAGCAATGTGCCCAGTTGGCTGCCTTCGATGTAAAGCTGTTCACATCAAAGTTGATCGAAGATCTGAATATATTTCCAAGGTATTTGACAAGAAACCAAAAGTTGCTGTGATCCTTGCATAAATCGCAAGTGAGGCCACACTTGGAATAAGATATAGTTTGGAGAATACTTATTTCAAAAGGACATTAATTATTTGGAGAGAGATCAGAGACAATCAATTAAGTTGAATCTAGAATTAGGAGGTCTGATTGCTAAGAGAGAGGCTGGTGGAGCTCATCTTGTTTTCATGGGGGGAGGGGTAAGTGGGTCTTCTTGGAGCTGAACTGGCTCCAAAGTTGACATTTTTGGTAACAGAATGTCGTAATCGAGCCAATGTTCTGTGGCGTTATCAGTAGTCTATTCCTGGGCATCATCCTCCAGGGCACTGCTGATGACAGCCCAGCCAGCCGAGCTCAACAGTACGACTTGGAGGCAGAAACTAGTTTTACCAGGTGTAGAGGTTCTTCCCAGCTCCTGTTCGCCCTGCAAACCCAACCTTTTCTAGAGGGGGAGAGACCAGGTAGTGTTATTGTTCAGAGAGATTTAGGTATCTTAGTACACCAGTCACAAAAAGTTAGTATGCAGGTACAGCAAGCAACTAGGAAGGCTAATGCCATGTTGGCGTTCGTTGCAAAAGGGTTAGAGTATAAGAGTAGGGAAGTCTTGCTGCAGTTGTATAGGCCTTGGTGAGACCACACCTAGAATATTGTGTGCAGTTTTGGTCTCCTTATTTAAGAAAGGATATACTCGCCTTAGAGGGGGTGCAGCGTAGATTCACTAGGTTGGTTCCTGGGATGAGGGGGTTGATCTATGAGGATGGGTTGGGTAAACTAGGCCTATATTCTCTAGAATATAGAAGAATTAGAGGTGATCTTATGGAAATCTATAAGATTCTTAAGGGTCTTGACAGGGTAGATGTCGTGAGACTGTTTCCCCTGGTTGGAGAATCTAAAACTAGGGGTTATAGTCTCAACATTAAGTGTCAGCCTTTTTGAACTGAGTTGAGGAAACATTTCTTCATTCAGAAGGCTGTGGATGCTCAGTCATATTCAAGACTGAGATTGATAATTTCTAAAGGATAAAGGGATTAATGGATATGGAGATAGGGCGGGTAAATGGAATTAGGTTAGAAGATCAACTATGATCTTATTAAATGGCGAGGCAGGCTCGAGGGATCGAATGGCCTACTCCTGCTCCTACGTCTTATGGTCTTATAGTCTAAGCAGATAAGGTGGTACTAACTGGACAAGCAGCGGGAATTTCAACAGCAAGTTCTTTCAATGGAGACGACATGAAGGTGGTTTGTTAAGTAGGACTTGAACAGGTGAGAACGGTTCCACTGTGGTGGATGAGGAAGGAGAGATGGTTGATGAGGATGGCGTGTTTGACTGTTTCGTGGCTCTGGCATGTTCAACTGTGTCAAACGTAGCTCGAGGAAGATGAGGAGGCAGACAGATCCCTGATCACAGAGAGAGGATGTAGTTTGTGAACAAAGATTGAACCCCGATGAATGCCACAATTGAGAGGCAGAAGATGAATCCATTGGAAGAAAAACATTGGAAAGGTAGAAGGAAAGCACAACGCCATAGAGATATTCCAGGGAGAACTGACGGTGGTGGAGGATGCAGTGGTTATTATTTCGAAGGTGATGGAGAGATTGAGGAGAACCAGGAAGTACAGGTCACAGTGAGAGATGATGTGATTTGTGACTTTAACCAGGGTGTCATGGGTGATGTGGAAGGTTGGTTGGAAAGGTCCATACAGGTTATGGTGGGAGAGGAAGGAGTCTCTGTCTGTATTCAAAACTGATTTGAAAACTGTGAGATTGCACTACTCCAAGGACTCCATGGCACAAAATCACGTCACAATATCGTGAACATCAAGTCACAAAAAATTGCTTGGTTTTATTGTAGTTGATGGGTTATTATTATTATGTCAAGTATTTTACGGCTCTAACGTTGCATGAATGATCAAATAGTAACTGTGTTTCAGTCTATCATTGATACTACTTCACCTTTATTGTCGTCAACAATTTAAGTTGTTTTTGTTCTCAGGTGATTCAAAAGCCAGAATTCATTTTAAATTATGAGACAATAGTAAACTACAGAGACGGATCCCAGATCCTTGTTATTGCTACACATGACTTAACAAGATAAAATTTGTCAGACCAGGTTAAGAATGTAACCTTGATCCAAATTCCTTTGCATTGATTTAAATGCTTCAGCTGACCAAGTAGGCATCAGGGTGTAAAATTACAGCTTCAGGGAAAAACTCAGTGCGAAACAAAGTGCAGGATTTGGGCAAGGGATTGGATATCAGTAAAAATTATGTAGGTTCCTTGACCAATGGACAACAACAAATTAAATTTGTTTAGTGTCTTTCATGTCAGGAGGTCGCCCCAACGTGCTGCACAGTCAGGAATCCACACCCGAGCTGGTGGTTGGGATCAGGAGGGGTGGAGTGCGGGGAGGGGATGGGTAGGAAGGTGACAAGGGTCTTGAAGGAGGCAAGGAAGGGGGCGAGGCAGAGGTACTGTGGGATGGAGTTCCAGAGGGTGGGGGCAGAGAGCCTGAAGGCCCAGCCATCAATGGTGGGGTGGGCAAGGCAGTGGACGTGAATCAGGCCAGAGCCCGCTAAGCGGAGGGAGCGGACAGGTTGGTAGGGGGGTGGAGGTCACATAGATAGGGAGGAGCAAGACCATGGAGGGCTTTGAAGGTGAGAACTGTATCCTCTGAGTGAAAGGGAGTCAGTGGAGCTGGGTGAGGTTTGGGGTGAGAAGGTCGCGGATCCTGGTGCGAGTGAGGACACAGGCTGCACAGTTCTGCAGCCTGTGGAGGAAGAAGTTGGAGAGGCCGACTAGCAAAGAGCTTACATAGTTAAAGCCTGAACATACCTGGACTCTTTTCTCTTGAAAAGAGGAGGGTAAGGGGTGACCTGATAGAGGTCTTTAAAATGATGGAAGATTTTGATAGGTAGTCATAGGGAAGATGTTTCCACTTGTGAGGGAGACCAAAACCAGAGGCCATCAATACAGTCACAAATAGATCAAATAGGGAAGTTAGAAGAAATTTCTTCACACAGAGAGTAGTGGGAATGTGGAAGATGCTACCACAAGGAGTTATTGAGGCAAATAGGATAAATATATTGAAGGGAAAGCTAGATAAGTACATGAGGGAGAAAGGAATAGAAGGCTACGTTTGAAGGCTCAGTTGTGGAAGGATAGGAGCAGGTTCACGTGGAGCATAAACACCGGCATAGAACAGTTGGGCCGAATGGCCTGTTTCTGTACTGTACATTCTAATGTATTCTAATGTATAATTATAATAAACCTTGCATTTGATCTAGCGCCTTATCACGTCTTCCAGATGTCTCAAAGCGCTTCACAGAATATAAAGTGAATTGACTGTATTTTGTGGGTGAAACGCGACAGCCAATTGTGCACAACAGTATCCCACAAACAGCCGTGGATTGAAGTGACCAATTTATTATTTTTTTTTAAGGAAAAGCGATCCGCCAATCGACTAACAACTCAGTTCCTACTTACTGCTAGGTAAACAGAGGACTGTGGAGTAACAACAATAACAACAAAATTACATTTGAATAGCACCTTTCACCTTGGGAGGATGTCCCAAGGTGCTGGCCAGACAGAGTTATGGACCCGAGCTGAGGGCTGGGGTGGGGGAGGGAGTTCGAAAGCACATTTGAAGAGTAGGGTCTTGAAGGTAGCAAGGGAGGGGGACAGATGGAGGGACTGCCGAATGGAGTTCCAGAGGGTGGGTGCAGGGTAAGGAAACTTGCTTAACATTTTGCTCTGCCGGGAATCAAACCCAGGTCTCTCACTTGCGAGGAGAGTGCTCTAACCACTGAGCTACAGAACTCCACATGTGTGATGTGATATGATGAATACCTGGATGAAGGTCTCTGCTGCCTGCTGTGAGTGGCAGAGACAGAGTGGCAGAGCCGGGCAATGTTGTGGAGGTGGGGAAAGGCGGAGCATGTCATGCCATGTATGTGGGGGATGAAGGACAGTTGTGGGTCGAACAGGTCGCCGAGGTTCCATATTGGCTCCATGAGGTGTAGAGTGACAGAGGGTGATGCTATCAGCGGCTGAGGTATGGAGGCGGGAGCCAAGCGGGAGGGCCTCAGTCTTGTTGACATTTAACTGGAGGAATTTTGCTCTCATCCAGCACTTGATGTCTGACAGGCAATCTGTGAGGATAGCATTGATCCTGGAGTTGAGGGTGGAGAGGTAGAGTTGGATATCATGTGGATACATGTGGAAGTTGACCCCATTTCTATGCATGATATCACCAAGAGGGAGCATGTCAATGTTGAAAAGGAGGGGATCAAGGACAGCGCCCTGAGGGATGCCCGCATGACGGTGCAGGGGCCGGAGGAGAAGCCATTAGTGAAGACAAAGTAGAGATGGTGGGAGAGGTAGAATTTGAACCAGGGAAGGGCAGGTCCATTAAGATTGAGCTGAGAGGAGAGGCGGTGGGGTATGATAGAATGGTCAACAGTAATAATAATAATCCTTGCATTTGATATGGCGCTTTTCATGCATTCTAGACGTCTCAAAATCTTCACAGAAGACTGTAAAGTGAATTGACTGTATATTTGTGGTCGAAACAGTGTTGAAGGCAACAGAGAGGTTGTGGGGGACAAGGAGGCAGAGAAAGCTCTGGGTGCAGATGGACAGAATGCCATTGGTGGCTTTGACCAGGGCTGTTTCCGTGCTGTGGGCAGCAGGGAAATCTGATTGGAAAGGTTCATAGAGGGAATGGCGGGAGAGGAAAGAGAGAAGCTGGACGCGTCAACTTGTTCTAGGGCCTAAGAGAGGAAAGGGAGGTTGGTGATGGGGTGATAGTGATGGGTCCAGGGAAGGTTTTATGAGGACAGTAAATTGAGCAAGTGCCTTTCAAGGACTTGATTTCACGAGAGTGAATGGGGCAAGCCAGTTTAATTGATTCTTGGAACAACAACTTGGATTTATATAGTGCCCTCCACGCCGGACGGTTTCTCAGAGCGCTTCACAGTAACGGATCCCGGGGCTGAGCCAGAGGGAGGGGGAGGAAGGTAACCAAAGACACGGTCAAAAAGAAAGGTCTTCAGCCGAGACCTGAAAATAGTAAGAGAGGGGGCGAGGTGAAGGGAGTCAATTAGTCAAGTGACAATTATTTAGTTACAGTTCATAATAATAATCCTTGCATTTGATAAAGCGCTTTTCAAGTCGGGAGGACGTCCCAAAGCGCTTCACAGAACACACTGTAAAGTGAATTGACTGTATATTTGTGGGCGAACGCGGCAACAACAACAACAACAAGATTCCATTTATAAAGCGCCTTTCACGTCAGGAGGACGTCCCAAGGCGCTGCACAGTTGGGTCATGACCCGAGCATTGGGGGGGAAATGGTCAGGGTGAGGGAAGGGAGGGAGCAAGGAGGGGGAAATGGTCAGGGTGAGGGGAGGGGAGGGAGGGAAGGCAGCCAATTGCGCACAGCAATGTCCCACAAACAGTCGTAGATTGAAAATGACCAATATATTATTGTTTGGGGTTTTGGAGGGATTATTATTAGGCTCTGTGTGGAGTAAGGAAACTTGCCCAAGGTTTCGCCCTCTGCCTGGAATTGAACTCAGGTCTCTCGCTTGCAAAGCGAGTGCTCTAACCACTGAGCTACAGGACTCCACCTGTTTGATTTCTATTTGATTTCTGTCAACAAGGGGAATGTTTTCGATGGCTCCTTAATGCATCCAGAGTCGGGTATGTTCAAAATAAGGCATGAAGTAGGACCAAAGGAGGAAATTTAAGTTTCCTTCAGTAGTAAAGTCGGTTCCCTGGTTTGTGTTGTGCCCCAGATTCCACACATGCGCAGTCGGTTCCCTGGTTTGTGTTGTGCCCCAGATTCCACACATGCGCAGTCGGTTCCCTGGTTTGTGTTGTGCCCCAGATTCCACACATGCGCAGTCGGTTCCCTGGTTTGTGTTGTGCCCCAGATTCCACACATGCGCAGTCGGTTCCCTGGTTTGTGTTGTGCCCCAGATTCCACACATGCGCAGTCGGTTCCCTGGTTTGTGTTGTGCCCCAGATTCCACACATGCGCAGTCGGTTCCTTGTTGTCTGGCGGTGAGTTGGCTATCGCTGATTGGGTAACACGGGCGCCGCGGATTGGCCGGAGTAGTTGTCGTGGCGCGTGTTTCCGGTTTGCTGGGAGGGAAAGGCGGGACCTGGAGCCAGTGACAGGCAAGATGGAGGTGCTGGAGGCTGATAATCTACTGTGGGACACTAAGCTCAGCCACCTCAACATGGGCCTGGAGGCGGCCGACTGCGAGCTGCTGCATAATACAGTGAGTGGTGTTCCTGTCACTTTATTACTGAGGGAAAGGGGTGTCTCTTTATTATCGGGGGAGTCCCTTTATTACTGGGGAGGGGGGGTTGTCCCTTTATTACTTGGGGGGTGTCCCTTTATTACTGAGGGAGGGGGATGTCCCTTTATTATTGAGGGAGGGGGATGTCCCTTTATTACTGAGGGAGGGGGATGTCCCTTTATTACTGAGGGAGGGGGATGTCCCTTTATTACTGAGGGAGGGGGATGTCCCTTTATTACTGAGGGAGGGGGATGTCCCTTTATTACTGTGGGGGAGGGGTATCCCTTTATTACTGTGGGGGAGGGGGTGTCCCTTTATTACTGGGGAAGGGAGGTGGGGTCTGACCCTCTGTTACTGGAGGAGGGGTGGGGGGGTCTGTCACTTTCTTTCTGGGGGATGGGAGGTATCTATTTATTACTGAGGAATGAGGGGATGTCTTCCTCTATTACGGGGTAGTAGGGTTTCTGTCCCTTTGTTACTGGGGGAGGCGTGTGTCTGTCCCGTTATTAGTGGGGGAGAAGGAGCACTTTCCATTTATTGCAGGGGGAGGGGTGCTCTGTCCCTGTATTGCTGGGGGGGGGTGGGCAGTAGCGTGTCTATCCCTTTATTACTGGGGGGGGCGAGAGGGTGCATGGGTGTCTGTTTTTTTATTGTTGGGGTAGGGGGCAGGGTCTGTCCCTTTATTACTAGGGAAGATGGAATCTGTCCCTTTATTACTGGGGGAGGGGCTGTGTCTGTCCCTTTATTACTGGGGTGGGTGTGAGTCTACCCTTTATTATTGAGGGAGGTTAATGTTTTTCCCTTCATTATTGTGGGAGCGGAAGTGTCTTCCTGTATTACTTGGGAAGCAGCGGTGTCTATCCCTTTATTGCTAGGGGAGGGGGCTATCTGTCCCATTATTACTGGGGGAGTGGCGGATGTCTTTCTTTTACTGGGGGATGGGGGGATGCCGCCCTCTATTATGGGGTAGTGGGGTGTCTGTCACTTTGTTACTGGGTGAGATGGGGTGTATGTTCCTTTAATACAAGGGGAAGGGGTGTGTCTGTCCCTTTATTAATGGGGGAAGGGACTGTCTGTCCCTTTATTACTGGGGGAGGATTGGGTGTCTGTCCCTTTATTACTGGGGGAGGGGTGGGTGTCTGTCCCTTTATTACTGGGGGAGCAGAGGAGTCTGTCCCTTTATTACTGGGGGAGCAGAGGTGTCTGTCCATTTATTGGCGGAGGGGGCTGTCTGTCCCTTTATTACTGGGGAAGGGGTGGGTGTCTGTGACTTTATTACTAGGGGAGGTGGTGTCTGTCCCTTTATTACTGGGGTAGGAGGCGGGGTCTGTCCCTTTATTGCTGGGGGATGGGGGTGTCTCTCCCTTTATTATTGGGGGTTGG
Source organism: Callorhinchus milii (assembly GCF_018977255.1). NCBI lineage: Eukaryota > Metazoa > Chordata > Chondrichthyes > Chimaeriformes > Callorhinchidae > Callorhinchus > Callorhinchus milii. The sequence continues at coordinate 51,089,809 of NW_024704746.1, forward strand.
AGTTTGTCTCTTTATTTGGGGGAGGGGTGTTATTTGTCTCTATTTCTGGGGGAGGGCACGTCTGCCTCTTTATTACTGGGGAGAGTTGGTGTGTCTGTCCCTTTATTACTTGGTGGTGGGGGACTGTTCCTTCATCATTGGGGGAGTATCTGTCCCTTTTGTTGCTGGGGGAGGACCAGGTGTCTGTCTTTTTATTACTGGGTGCGGTGTGTGTGTCTGTTCCTTTTTTACTGGGGAGTGGGCGTGCATTTCCCTCTATTATTGGGGGAATGAGGTGTCTGTCCATTTATCACTGGGGGTAGTCTCTCTTTATTGCTGGGTGTGGGTTGTCTCCCTTTTTTGCTTGGGGTGGTGGGTGTCTCTCCCTTTATTACTGGGGGTTTGTCCCTTTATTACCGTGTCTGTATTTTCCTCTGGGGAATGAGGTGTCTGCCCTTGCAAAGGGAGAGACCTGGGTTGGATTCCTGGCCGGGCAAAATGTCTGGCAAGTTACCCTACTCCATACGTCTCTGTTTACTTAGCAGGAACCCGATTGTTAGTCGATTGTTAGATCGCTTTTCTGGATGTAATAATTCCTTCAAAAAAATATAATAAATTGGTGACTTAATCCACGACTGTTTGTGGGACACAGCTGTGCGCAATTGGCTGACATGTTTTGCCCCCAAAATATACAGTCAATTCACTTTTCAGTATATTCTGTGAAACGTTTTGAGACTTCTCGAAGACGTGATAACAACAACAAGATTCCATTTATAGAGCGCCTTTCACGTCGGGAGGACGTCCCAAGGCGCTGTCCTGTTGGGTCAGGACCCGAGCAAGGGGGAAATGGTCAGGGTGAGAGGTGGGAAGGGAGGGAGCGAGGAGGGGGTAGAGAGTCGAGAGGGGAGCTGAAGGCACGGTCAAAGAGAAAGGTCTTGAGACCGGCCTTGAAGGAGGAAAGGGAGGAAGCAAGGCGAAGGCACTGGGGGATGGAGTTCCAGAGCCTAGGGGTTGAGAGGCTGAAGGCCCGGCCACCGATGGTATCTTGAATTCGATCCTCTGGGGGATGGGGAGCCAGTGGAGGTGAGCGAGGATGGGAGTGATGTGGTCGCGAAGCCTGGTGCAGGACAGTACACGAGCTGCAGAGCTGATAAGATGCCAAATACAAGGATTATTAATATAATATTGTTTGTATTTAATACAATGTCTTTCATGTTGGGAGGTATCTCAAAACACTTCATAGAAGCGTCAATCCATCTTAGTTCCAACCTTCTTGCCTCTTAAATCAGAATGCCAGATTGTGGTTTTGAGCCCCAATGTGAGGACATGGATATCAGGGTCTAGGCTGACACCTAAATGCAGTGCTTGGGGCGTGCTGTTGTCCTTTGGATGAGGTGAACCAAGGTCCCAGCTGCCTATTCAGGTGGATGATCGAGATCTCGTGTCTTGAAAAAAGAATGCAATTCTCCGAACTTCAGGGTAGCAGAAAGATTTCCTCCAGCCTACTTCTGGAGTCCTGTAGCTCAGTGGTTAGAGCACTCGCTTTGCAAGTGAGAGACCTGAGTTCAATTCCAGGCAGGGCGAAACCTTGGGCAAGTTTCCTTACTCCACACGCCTAATAATAATCCCTCCAAAACCATAAACAATTTGGCCATTTTCAATTCACGCCTGTTTGTGGGACATTGCTGTGCGCAATTGGCTGCTGTGTTCGCCCACAAATATATATACAGTCAATTCACTTTACAGTGTGTTCTGTGAAGCGCTTTGGGACGTCCTCCCGACGTGAAAAGCGCTATATCAAATGCAAGGATTATTATTATTATTCTGAAGTCCATTCCCAAACAATGAGGTTGGATTTGTGGTAAACCATAGCAGTGGCTGCAGGGTGGGATCAACCGACACTGATCTGTTGAGCACCATGGAGGGTACATCCAGGCGGGTACATCAGTTTCCCAATGCCCACGCATGAGGACCTTATAAGGTAGTTGGTGCTGAATACGTCTGGTACGTGTTGGGCTTGGACCTTAAAAGGCTGGCACGTCACAAGTTGTCCCGTTAAGGCCCCATCATGCTAATGCCAGATGTCTACAAATAGCTAATAAGGAAACTTTTGAGGCTCATGATGACAGCAGCTGCAAGGAGTTAACGTGGAGTCTGAGTTCTAGAACATGGGGAATTCCAGAGATTTGGGCCTGGTAACTGAAGACACGGCCATCGATGATGGTGGTGTGGGGGTGTTGGGAGATAGCCTGCAGATGGGAGGTATCTCAAAGCTCTTCATAGAATCATCAGCCCAGCTCAGTTGGTAGCACTCTTGCCTCAAAGTCAGAATGTGGGTTCAAGCGCTTGAGTGAAGGGGGTAGACAGAGGAGTTTGGTATGAGCAGGGTAGGAATGTGTGTCTGAGCTGTGGGCAGGAAGATAGTTACAAGGATCCAGTACATTTTGTGCTTAGCCGTTGTGCTGCTCACCATAAAGCTCACAAGGCGTTTCTGGAGCATGCTGTCTACCAAGTAAGGGCTTGTTGGATGCCAAATGATCTACTCATGATTAACCTCCTTGGGTGGGAGGTAAGCAGAGTCAACTTGGAGCTGAGCTGGCTCTAAGGGACGTGCTTGGAATGCAATGTCGGTATTGAGTAACCCTTTGCCAGTCTCAACATCTGGTTTCCATAGTACTCCAGGGCACTGCTGTTGACCAACCAGCCCAGCCTAACTCATTGGCAGGACATGAAGGGGCAGGGCTTCTTCCCCTTGGCTTGAGTTAAGTCTGCATGCTGTAACCCTACTGGTAGGCTGTTCCTGGCTTGACAGGCAGTGAGAAGCTTGCCAATTGTGCTCACTGGCAAGCTAAGTGGTTTGTAAGTTGGTTAAACTCCAGCAGTTACCCCCAACACTCCCACTGGGGACCCCAAGTCTTGGCTCTCACCAACCTGCACCTTATACTCTCCTGAATTAGGTAACAGGGTGTATCCTTCCAGGGGCAAGAGAAATGCAGCAACATGGGTGGGGGGTGAGGTGTCCTTTCCTGGAACTTTGTGTGCAATATTTGGATGTGGGGAAGAGTATTTATTGTTCCTGCATGATCCCGGGAAGAAGTGGTGCCTGTACTTTTACTGTGCTGAGATATGTGTCCTTGGAGGAAGAGATTGCCAGTCCCTGCACTTTACCTGGGGCAGGGTAGTGAGGTTTCCTTACTCTTTGTTTTAGATAGGGGTGTGCCAGCCCTGTTCTGTCCCTTGGGATGAAGGAGAGGGGGAGTTACTATGTTCTGGTGCTTGAATGAAGGGTTGGTTAATAATAAATAATAATAATAATCCTTGCATTTGATAAAGCGCTATATCAAATGCAAGGATTATTATTATTATGTTTTGTCCACAAAATAGTCAAGAGTCAATTCTGTGAAGTGTTTTAAGATGTCTCGACGATGTGATAAGGCGCTATATCAAATGCAAGGATTATTATTATTATTTGACGTCTGACAATCAATATGAAATATATGGGAGAATTGCCACCATCTTCCTGCTACAGCCAATATATTGATGACAAGCATTTGAAAAGTTTGAGGTGATTGACATGGGACTAAGTGGGTGGGGGGCATATCCTTGTCCAACAAGATTTCTGCTTTCTAATTTTTTTCAATCTTCCTCAGCACTTCACAGAGATACTGGATGAATTTTCCCAGGACATGCTGGGTCACCTCTTCAATGATCCCTTTCTGTCTGATAAGAGTGAACTGATGGATGCTGAGCTCTCTCCCGCTCCCCACATCCAGGCTGAGCACAGCTACTCACTGGCAGGAGATTCCCGACCCCAGTCCCCACTTGCACAGATCTCTAATCCAGAGGACTGCACTGAAGGTACAGTTGATGGGATTTCTTCCACGTTTGGTGTTTGATATGTTTCTTTTTTGGAATTAATTTTCATTTTTAGAAATTTAGCGATATAATGACATCCAGCAATAACAATTTGCATGTACCTTGCATCCTTCACGAGGGTAAGTGACTCGGATCACTTGAAGACCCAAATATGCAGTCAACTCACTTTACAGTGTATTCTGTGAAGCGCTTTGGGACGTCCTCCCGACGTGAAAAGCGCTATATCAAATGCAATGAAAAAAAAACAACCCAAACTGGTGTGTAAGGCAATAAATTCTCTGATGCGTACAGAGTTACTGCATTTCGGAGCAAATCCTGGGTAATGCTTAGGGACCTATTGATGAGGGGATAAGGCACTATAAGCCTTGGTTTACCTGGCAGAAACCTGGTTGTTAGACAATTGGTGGTTGCATTCTGGGGGGATTAATGATTTAAAAAATAATAATTTGGTCACGCAATGCACAATTGTTTGTGCGTCACTGCTTTGGGCAATTGGCTGCTGCATTTCGTCCACAAAATATAGTCAGTTCACTTTATAGTATATTCTGTGAAGTGCTTTCAGTTATCTCAACGACATGATAAAGCGCTATATCAAATGCAAGGATTATTATATCCATCCTGATTTAAGTTTATGGGAAGCTTCAAAATGTATTATTGTACATATTCTAGTCCTATTTCGTGGCAACTGTTTCTTCAAGTGAAGATAAATGCCGATAAGAGGTACTGGTAACTGCAGAGGGACTGCCTCTTAGCTCTAATCAACAGAAATCTGGTATTACAAGAATATTGATGTCATGTCACAGCTCAGTTGTTGATGTTACTAATGTCAAGAAAAGGCAAGAATGCGTGGCCGGATGTCTGGTTCTACATTATGGCCTGACATTTTTGTAGCCCTGTTTGTTGTCACCTGGTGTTCACATTCATATTCTGTTAAGTCCTGGTTAGAGCACTTGCCCTGCAAATGAGAGGACCTGGGTTCGATTCCTGGGTGAAGCGAAACCTTAGGCAAATTTCCTTACTACACAAGCCTCTGTTTACCTATCAGTAAGCAGGATCCTGGTTGTTAGTCGATTGGCAGATTGCTTTCTGGGGATAATAATCGCTTCCAAAAGTATATAATTATAATAATTTAGTTGGTCAATCCAAGACTATTTGTGGGACACTGTTGTGCTCATTTCGCTGCCGTATTTTGCCCGACAATGTAAATAAACTTCACAGTGTATTCTGTGAAGCACTTTGAGATGTTTCGAAGACATGATAAGGCACTATATCAAATGCAAGGATTATTATTATACATATTTCTTTTGATTGGGGTGTGACATGTTATTTGAGGGTGAGAAGGGAACAAGGCATCACATAAGTGCTTAGAGTTTGGTGTGAAGATAAAAACTGTACTTAAAATAAAGGAGATGTGCTGACACTCCAGGAAGCTCCAACAAAAACTGAATATTGTGAGTGCGGTAAAAGGAAGGAGAGACCACAGGAAAAACCATCACACTGCAGCGCAGTCGATTCTCAATCTAAGACCTTTGGTCACTGAAGGGAGTATCTGAAAGAAGAGAAAAAGTAGATTTAAGCCTTTACAATTAACAAAAGTTAACTGCTTTTCATCCATTCTCTTTCTGCAGCTATGGAATGTGAAAGCTGGCCAATGAGCTGTGATTTGACGCTGAGCAGACTGAAACATGAAGCACTCCTCTCTGACACAAACTGCCTCACTCCTTCAGTTACTTTAACAAACGGAGCCTCGTCAAACATTGCAGACACTGATCTCAAGTCACCCCAACCAGACACTGTACCTGTGACCATAACAAAGCCGGTTCTCATCCCAGATGACCAGGTGAAACGTTCTTCTCTTTAGCTTGTCGATTTCGATGAATGACAGTAATGTTGGCTATTGCGTATTGGTTACAGCACCCGCCTTGCAAACCAGGGGACCTGGGTTCGATCCCCGGACAGGGCAAAACCTTAGGCAAGTTGCCTTAATCCACACACCTTTGTGAACAAAGCTGTAAGTAGGAACCTGGTTGCTAGCGGATTGGCGGATCGTTTTCTGGGCAAAATAATCCCTTCATAAAATAAATAAGATTAGAAATTTGATCACTCCATCCACGACTGTTTGTGGGACACTGCTGTGTGCAGTAGGCTGCCGTGTTTTGCTCACAAAACACCCAGTCAATCCACTTTACAATGTATTGTTTAGCTTTTTGCAACATCTCAACGACATGAGATGTCGCAAAAAGCTAAACAGAATACATTGTATTACATATCAAATGTAAGTTTTATTATTAACATCTACCTACCACATTCAATTGTGGAATGTAAATGTGAGAAATCTCAGAGAATCTGGATCAACCTATCCGCCCGGTCACTCCCCCCCCCCCCCCCCACACCCTTCTCCTCATGACCACTGCTGCAAAACAATGAATAGTTATTGAGGTGTTCCGCTCAGTCATGAGCACTGTCATTTGTGGTTCAGAACGTTGGCTAGCATTCAATCCAAGTCACATCCGTCTGTTCAGACTGATAATTTAAAAGATGAGAATTTATCCTCCAGATGAATTGGTCTTTCGCTTCCTGGCTGTTTGCAGGGACGGACTTGTGTTAACCACGAAAACTGCCAAGGCTGTCATCTTCAATGTGTTTCAACAGGATCATGCACTGTAAAAATATAAATTCTCATCCTTCGTGGGTGGGTGTGATGTCAGGTTTCAGAAGACTGGGTCCCTTCTGAGGTCCTCCACTTCCAAGGAACAGAGAAGCTGTAAACTTGGTGTAGCTTGAGCGTGTCAACAATTTAACATTTCTATTGCTCCCTTTAATTCAAGAAAACCTGTTGTAGTTCTTCGCAGGGTTTAATAAAAAATGAAGTGACTAAAGGCTACAAAATCAACAAATTGCATTTATTTTACGCCTTTCATGTCAGGAGGACATCGCAACGTACTGGACAATGAGAGTTTGCACTGTAGCTGGGAGTTGGGATCATAGAGGGGTGGAGGAAGGAAGATGACCGAAGGCACGGTTGAAAAGGAAGTTCTCAAGAAGGGCGTTGAAGGAGACAATAGAGGGGCAAGGGGCAGGGGATGGAGTTCCAGAAGGTGGCTGCAATTAATTTGTGCCAGAAATTTCTAACGATGAAGAAGATACAGAGTAGGCATAGGGAAGATGTTTCCACTTGTGGGGGAGATCAAAACCAGGGGCCATCGATACAAAATAGTCACAAATAGATCACGTAGGGAAGTTAGAAGAAATATCTTCACACAGAGATTAGTGTGAATGTGGAACATGCTATCACAAGGGTTTGTTGAGGCAAATAGGATAAATGTATTTAAAGGGAAGCTAGGTAGGTACATGAGGGAGAAGGGAATAGAAGGTCATGCTTGAAGGCTTAGTTGAGGAAGGGCAGGAGGAGGCTCATGTGGAGCATAAACACCGGCATAGACCAGTTGGGCCAAATGGCCTGTTTCTGTGCTGTGTATTCTAATGTGTAAACAGTAAAATAGAATTTGTGGTGAATTTACATTATTAATAATAATAATCCTTGCGTTTGATATAGCGCTTTTTGTCTTCACAACGTCTCAAAGCACTTCACAGAATATAAGAACATAAGAATTAGGAGCAGGAGTAGCTCAATCGGCCCCTCGAGCTTGCCCCGCCATTATGATAAGATCATGGCTGATCTTCAGACTTACCTCTAATTACCTGCCCTATCCACAAATCCCCTAATCCCTCTATTTTTTAAAAAAAATCTATCAGTCTCAGCCTTAGAGATGTTCAAGGACTGAGCATCTACAGCCTTCTGAGGTAGTGAATTCCATAAATTCACTGCCCTCTAAGTGAAGAAAGGTTTCCTCAACTCTGTTCTAAAATGCTGACCCTTGATTTTAAGCCTGTGACCCCTGGTATAGTGTAATGACTATATATTTTGTGGGTGAAACGCGGCAGCTAATTGCACACAGCAGTGTCCCACAAGCAGTTGTGGATTGAGTAACCCAATTTTTTTAAGGGATTATTACCCCCGGAAAAGTGATTCGACAATCGACTTAACACCCGGCTTCCTGTACACTACTAGGCAAACAGAGGCGTGTGGAGGAAGGAAACTTGACCAACGTTTCGCCCTAAGTAATAAGTGAGGGTCACAGAGAAAAACTATTTGAAATAATATGGGTGGTGGGGGGGGGGGTAAGGAGGGAGGGTCTATCCATCTGAAACATGACCCTTATGAAAACTAAATTAATATAATAGAAATTTATATCTTATATTTTCACGTCAGGAGCACATCCCAAAGCACATGATCAGGCTGGCTGTGGTATGGAAACCGAGGGGGTGGAGCGGGAAGGGGAGAATGACTGCAAGTGCGGTCAAAGAACGGTGTGTCTTGAGACAGACCTCAAAGGGCAGAGGTCAGTTGAAGGGACTCCGGAATGGAGTTTCAGCGAGTGGAGCAGCAATGATTGAAAGCCTGCCTGCTGATGGTAGGGTGTCTGGGGCAGAGGGGGAATGAGAACATAAAGCGGGTAAGAACATAAAAAATGCTAGACGAAAAAATTCTAAGGTGCATTCTAATTCGCCATCCACCTTCCTGGCAGCCGCTTTCACATATGTCCCAGGCTACCTATGTACTATATCCCATAGTTTTATTTCCTAAAAGAAAACTATCTAATCTGTGTTTGAAAGAATCAATACTTCCTGCCACAATCAGCTTCCGAGGGAGCCTTTTTAACAGGTTCACTATTCACTCACTGAAATAGTGTTTGCGTAGATCTGTTCTGAATTTATCCCCTTCAATCGCAAGCTGTGTCCTCTGGGCAGACTGGGGACACAATGAGGTGCCAAACAGGCTGTACTTTCAAGATTCCTGGAACTGCAGCAGTTGAAATATGTTCTGGAATTCATTGAATCCTGTGATCTTGAACTGATATTCTCAAACTGAATGTGTTGCTCAATTGCAGTTTCTGGGTGTGGGGAGACATCTTTCAAGGAAAATGGTGATGAAAGCTTCTACCGTTTGGGTTTCGTTTTTTTTTGGAGGTGGCCACGAAAGGGCCTGAAATTGGGACAATTGTCACACAGTTTTAAGTTTTTTTTTAAATGAAAAAGAACCCACTGACTTCGGAATAATTGCAAAAAGTAATTTTGCTTACTTTTAATTAGCCAGAAAAAGACTCAAACAGACCATGACGGCAGTGATAGTTACTTCCACTAATTCCACTGAAGTTACTCTGTCTTTGTAATTGTAATTCATGTAACAAATTGAGGTCTTACACGTCCTGTGAATAATGAAGTAACAAAGCAGGTCCGTCGCATATCACGACCACAGTGAGATTCATTGCATAGAGACTTAGCCCACCACCCTGTTGGCCTATAAAAGAAATTGTGAAACCAGTGCAATTACAAATTTGGTTGACGTTTCCAACCATTATGTTCTGTTTTCAGAATAAATCCACTACACTGAAGGTTAAATTGGAGCCACACGAGGTGGATCAATTCCTCAATCTCTCCCCAAAGGAAGGTAAGATGTTCTACATCTCCAATAACTACCTGAGACTCTTATTTGAATCTTAGTAGGAGGTGAGAAAAATAAAGTTAAGTTGTAATGGTAATGTAGAAAAATATAGAGTAAAAATGTATGACTGACATGGTGCAGGGTGCTACTCAGTCCAGGCATTGAAAAGGGACCCAGTGTAGGACTTGTCCAGATCAGGCACTGAGAGGGGGCACTGTGCAGATCCTGTACATTAGATATCGATGAGAGGGGTCACTGTGAGGATCTTGTATGGTAGGCATTCATGAGAGGGGCCGCTGTGCTGATTCAAAGGCAGCTCGACATGGACTATCCTGTGTTCTAGGAACATGTTTACAACGACTTGTCTCTTCCAATTAGGACTTGATTAGGATTTGTCCACAAGATACAGTGTAGTTTATCTCTCATAAATTGAGTGAAATCTAAGCAGTTGTATGAAAGAGGATGTTTGTAGTTAGATATATCGAGCTCATTGCTGCCTATTACCAGGGTCAGTAATTGAAGCGGTGTCTGGAACAGCTGGTGAGAGCATGCATTGCCAAAGCTTCTCTCCCAAGTATAAAGCCAGGGTACCACCTTGGCTCTATTACACTAGGGCACTCATAATCCACAAGAGACCAAATGATCTGAGAGTGGCCTGTGGTATGGTCTGAAGGTATTTTGGGGCTTTGGGAGGTACCATTCTTGTTGTGAATTGTGACCATTTCTCTTCTTTTCAGCAGGACCAGATGTGGTGCAGCTGCCGCCGACCCCGCCAAGCAGTCATGGGAGCGACTCAGAGGGAGGACAGAGTCCATCACACCGTCGGCAGCCAACTGTCCCTGTCCAACCACAGCAAAGCAAAGCCCCAGTACGGAGTCCTGCTCACTGCAACTCGCCGCTTCTCACTGCGCCATGTGTAAGCCAGCCGATTATTGCACAGGGTCTGTTGTGGCGCCCTGTGTTGCATGTAAGCCAGTCTGGTATTTTTGCATTACAAATAAGCTTTCCAGAATTCAGGTTCTGTATTAGTATCCTGTCCCAACAGATTCCTGAGGGAAGTTCAGTCATTCCCACACAAATTGCTACATACACCTCCTTGTAGCTCCTTCCTGAATAGAAATCATGACTTTAAAATGATTGGTCCTGTTGGCCAGGGTGGGTGAGATTCGAGCTACCTGATTGCACAGAGACTGACACTGAATGGTCACTCAGACCAAGAAGGGCCCAGTTTGGTCCTCGATTGTACCAATTTAGCATGTATCTAAGGATTGTTCTGAGACAATTGACTGCAGTATGAACAAGTCCCAGGAGGAGAAAACTGGAGTCCCATCCTGCTCCATCCCTGTCCAGCTCAAGATGGGTTCTATTTGAAGTGCATATGTGTGGACTTCAGGTGAGCAGATGAAATAATTCATCAATGCTTAGTATCTAAGAAAAGGTACCTTGGGGGAACTTCAGCCAACTCTGCTTTTCCTGCAAAAATGTGAGCAAGTTGTTATCAGACAGTGGGAAATTGTTGTGCGCTAACTAAGTGCAGCCACAAAATACAGTTATTCCACTTTACAGTGTATCCTGTTGAGTGCTTTGAGACGTCTTCCTGATGTGAAAGGTGCTGTATAAAATGTAAGGATTATTATTGCTGTCACTGACTTGCTGGTGTTGCTATCATTCTGGCCAGAGCTTAACCGGAGATGTACTGTGTAATTCAGTCCTACCATAATTGAAAGCCAAACATTTAGAGGCCATGACTGATTGGGATGAGCAGCAGATAGCAGCAAATGAGACCCTGCACTGCCCATGAGGAAATGGCAGCCCCAACCAAGGGAGGGCAGAACTCCCATTTTTCATGCAGTGTTTTTTTCTTATGCAGTTTCATAAGGCTCTTCATTGTCATACTTTGCTTGGTGCTTCTCTATCCCATTGCACTTTAACAATTCAGTGCATGTTTATTTGATTCCTTCCTTATCTCTCTGCCTGATGTGTGTTTTCGAAGTATCAAACCTGTAGTGGGCAGCATGTTGTGGTGGCAGTTCCTGCACAAATCCCACAGTCATTTTTCTCCTGCTTTTCTGGTGGTTGTATATTGGTCTGTTTCTCACAGCTGTTGCCGGGAATCTGTTCCCTGTAATCTGCTGATCCCAATGTGTTAAAAATGAAAAGATAATATTGCACTGATATATAATATATAACATTTTTTTAAATTCAGAAACTACAGGGTCCATCGGGACCTTTGCTTCTAACAGAAGAGGAGAAACGCACGCTGATTGCTGAGGGGTATCCAGTTCCTGTCAAACTGCCACTTACAAAAGGGGAAGAGAAAGCACTGAAGAAAATACGCAGAAAGATCAAGAACAAGGTACAGAGCATTGGCTGATGCCAACAAGACTGGGCTACTTCCCACTTATGGAAGGTGTGACTCCACCCAGTGTCTTTATTTGTTTAGTCAGGTGGGTGTGGAAATCCATCACCATGCTTAAATAGTATCCAAACCAAATAGAGTTCTATGCATACCACCCACACATGGAAATTCCAGAGATATTTGTTGGAATGGAATGCTCACTCTCCCTGAAGGGTTGCTTCCTGCTTACCTCATGGCTGCATGGCTGCTCAAAGACCTTGGCAACAAGACAAGCTTGACCTAGTGTGTATAACAAAGCAGTACATGACAGAATAATTTCACTGCTGTGGCAACGAAACAGTTCCGATTCACCCACTAACTCCCAATGTGACTCTCATTGAACTCCAGATCTCTGCCCAAGAGAGCAGAAGGAAGAAGAAAGAATATATGGATAGTTTGGAAAAAAAGTGAGTTTTTTTTAGATTATGTGTGTTCAGTTTGTTTGAAGCATAAATAACGTAATCAGCAGCTTGGGACATCATCCCAATGTGAAAGGCGCTATATAAATGTTTTTTTTGTTGTTGAAAATCTAGTTTTAAAATGTTGGCATCTGCAAACGTTTGTTGCAAAGATGGGTGGGTGGGTCTCCCCTCAGCATCCATTGGTGGTGTCTGACTGGGGTGGGTGATGTGGGTGTCTCCTCCCGGATACCACATTCCTGATACTCTGGGGTGTGGTCATTCCTCATTCTTGAAGCTAGGGATGGAGAGGCAAAGGGAATCTGGCATGGAGTTCCAGAGAGAGGGACCAGAATGTCAAAGTCCACTCGACGATGGTGGGTCAGATCAAGCGGGCCATGAAGCAGACCAATGTTGGCAGAGTGAGGGAAGTGACTGGAGCGATCAGGTGAGAGGAGGTCACAGGAAGGGTTGAGTGAGATTGTGGAGGGATTTGAACGCAAAGATCTTGAAAAGTTGAGATGAATTGGACAGTCTGTCAGGGAATCACAAAACTGAGCTGATGTATTCTTCATTGATCACCTAGGGTGGAATCCTGTTCAAATGAAAACCATGAACTGCGGAGAAAGGTGGAAACTCTGGAAAAGGCAAACAGGTACTCTGTAATATTATTATTCAAGGCCAGTCTGAAGAATCTCCTCTTCAAACGTGCCTTCGGTCACCCTCCTACCATCTTTGATCGCACCTTCGGTCACTCTCCTACTCTCCCTGCCCTCCACCCCTCCTGATCCCAATCCCCACCTTGTGTGCAAATCCTTGATTGTACAGCGCCTTGGGGAGTCCTCACGGAGTGAAAGGAGCTATATAAATGTAATTTGTTGTTGTTTCCAGGTCCCTCCTTGAGCAGCTACAGGGGCTGCAGGTGCGGGTGGCTGCGAGGGTGCCGACCTCCTGTAAGATGGCTGGTACACAGACGAGCACGTGCTTGATGGTGAGATACGCTGTTTAATGTTCTCTTCGTAAATCGCTTCTGTAGAGCAGTGTGTCCTTTCTGGCACTGAGTATTGTTCACTGTTGGAAGTACCTCGGTGCTGCTGCATTCTGCTTGCGCCACAATGGTCCATTCCTGTCGCGTAGCGGTTAGCGCGTTCCTCTCGTTAGTGACCGTCGATTCCCAAGTGGAGCGGAACTTTAGGCTAGTTTCCTTACTCCACACGCCTCTGTTTACCTAGCAGTAAGTAGGAACCCATTTGTTAGTCAATTGGTGGATCGCTTTCCAGGGGTAATAATAGTTTAAAAAAATACAGAAATAATAATTTAGTCTCTTGATTAATGACTGTTTGTGGGACACTGTTGTGTGCACTTAGCTGCCGCATTTCACCCACAGTCAATCCACTTTATATTATATTCTGTGAAGTGTTTTGACACATTTCAGTGACATAAGGTGCTATGTCAAATACAAGGATCGTATTATTTATTATATTCTCAAAATAGACCACATTGTCTTAAGATCTTGTCATGTTGTTGTTGTTGTCATGTCCCCTGCCCTCACACTTCTTCAAAGAGAGTTAAAATGAACATCAGTGCAAATTCTTCTTTCACTCACTCTGTCTGTGATCTCCCACCCCGGGTGCCTTGTGCCTCTAAGCTATATCGAACACTTGATACACTTAAGGTGTGGAGCAAGCTAACATCATGACTTGGGCCTGCTTCGCACCCTGCTCAAAACAATTGAGTGTTTCATGACAACTGTGGTAGCCACAGTTTTCTGGTTAGCCAGAGGTAACTGATGATATTTTGATCAACAAAATGCAATTTATCTGGGCTTCTGTATGATGGAGTACTACCCACAGCTTAACAAGAACTGAGAATGAATAAACAATTGCCTCCAGTACCACAGTACAGTGCTCCAACCATTGTTGATTGGAGCCTGAATGACTCAGGACTTGAACTCACATAGTCTAAGATGACATGCAATGCTGGGGTGTGTTGCATTGTCAGAAGTGCCATGCTTATGATGTTAAACTGACCCCATATGTTCACGTGGACATCAAAGATCTTGTGACACTTAGAAAAGAGAAGGGATGGTGCTCTCCATGGCTATTTGTGAAACATTACTGTGCTCAAATTGACTGTCACTTTCATCCACAAAACACACAGTTGACCTAGTTTACAAATGTATCCAGTGAAGTGCTTTGGGACATCTTCCTGATGTGAAAGGAGCTATTCCCAAATGCAAGGATTCTTATTGATCTGTCAGAGTGAGTTCCTGAACCCCTTCGCCATTGAAGGAGGTAAACTTGAAGCTGGTGAGAGAACCCAAGTACAGAGCTATAAGTCATGGAGCAGCAGCATTCCATTCTCTGTATCCAGGATATGTATTGTATGTATTTTAGTGAACCACTGTTTCCAAGAGGAGCATTTTATGTAAGACTGATATATATTATATATATATATGTGTGGGTGCGTGCATGCGTGCACCCAGCCTGTATTTGTGCAACTCCAAATACAATTTCAGAGGATTGTGCATGTCAGAGCTGCTGAGTGCATGGTATCTTGTGTGACAGGAGACGTGCTGCAATTGTCTGTTGGTGGTATGATCTCCATTCTCTTGCAGCTGGTGGTCCTGTGCTTCGCCGTTGTATTGGGGAGTTTCGGTAATAGGCTTGATTCCTTCTCATCCTCGGTAACTAAAGCGGTGCTTCCTGCCCAGGAATCCATGCAGGAGTCGTACACGGCCACAGGTAAGCGAGGTTGTTCCATGTCCACTCCAGCTACTTGCACAAACGATGGCAAGTTCACCAAACTTTTTTTTTTTCTGGACCCTTGCTGACCTTCAGAAAAATTGGAGGTTACAAGAAGGAAGTTTTAAGCCAGTGTGAGGCACAGCCACCCTCTCTCATTCCTCCATGTAAGCTGCACTGTAACAGGTTTGCTTCCTGCTGTTTCCACCATTAGAATGAATCCTGTGAAGGCCATTTCCACCAGCACAGAGTGGAAGTGGTGAGCAGTTGGTCATAAAAGAGAGCTGAGACAACCAGTGAGAGAGAGCACGAGTTAAAACTATGAGTTTGTTTCCAGAGTCAGGCCAATTTCTAGAGGTATCTAGTAATGTAATGATTTTCCCAGCTCGGGATCTGATCAGAGTATGACCTTGGAGTATGGAGAGTTGTAAAACGTTAGATCTGAAGTACGTAGTGCAAATAACATACCCCTGCAGGTCTTTTGGCATCCTGCCAGAAGGTATGTCACATAAAAGATAGAGCAGAGTTGCTCTGTTTTCAAAACCAATCTCAAAATCTCTCTGACTGTCTTAGGTCACCTCATCCTTTACCCCTGCTCCTTCTCCCTCTCGGCTTTGTAATGCTTTAAAATGCATTTAACATGCCTTAAGCCGCCCTCCTACTTCTCTGCCCTCCCTCATCCCAACACTGTCTACCTCATGCTTGGGTCCTGATCCCCGACTGTTCAGCGCCTTGGGACGTCCTCCCTATGTGAAAGGCACTTTACAAATAAAATTTTGTTGTCAAGATGTCAATGAAAGATTATGCGTGCAAATTGTTCTCTATTGTTTTGTTCTCTATTGTCATGGTTTAATTTGGTTCTGCTCATAGTTCGCTCAAGACATTTATTATTTTATGAAGAGCACACAGTGTATGATGATCAGTATAGCACTGTCATGTCAAAAGATTACACAAATACCTGGGACAAACTAACAGAATCGGCACGAGAGCGAGCACGTGTGGCGCAATTGCATGGCCCTCAGGATCCAGTCCATCGACAGCAGCCAAAGCAAATGCTCACAGTGTCACAGGAAGCACCAGACCTGCAGCAACCAACCAGCCAGAGCACAAGAAGCTCAGTCCTTATCGAACTTCAGTCTCAACGGTAAGGCAGCGATCAGCATCGTCTGAAAGCGGTCAGGTTAGCCTTGTGTTTACTTGCGATATTGTGTGCTTTTTGGTCAGCCAGGTATTTGACACATGCAGAAACCCATCCCATGCTTAAGAATACCCAAACCAAATTGAGAATTCCATGAATCCTGGAAAGTATCAGGCGTAGGTTGGCAAGAGCCAAGGCTTGGGCTAAGTAACCAAACTGCCCTTGATCTCCAAACCAAGGGTGACACTCCAATGTAGTGCAGAGGTGGGGGTGGGGTGGCAAGCTCAGCCACTGCTACTTGCTTTGAGACATCTTTCCAACGTGAAAGGTGTGATATCAAATTGCAAGGATGATGAATACTATTATTGATTTCACATCTCCTGACACCCATCTCTTTTACATGCCTGTTGCCACTAGATGGGAGTGTTCACAGTCCTGCTGACAAGACTTTGCTTCCAGACGATAAACGTGTAAACAAAGTTTATCTAATGTTTCTCACTTTGAAAAGTGTGCCTTTAAAAGGCAGTGTGTGGAAACCAGTGCATTCCTTATTGTGGTGTAGTACAGAAAAACTCACATAATTATTAATTGTATAAACTCCTTGGCACATTCACCCAAGTCCCTTTCAGTTTCCTATCAAAACCACTTAGATTTCTTTACACTACTCATATTACTCAAATTCATAATCCTGCTCCCCTACCCTCCATTACTCCCGCCCTTACCAGAGGCCTTAAATCATGGGAAATTATGTGTTTACCCATAGATACAGGCACATTTACCGGCCGGCTCCATTGAATCGTGAGAAATGTCGTCTTCATCGATGCATGCGCAGAAGAGATTCATTTCCGCCACAATGTGATTCCAACGTTTGCCGGTAACTGCACATGCAGTGACTGTCAAGACGCATTAAATCACGGGAAATGTAGTCTTAACCTGTCACCACATGCTCACTTACCAAATTCCTGACTGTCTATAGCCTTGGGCCATCCTCCCGAGGTGGACGGCGCTATACAAATGTAATTTGTTGTTGTTACTGGCTGCAATGATGAATTACCATATGCACACTTACCAGCTGCATTAAATTACACAGGCGCAGTGTAGATTATTGATTAAATCAGATTTCCTACAATTTCTACAGTTTTTCTGCAACTCGAACTTTGTATAAATCATTAAATGTTATGGTCCCAACTGATATGACTTATGTGAGTTTTTCTGTATTTTTATTTGTCTCCCTTCTGCCTGTCCCCTCAAACCCATAGTTCTAGTGATGGATATGAGGTGCCTGCAGCACCAGTCAGCTGAAAACCATGAGCTCCTAAGAGTAGTGGTGACAGACCTTGCATCAACGCAAGGTCTGTGGCTCTTCCTGTAGAGCAGTTTCTGTGCACTCAGTATTGGTTGCTTGGTTATCACAATTTTATTCCCTCCTGATCTTTTTGGTGTTTTTTGGGGGTGGGGGCAGCGGGGTGTTCAGATACTAACCTGTGGATTTCTTCTCTGCATTGTTTTCAGGAGCTTTCCCAATTCCGATATGAACGGAACAACCGTGGAAATCGACAGAAGAGTCAACGCAACATGGTAAAGGACCCTGAGGGTTGTTGACCTGATTTGATAATTCAAGTGTCTATCTTATTTCTATAATATATCATATATAAAATATATAATTTTTGTGTGTAAATAATACTCCCACAGGAATGGGCTGTTCCGAGACAGCCAGGAGGATGGCGAAATCTCTTTAATTCTTGTACTTTTGCGAGTTCTTTACCATTGATATTACTTATGGAGTATTTATATAATTGAAACTGTTGTATGTCTTTGATTTCTGTCTAATTTTGTTTTGCTTGCTTAGAAATAGACACTTGGATTGTTGAAACTATGGGCCACATGTCTTTCACAAACAGGTTACTGAACAGATGCACAAAAATGAGAGCACAGATTGCGATCAGATGTTTCTCGGTTCCCCACTGAAATGAACCATTCTAATCTGTATTCCTTGTGTGCATTATTATCATCATCCTCTTCTGTTTGCACTTTGGGACATCCTCCTGATGTGAAAGGCGCTTTACAAATGTAATTTTGTTGCTGTTGTTATCCAATTCCATTTGAAATGCCTTAACAGCCACTTGTGACCAAGCATTCCACATTCTTATCACCGTTTTGTGTGAAGAAAGCTCCCTCTTGACCCTTGTTTCGACATCACAAATGAACTGCGGTGTTAATGACTTGATTTGCAGACTCCCACCCACAACAAGCTTCAATATTGTTTATCATTTTTCTTTTTGCTACTTCAGTCCCTCGTGAGGGGGGAAACCTTCACCCACGTTTTAGTAATTTTTCCATGTTTTGGCCAGTGATGCAGGCAGGCAACTTGGACCTTGTCTTCTCATCCTGATCTGAACCCAATACTATTGTGCCATTCCCCTCCAGTCATAATAGTTGGTGTCTATTGGTGTCCTCCAACAGGCATTTGTTCTGAGAAGCACGGTTCATATTTAGAACTTGGCTGGATAAAGCTCTGAAAGTCCTCTGATTGAGGTAACACTGCCACTTGTGGCACTTGATAAAGGAACAATGTGGTATGTAAATACCACTGGAAATGTTCCAGTCCTGACTATATATTGTATGTAACAAACAATTCTCTCAATCCTGTAATGCTTTAATTTCAGCTAGGCTTTGGAAAGAAGTGTCAAGAAATGCAGCAGCCAGTGTGCATTTGGAAAATTCCAAATCAAACTAAACCCGGGTTATTTGTGTGGCTGCTGAGGTGTCCCTGAGTATGTGTGCACAACAATGTTTGCTAACCTCTGATCCAACTTGCATATAAACTGGGGTTTTTCATTTAAGTCCACCATGTGGAATTCATTTAAGCTTCCCCGTAATGGACTGGATTCACTCTGAGGGCAATGAAATTGACTGGGTTTAGATAGTACAACTCAGAGACAGTACTACCCAAACATTGATATGGTCTTCTGAACCAACTACAATATTTGCATGGGGAAGAACTCCATAAGATCTGCACAACAAATTCCAGTCAAATAATCATAATGAACTCCCAGCATTTGCTCAACGATTGAACTGTTGTGTTTTGGTGACTTGGATTTATTCCTGCTTAAATCCAACATTTAATTGCACCAGTATTGGATCTGCACTATGCTCGTGAAGATGAGAAGTTTGAGGAACTGAAAATGGGTTTTGGGACCTTGTAAACTGGGGGTCAACCCTCCCTGCTGCTTCCCTGCAGGGAATACCAGAATTCATAAGCATTGTAATTGTCTAAAAGGGATAGAAATTTGTTTTTTTATTCAACACAAAAACATTTTCATAATTTAAAGCTTTGAAAGCTGACTGTATTGCAAAAAATTCTATGTTATGCTTTCTACTGCAAATAAATATTTTCCTTAGTAAAATTGCTGCGATAAAACTGTTCTTTCCAGTCTCTTCAGAATCCACATCAGGAGCAGGGTTTTAGCAGAGAAAGTTAATGTGGACCTGGCATTGCCTCTGTCGCAGTGAGGAGAACTCAGAGATCAAATTGTCACAGAAAGGGAGAGGAGAGAAAGTAGGCTTGAACCAGACAGGTAAGAGATAAGAAAAGCATAGCGTAGTGCAGGCACTAAGAGAAGAGTGAGTGAGCATTGGTTTAGGAAGTGAAAACTTGGTGAGTGGGCTACAAATAGCTTCTTTTACCAGAGGAGCTGCTTGGGCCTAAGGGTAATTTAGTAATAACAATAATCCTTGCATTTGGTATAACGTTTTATCACGTCAGAAGGACGTCTCACAGGAATTACTGTGAAATGGAGTGAGTATTTGCAGGCAAATATGACAGCACAGTCGTGTACAGCAATGTCCCACAAACAGCCATGAAACGAATGACCAATTTTATTTGGAGGATTATTGGCCAGGACACTGGGTGAAACTCCCTAGTGAATAGTGGCATGGGATCTTTAACGTCCATCTGAACAGACAGATGGGACATGGGTTTAACGTCTCATCCAAAGGACAGCACTTCCGACAATGCAACACCCTTCCCCCTCCCCCCGCCCCCCCCGTGTCATCTATGTGAGCTCCCGATGTGGGGAACCCACAATCTTCTGACTCTGAGGCAAGAATGCTACCACTGAACCAAGGTGACATACAATTAAATTACTTGGTGACTTTCATTTTTTTTAAAAAAAAGCCATGGTTTGAAGCAATAATTAAATTGAGCTAAAGTCAGAATGACACTTAAATGCTGGTAAGGAGAATTACTGTGTGCTACTGCTCCAGGGAGACGAGCAGTGGCACACAGTGATTTGGTTTTGTGCACAGCAACACAAATGGCAATTAAGTGAATAACCAATTTTATTTAGGGGTTTGTTGGCCAGGACACAGGGAAAAACTGTGTTCTTTGAGTAGTGCCATGGGATCTTTAAAGTCCACCTGAACAGGCAGAAGGTGCCTTGATTTAACATTTCATCTGAAGGACAGTACTTCCTACAACGGAGTGCTTCCCTCGCCATTGCGTTGGAGTGTCAGCTTGGACTACATGAATTCCAAATTCCATTTTGAGTAACGTTTTCTTCACTGAGGTTTGGTTTCTCTACTTGCTAGGGAGAATCAGTAAGAAATTAATTCATACTGGTTCTCATAATTTCTGACTATCTGTGGGGCAGTTAATTCAGACACACTCGTCATCTTTAATTTTGCAATAACAACAGCATGTCTGGTCCTCACCTCCTGACTATTTCAACACATCAGGAGTTTGCAAGTTCTAAAAAGTGGAACAGTTAGAGAATGAAACCGGTTCTCCCATCACCCACTTTCTTCCGACAGTTGCAATATGGAACCAAACTGTGTCCCTAAATCTTCAGCAGGATATCAAGTGACTGACATGTGACCATCCTCAGGTGAGAGTTAAGCAGGGCCTCCTGAGAGGTGAACTGGATACAGGGTGATGCGCTCCGTAACAGTGTAGATATCGAGCTGGACCTCTGTCGTAGTCTCCAGTCCAGTTCCTGAGCCAGGCTGGTCCGCATTATTCTAGAGCACTGCTGGTCACAGCACAGCCAGCCTGGCTCATCAGCAGGACTAGGAGGAGCAGACTAGTCGCTGGAGGCAGGAGGTCATCCAACTCAGCTCCTGTTAACCTTGCAAGCCAAAAGCCTGAACAGTGGTCCAAGCTGGAGAAGTAGCGGAAACGCATGCCAGATGATGCTTTTAATGGTAAGCTACGTGGTTTGAGGTGGATCAACTCCACAAGTATTTCCTCAACACAAACTCCAGGCTTAGGCTCTTGCCAACCATCGCCTAATACACCCCAGAATAAGGTAAGCAGTGTGAATCTCCAAGTTGAGTGTTAATTTTATTATACACAAGAATTTTCACCTTTGGGTGGCATCCGTTGAACTGGTATGGATACTCATAAGCATGGTGATGAACTTTT
This sequence comes from Callorhinchus milii, assembly GCF_018977255.1. NCBI lineage: Eukaryota > Metazoa > Chordata > Chondrichthyes > Chimaeriformes > Callorhinchidae > Callorhinchus > Callorhinchus milii. Next base: position 51,111,270 of record NW_024704746.1, read on the forward strand.
GCCTGTGTCAGATATCTGTCTTGACTAAAGAAAATCAGCCAAAGATTCTCGTAGCCCGAATAGTGTAGCCCGAATCATTAACAAAGGCAACCATCGAGTTGCTCATAATTCATTCATCACAAACTTCCAATCAATCAGTCTCACTCTTGTCATTTTCAGGCTTCATTGATGCACATTTTCTTTTCCTCCCCAGAAATGTCAAAACTTTAAATATTTTTATTTCTTTCAAAGAATGGTTTGCTGTCCTGTGATCCAGAGCTCAGCTTCCAATGGAAATGCATATCTTGTACTATACCAGTCACCATATAGATACAGAAATGTCCATATACATTGCTGACAAGTAGCCAAAAATATGAAACTGGACCCTCAGATGTCTTTGGGAGAACATCTTCAAAGTTTTTAAGAGATAATATTGTAATGTCAGGGGACTGTAACACTGCATTTATACCTGCTCTAAAAACTGGGTAGCCCTTTTTTTTTGGTGGGGTGAGGGGAAATACCAGTGAGACTACAGGAGCTTACCACCTCCTCCCTCTCAGGGCCAGCACAATGCACAGATACAGTGACAGAGACCCAGAGAGAGAGAGACACAGACAGAGGGAGACAGGCACAGAGAGAGACATACACTCAGAGTCACAGACACAGAGAGAGAGAGACAGGTACACTCACAGACACAGAGAGAGATGCACATTCAACAACAACAAATTGCATTTGTACAGCACCTTTCACATCGGGAGGACTACTTCCCAAGGTAGTGTTTCGGACCTAAGCCAGGGGCTGGGATTGGGGAGGGTAGAGGGCAGGTGGGGAATGAGGGTGACCGAAGGTACGGTTAAAGAGGAAGGACTTGTGATGGTCTGAAAGAGCCAAGGGAGGGGGCAAGGTGGAGGGACTGTGGGATGGAGTTTCGGAGGGTGGGGGCAGAGTGACTGAAGGCTTGCCTGTGAATGGGGGCCGGGGGACGTGAAGCAGGCCAGAGCTCGCTGAGCGGAGGGAGCGGGCAGGGTGGTAAAGTGTTAGGAGGTTGCAGAGGTAGGGGAGAGCAGGCCATGGAGGGCTTTGAAGGTAAGGGCCAGGATCTTGAACTGTATTCACACAGAGACACATAAACATACATATAGAAGAGAGGCATCAGACACACTCACAAACAGACTCAAATACAGAAGAGAGAAACACACAAACACTTACAGAGTCACACATACTCAGACAAGCACAATATCCAACTGAAGCCCATTTCTTGCTTGTGCTGCACCGCATGAGTGAACAGTAGGGCCTGAAACCAGAAACTAATTTTTTTTTTTTAGTGGGTTTGTAGCGGAAAGTTTGTTTACAGGGGATTCCACCCTTTCCTATTTGCCCAGCTCATTTGTAGCATAAAGACCAAGACAGACCAGTTGGGTTGGATGGCCTGTTTCAGCATTGAATAATCTTCATTCATTCTATGTGTCATCTGGGTTCATTTTAGGAGGTACTTTCTTTCTGATGAGAGATTAAACCGAGGTCCCATCTGCCTGTTCAGGTGGACGTTAAAGATCCCTCTCCACTATTCGAAAAGAGACGGGAGTTTCTGTCTCCTGGTGTCCTGGCCAACAATCCCCCCAAATAAAATTGGTCATTCGTTTAATGGCTGTGTGTGGGACATTGCTGTGCACAACTGGTTCCTCCGTTTCACCCACAAAATACACAGTCGATCCACTTTACAATATACCCTGTGAAGCGTTTTGAGATATCTCATTGACACGAAAGGTTCTACATCAAATGCAAGGATTATTATTATGTATATCATCTTTTGTTCTGTTGGACTGGCTTGCTGTTCCTGCCTTTCACCTTTCAGCATTTTGGGATATTCTCTTGACTGAAACCTCCCAGTGATCCCATCCCCCTCAATGAAGGATCCCCGCCTGCCTATATCTTCCACCCTTACCCCAACCAACAACTGTGTCTCAACTCTGTCTCACAGATCACTTCACATCGCCTTCGCACAATGTCAGCTAAGAGATTCATCTCTCAGTTGTATTTCTCAGCACCAGCTAACAGATCCTTCTCTCACTTTATGCAGTACACATCTCTCAACTCTCATTCACAGCTTCATATCATAGTTTCTCCGCTCTCTCTTATTGTTCTGTCTCAACAACAATTTATGTTTATTTTGTGCCTTTCATGTCAGGACAATGTTTCAAAGTGCTTCATACAGCTGACTGAAAGCCCAAATTGTGGGTGTGTATTTGTGTGATTGGGGATGGGGTTTGTGTGTGTGTGTGTATGTGTGTGTTTTGGAGGGGGGCGGGGGAACATGGTCAAAAAGTAAGATCTTGAAGTGGATTTTGATCTTGAAGTGGATTTTGAAAGTGTGTCTTGGCTCTGTCACTCAGCACTAACTCACAGCTTCATATGACAGTTTAACAGTTTTGTCTAACCTCGGCCTCTTAGGTCCAACTCTCAGCTCTATCTTGTGGCTCCATCTCGGATCTCCATCTCAGCTGCGAGAGACCTGAGTTCAATTCCAGGCAGGGTGAAACCTTGGGCATGTTTCCTTACTCCACACGCCTAATAATAATCCCTCCAAAAACAATAATAAATTGGTTATTTTCAATCTACGACTGTTTGTGGGACATTGCTGTGCGCGATTGGCTGCCGTGTTCGCCCATAAATATACAGTCAATTCACTTTACAGTGTGTTCTGTGAAGCGCTTTGAGACATTCTTCCGACGTGAAAAGCGCTATATCAAATGCAAGGATTATTATTATAACAATAGAGCCTTATCAATGATGATATTGAAACGTTGTGTTCTCTAAACATGCTTTATTGTTCGCAGCTGAAGTTTTCCAGAAGAAAACAAATCCATGCCTCTAGCGATTTTTCTTTGGTCAATTCAAGCAGCCCAGAATTCTGGGATTGCTTGCAGTCAGAGGAATAGGGGAACAGAGACATTTTAGAGATGGGGGCCACTTCGCCACCATGTTGGTTGCGGCATGGGTGGAAGCAGTGATGCTTCAATGAGGGGCATGGGGTCACTGGAGGACAGACAGGTTTCAGTGAGCCCAAGAATGTCAATGTGCTGCTCTTCCAGGATGAGGTCATGGATCATGAGCGCTTTTGTTATGTTCTCAACAGTCAATGAGTGGAAAACTCTTTTATTCTCAGTTCACAAGTTACAAATCAAACAATCCAACTAAAACCCCTTGAGTCAGTTCTAGCTCCAGCTTTTCTACCTCCAGCTTTTTTTCCAGCTTTTCTACCTCCTGATCCCCTTTCATTGGTCCTAGTTAATTGGTCCTTATTTTCTTAAAAAGTATCCAACAGCTTTATTGGAGACCTTTCTCTTTGACTGCTTCTTTGGTCATCTTCCCACCCAACCCTTGGACTCCATCCCTCCTGAATCAAACTCCCAGTTTAGGTACACATCCTGAATTGTCCATCACCTTTGGACATCCCCCTAGTGCAAAAGGGAGAAATATAAATGTAATTTGTTGTTGAACTTCTCAGTGTCTGTTAAAATGCTCTTTATAAACCTGAATCTGTGTTCTCTTGTTCTGCTGCTGCCAACTCCCACCCAAAGGGTCTGATCATTGCTTTGAGGTTCTACCTTGTTGCTATACAACCTTTAAAGCCTAAGCAGTTCTTAACATAACTGCACATAGTACTCATTACTTAATATTTGGAATCCTCAAAACTTTATCACACATTATCCCAGGCCCAATAATAAGTTGTATCGGTCATGGAGAGAATGGGCCCTCGCTGAGGGATTGTGCTGGATCAGTACCGACTGTTAGGTCGTGAAATACACAAGAGAAAGATGAAGCTTATTTGTTGAAGTGTTATCAAATTGATTTTCCTCAGGCTTAGCTAAGAAGTAAACTGATTTTTAATGGCCTTGTTCAAGAAGCTGTTCCATCTTATTTCCAACACAGCACTCACCGCTGTACCCTGCCTTGCTTCCCTCAAGGTTCATCTCAAGACCATCCCTTACAACCGTGCCTTCAATCTTCCCTCCTCCACTCATCTCTGATCCCAACCCTCAGTTCAGGTGTGAACTCCTCATTGTCCAGCGCCTTGGGAAGTCCTCTTGACATTATTGGCACTATATAAACACAATTTGTTGTAATAGCTTTCTTCTACATGTGCTCGTATAATTCTTTAAAGTTCCCCAGTGAACAAACGGCCACACCTGGCAAATAATTCCATATCCTGGCAACCCTCTGTATCAAGTCGTAATCTCTCCCTTTACTTTAAATCTCCTTCCGTGACTTAAACAGAAATTCAACAATTACTTTTAAGAAAACACAACAGTATTTTATTGGTCCTAACAACGCTAAGCCTGATAAGCACTATCCCATAATTTATAAACAGTTGCAAGTTTTATAAAAGATTGCAGATCAAAACCATTGACTAACAGCCCTAAAGAGGGCAGAGATCAGGATGTTATGGAGCATTTTTTGGATGCCAAAGTTCTTCTGCACTCTGACTCTATTATTCTGACAGTTTCCATTAAAAAAAAGTTTTACTCTGAAATCATCAGAGAATAGAACAAACCACTAAACAGCAGCTTGAGGTGGTCTAAACTAGTGGGCTACTTCTTGCCAAACCATCAAGTAAGTTGTACCTCATTTCAACTCCAGAAGAGATCAGTCACTATAGAACTCCTGTGCCTCTGAACTCCCATCTCTACCATTGCTGGGCAGTTCTCACCCCCTAAATATATACCCGTGTTATGTAACCCACATGGTGTATTAGGTGACCTCTGTGTAGATCCTTCTCTGTGATGTGCAAGTTTCCTCACTATGTGAAACTTCACTATGTGAGAATTAACACAATGGCAGGTTGTCCCAATGTCTTACAGCCCAACAATGGAATGCTTCAGTCAGAATCCTAATTTGCTAATAGACAATGACCTAAGCTTTAACCTGTGTGTGTTTCTGCCTCCCTCCTTGACTTGAACAGAAATTTGAGAAGCACTTTAAAGAAAACACAACAGTATTTTGTTGGCTCTAACAACACTAAGCCTGACAAACACTATTGAATAATATATAAGCAGTCGCAAAGATAAGAAATAGAAAAACACTGACACCTTAACTGTATCACTGGCAGCTTTATCTCAAGTTAATAGACTAAGAAAATCAATGGTGACCTGGAGGAACTCCTCCCAAGTTAGGCACGTACCTCATTGATGACACTAAGGGTGAGGAGCAACCCCAAATCTAATGAACCCCTTTTTATACATTTTTAACACCTCCCCTTCCACTGGTTTCTAGGGCCCACCTGACCCTTTACAATGTATCTCTCGATACCATTTCCTGCCAATCTTATGCAACACTCATCCAGGTCAAAAATTTTGTGTATTGAAGGCAGTACATTTTAAATTTAACACTTTAATATCAAGAATTTGTGATATCCTAGAGGTAATATTGATCGCAGTATGCAAATACATTCTGATTGGTAGAATTTCTAACAGGAGTCATGTCTCTAGGTCAGATGCTCAATGTGACATGTTGATAAGAGAGAGAAGCAAATTTAACAATTAGATATACAGTACATTTTCTTTCTCGTTTAATCTTTTTCAGGATCTCCTATCATTGATGGGCCATATTAAAAGATATATTAAAAAATAGTATTCTGCAACAAAGTAGTGACAGAGGTCACACATCCTTCTAGAGCAGGGGTGGGCAAAATACAGCCCACAGGCCATATCCCGCTGGCCAAATGATTCTATCTGGTCCGTCATTGTGTCTAGCAATAGAAGAATTATAGTTTGTTTAGTCCCAGAAAGTCGCACAAATTTCACATTTGAATCAGACTGGGAACATCAGCCAGTCACGCTGCTTAGTTATGCGCACGCTCCCTTAAGTGTTGAATCAGGCTGACCTCAGAAATGTATTGATCGACAAACGGCAACCGCAGCAATACTTTTCACTGAAGAGGACATTAATTCGAAATGAGTTTCATCAAAGAAGCGGAAAGTGGACGCTGAAGGCCAAATATTCAAGAAAGAATGGACTTCTAATTTTTTTTTACCAGTGTGGATGGAAAATAAAACATAAAATAAAAATAAATTAAAAAATAAAATAAAGAAAATAAAAACAATGTGCAGTTACAAAATAAAGTAAGAAATTTTGCATGTTTTCACTGGCACTCGATGAGAATTGTGATGTCAAAGACACAGCCCAGTTGATAATTTTTATTCGAGGTATCACCCAAAAATTTAGCTCACAGAAGAATTGGCATCAGTGCAGTCAGTGAAAGATAGGACAACTGGAGAAGACTTTTTGGAGGCAGTAAATAAGTATTTTAAAATTAAGAGTGGAATGGAAAAAATTGGTGAATGTGACCACCGATGGAAGCCCAAATCTGACGGGCAAAAATGTTGGATTACTGAAAAGAATTCAAGATCAAGTCAAAGAAACAAATCCAGAATAGAATGTTGTTTTTCTACACTGCATTATCCACCAAGAGGTCGTCAGTAAGAGTGTTCTAAAACTAAGCAGTGTCGTGGACACAGTTACGAAAGTGGTCAACTACATTCGAGCAAGGAGATTAAAAGCCTTAAAAAGTATACTTCGTCACTACTTGACTTGCATGCTGAATTTTCTCGCTGATTCCAGGATTTCAATTTGATCGAAAATGACCTGTCTGTCTCTTCACCTTTCTCATTTGTTGACAAAGCCCCATTTGACCTCCAACTCGAGCTTATTGACCTACAATGTGATCCATTGCTTGCCGAGCAATTCAAATCAGTGCCGCTTCCCAGTTTTTATACCTCTCTTAATGAATATACCTTTCAAAAAATAAAGGCTCATGCTTGTGCTGTTTGGATCAACATACATATGCGAGGAGACATTTTCCTTGATGAAATTCAATAAATCAAAACATAGATCTGCGATGACTGATGACCACCTTGCAGCAGTACTCCGTATTGCAAGAACGGAGACGATGTCTGACTTCAATTGTTTGGTTAATGCACATCAGCGCTTTCCAGTGAGTGAGCTTCTCACATTCTCATCAATATGTGAGTAAATGAATAAATATCAAATAAATGTCTGCTCAATGAGTTGTTTTTATTTAACCTAATTTTAATGAATGTCAGTTCAATAGACTTTATTTTATGCAGGGACGAGAGTAAGACTTGATTTTGAGCTGTTATTAAGCATTTGCATCTATATTACCAAAACTTGTGAAGTGGCCCGCCAGCCAAAATAATTACCCATCCCTGTTCTAGAGAGATACATCTATTAAAGATGAAATGTCTGTCTAACCGATTGATATAGAGACACCAACAGAGCTTCCCAACCAAAAGTACGCCCACAGGAGTCCTCCCACTGAGGCCTCTAACTGAGTCTCTCAACAGGAGTCCTCCCACAGGAGTCCTCCCAAAAGATATGTGTGAAAATATGTGAACAAGTGATTATAATGAGTTCAATAGCACATTTGCTTAATCGTAAGGGATGAAAGATGCCTAAGAAGCCAAGATCAAGCCTTTCAAGGACAGATAAAAATACTAGATGGAAGAGAAAAGGCCAACCAAAAGAAACTGGTTGAAAGTGTAGCTCGAATGGGTACAGCTGGTTCTCTATAACACACACATTCACCGAGGTGCTATTCTATACTATACCCACAGTGGGGTGCTACTCTCTAACACACACACAGGCGTCTACTGAATATAATATCCACAGGGGGCGCTATTCTCTAACATACAAAGAGGCTGCTACTGAATACAATACCCACAAGGGTGGGGGGAGGGGTACTATTCTGCAGATGGAGGCGAGTGGAAAAAAAAGGTTTGGGAAGTGAGTAAAAAGCGCTGCACGTTTAGGTCAAATGCGGACTCAGGCAGAAAGCGGGTGTCAGTTTGTTATTTCTTGCAGATGAGCATTTGTACCAAACAAATCGGTCAGGAGACTCCGGGCCACTCTTCATGCATTCTGCTAAAAAAAAGGCCTTTCTGTCCTCAGGTGCATGTTGACAACAGTTGCCGGCTGTTTTGCTGGAGGTGTCAACACCTGACCGAACTTGTCAATTACAGTCACATAGAGCGTCTTCTTCTGCTTCTTCTTTTTCTTCTGCTACTTCTGCTTCTTCTTCATCTGCTTCTTCAACTTCTGCTTTTTTTTCTGCTTTTTTTTCTGCTTCTTTTTCTTTTTCTGCTGCTTCTCCTTCTACTTCTTTTGCTGCTGCTTCTTCATCTGCTTTTTCGTCTTCTGTTTCGTCTTCATCGTCTTCATCTTCTGCTTTTTTTTCTGCTTCTCCTTTTTCTTCTGCTTCCTCTGCTTCTCTTTCTGCTTTTCTTCTGCTTCTTCTTTTGCTTCAGCTTCGTCTGCTCCTTTTTATTCTGCTGTTTCTTTGGCTTCTCCTTTTTCTTCTTCTGCTTCTTCTTGTGCTGAAATGTCTGTCTGTGTGTCTGTCTAACCGATTGATATAGAGATACCAACAGAGTCCTCCCAACGAAGAGTACGCCCACAGGAGTCTTTCAGGTTAAATACTGGCTCAGGCAGAAAGCGGATGTCAGCTTGTTATTTCTTGCAAACAAGGATTTGTACCAGACAAATCGCTCAGGAGACTCTGGGCAACTCTTCATGCAGACTGCTAAAAAAAAAGAGGCCTTTTTGTCCTCAGTTGCCGGCTGTTTTGCTGGAGGTGTCAATATCTGACCGAACATGTCAATTACAGTCACATGGAGCTTCTTCTTCTATTTCTTCTTCTGCGTCTTCTGCTGCGTCTTCTTCTGCTGCTGTGTCTTCTTCATCTGCTTCTTCTGTTTCTTCTTCATCTTTTTCATCTTCTGCTTCTCTTTTTTCTCCTTTCCTGCTTCTCTTCTTTTTCTTCTTCTGCTTCTTCTGATTCCTCTTTTTCTTCTGCTTCTTTTTCTTCTTTTTCTTCTGCTTCTTCTCCTGCTTCTTCTGCGTCTTCTTGTTTTTCTTCTTCTGCTGCTTCTTCATCTTCTGTTTCTTCTGTTGTTTTCCATCTTCTTCATCTTCTGCTTCTTTTTCTTCTGCTTCTGCTCCTTCTGCTTCTTATTCTGCTGCTTCTTTGGCTTCTCCTTTTCTTCTTCTGCTTCTTGTGCTGAAATGAAATGTCTGTCTGTGTGTCTGTCTAACCAATTGATATAGAGATACCAACAGAGTCCTCCCAACCAAGAGTACGCCCACAGAAGTCTTTCAGGTCAAATACTGGCTCAGGCAGAAAGCGGGTGTCAGCTTGCTATTTCTTGCAGACAAGTAGCATTTGTACCAGACAAATCGCTCATGAGACTTCGGGTCACTCTTTATGCAGACTGCTAAAAAAAAAGGTCTTTTTGTCCTCAGGTGCATGTTGACAGCAATTGCCGGCTCTTTTGCTGGAGGTATCAACACCTGACTGAATATATAATAATAATAATCCTTGCATCTGATATAGTGTCTTCTGGACGTCTCAAAGCGCTTTACAGAATAGACTGTAAAGTGAATTGACTGTTTATTTGTGAGTGAAACATAATATGTATTATATGTAATATGAATTACAGTCACATGGAGCTTCTCCTTCTTCTGCTTTTCCTCCTCCCTGTGTTGCTCAAATTTCATTTGGTCTTTTATTTAAATTGAAAGAGGTCTCTCAAAAGGAAAATTATCTGAAAATAATGATCCATTCATTTGATGTAGTGCTTTATCACATTGTTGATAAGTCTCAAAGTGCTTCACAGAATATATTGTATACATTTTTGTGAGCAAAACAAATCGGCCAATTGTGCACAAGAGTGTGCCACAAACAATCATGGATTCAATGACCAAATTATTAGTATTTTAAAATCTTTCATTTTAACAATAACAATTTTGTTTTGTTTGTACCACAGACCAGCCAGTTATTTTGTTTGAACAAACAATGTATTTGTTGTTTCCACCAGTGGATGGATGCATGTGGTTTGTTGAACTATATTGACAGACTTTGATGTCTTGCATTAACAAATGGGACTTAAACAGCAGGGTGGTTGCATTGTCATAAGTGTCGAGAGTCATAATATGGAAAATGAGAAACTTTTAAATATTTTTAAACAAATTTCATTTTCTTTTTTGGCGGATACTTGATGTCATAGGGAAAAATGGTGTCAATTTCTACAATCGCAGCAGATATTTAACCACTTGCCAGATTTTACCATATATTTTGGCAAGCTGTAGATTTGGGATTCATTTTATTGATAAGGACATGAAATGTATCTCTGAACCAATTTTGACATGGAAACGGAGTTGATGAACCATCTCTTGGCCACACATAGAAGGAGGTAGGATACATTCAAAAATGCTTGTGTCATATTAAAGCCATGTCAGAAATGTAAGCTGCCAAAGCTGCAAACTGAAAAACATCAAGTTGAATGACCTTAGGACAGACATGCATATCACCAACTTGCAAGACAAAAGGCAAGGTGTTAACTGAATCAAAAGGATGAACTGACTGAAACTGATAGAACACTTGGAGTCCAGTACAGAAAAACAAGTCCTTATTTGGTCAATGGAAGACTCATGAATAATCAGTAAAAATATGCTACAAAAGCTTGAATAAGCAATGGCAGTGGAGAGATTTTGGCTATGGCAGATTCGCTACCTGCCTAAGCTAAGAACTACAAGCAACATCGACGAGTAGTCACTCCAGGTCTCCCAGGGTAAGGATTGTGATCAAACCTAGCACTGAATCATCTTCCACAGTTTTAGGTGTTAAACTTTTACTGTTGTAACCGTCGTTTTGATTAGCAATAAATTATATCTAGTTTACTGTACTTTATCTCAGTTTAAATACTTTACCTCAGGGTGAACAATTGGAATGGTTGAGGACTCACCCTATCCTTCGCTACAAAACCCTACAGAACACTTGATAGCCTCCAGGGAAAAGGCACTACATTGTGTTGCATAAAGCCATTTAGGTCCAGAATATACAGGAGTCCGTTTCAATTTCATTATAGTTAGGGTTAGGGTTAGGTGGCTGTTAATGCTACAATTTCCCTGGGGTGCACATTTGTTTTTGATCAGCCGGGTGTCTGACACATGCGGAAACCCATCACCATGGTTAAAGGTATCCAGACCAAACTAAGATTTCTATACATTCTATCTACACATGGAAATCCCAGCGATAGATTGTTGGATTGGAATGCACACTCTCTCTGGAAGGATGCATCCTGCTTACCAAATTCCGGAACGTATTAGGCCCACATTGACAAAAGCCAAGGGGATTCCAGAGTGTGTCTGGAATATAACCATCTAAAACCGCATAGTTTTCCCACTGCTTGTCCAGCTAAGCTTGACAAGCGCTTTGGCTTGCAGGGTTAACAGGAGCTGAGTGGGATGACACCCTGGCCCCAGTGACTGGTCTGCCCTTCCAGGTCCTTCCAATGAGCCTGTTATCAGTACTGCAGTGTCATGGTTACCCTGTTTTTGCAATACTTCATAATGAGTAAATATATATATATTATTTAAGGGAAATAGGGATCTTGTTTAAGAAACTGCTTGCAAAAGATTTAGTTGCAGAAGCTGTTTGTAAAAGTCTCGGCAAACAGCATACATGAGATATCGAAATTGCAACTATATCTGGGCGCAAGGTTGCTTGATTGACAGGCAGTTTTATATATATTATTACAAGCAGCTTGAAAAGTCACTTGGGCATTCACGTGGGAATAAGCGCTCGAATCTGCATTGTACAATGGGCGGAGTCACACGCCTATAAAAAGCAATGCTCGGCATGCTTCACGGTCGCTGTCTTATGGTGGTTATCCAGTACGTACATACGTGTACAGGGCTACTGTACTATTGGGTTGGTTTAAATCTATTTTACTAATGTAATATTGTGCTGCAAGTTGATATAGTTATGGGTGTTAGTTGTATTTGATCCCATTGTTGTTTATCTTACATTGTTGTATTTCATATATGCAAGGTCGCCTAGGGTTGCTAGGTCTTAATATAGAGCTATTTTTCTACCAAATGTATCCTCGAGTCTCTGTAATATTCTAAAACAATAAAAGGAGTAAGCATATAGAGTATCTGTCGATATCTGGCAATACAAGCAGACTCCAATTAGATATCCATTACCAGGCATTGGGGTTAACTGGGAATACCAATCGGAGCGTCTAATTCTGACTCAGTTGAGGCACCTTTGAGCAGGGACTCATACTGATAGGGTTAGGAGAGAGCGGAGGCCACTTAGTGTTTAGCGTTACTAAATTTCGCAAGTACAACAAGAAGTGAGAACCATCGCAGCATAGATTATCAAGATCGTCACAGAGGGCTGGCTCGATTCCAATATTCCATTGGCAGGCCTGTCACCTTGGAACCAGTTGAGCTCCAAGAAGACCCCACTTACCTACCCCTCCCCCCAACCCCCCACCCAGGAGGATACATGTCACTTAAGTGATCTCTGCTGGAGAAAATGTGTGTGTGCAAGTCATGGAAGAAAATACTTGATTTTTGCTTGGACATCTCTCCATGGTCAAATAAAAAGACTTATAATAATAATAATCAGAATCCTTGAATTTGATATAACGTCTTATCATGTCTTCGAGACGTCTCAAAGTGCTTCACAGAATATACTGTAAAAGTGAATTGACTGTTTATTTTGTGAGCGAAATGCGGCAGCCAATTGCACACAGCTAGGTCCCAGAAGCAGTCTCAGTGACCAAATTATTATTATTTTGTTTTTTTTTAAGGGATTATAACCTCTGGAAAGCAATCTGCCAATTGTCTAACTGGGTTCCTACTTACTGTTAGGTAAACATAAGCTTGTGGAGCAATAAAACTTGTTAACTACTTTACTGTTCACTTTTATTGCCCCAGTTGCTTGGCTCCGTTTGGTAGTACTCTTACCTCGGGGTTTCGAGTTGAAGTTCCACATCAGAATTTTGAACTCACAGGCTGACACTCAAATACAGTCCTGGAGTGAGTGATGTATTGCCAGAGGAACTGCCCAAGCAACTCTTTGGATCAGATGTTAACCTGAGGTCCTGCCTGCCTGCTCAAACAGATGTTAATGATCCTGTGACATTATTTGAAAACAGAAAGGATTTTCTCCCAATATCCTGTCAGCAATTCTCAAGATAAATCATTCACTTTGTGGTTGTTTGTGGGACCTTGATGTGTGCAAAGTGTATTTATCTACAAATATGACGTGAATTTCCTGTGAATTGCTTTGAGATGTTTCAATGTTATTGGTCCTATATCAAATGTAAGGATTGGTATTACTGTAAAGCATCCATAAAGGGAAGCTGTAGGATTTTTTTGTTATGTGCTGACCTCCTTATATAGTGCTTTTGTTTGCAAAGTCTATGGCTGGGTTCCTCTGCTGTTGCTAGAGCAAGAATATATCCATTAGTGGACAACAGATCTTAACACAACAAAGAAGCTGAGTCCCGCTGGACTGTTGAGTGGTGAGCAGCACTGTACAGCAATTATTAGGATGGAGAATATGAGATTATGTCTGCTGAAATACTAGATTTTCGTTCTGCTTATTAATATTTATGTACCATGCAATCGGCCTGATCACATGACTCCCACACGCCACTTCTCACATTTAACTAAATAATAATTCTTGCATTTGATCACATCTTCAAGACATCTCAAAGCGCTTCACAGGATACACTATAAAGTGAATTGACTGTTTATATTGTTGCCAAAATGCGGGAGCCAATTGCACACAGGAGTGTCCCACAAACAGTCATGGTTTGGGAGGCGGCGGGATTATTACCCTGGAAAAGCGATCTGCCAATCAACTAATAACCAGCTTCCTACTTACTGCTCGGTAAACAGAGGTGTGTGGAGTAAAGAAACTTGCCCAACATTTCAACCTGCCGGGAATCAAACCCAAGTCTCTCACTTGCGAGGCGAGTGTTCTAACCACTGAACTACAGGACTCCTATTTTACAGAAAGGTATCTCAAACATTTCACTCTTCCTGTTACCCACCTGATCAATTGAAGCAATTAGTGACTTCAAGATTTTTTTTCTCTGTTTGATTTTCTCCCCTCTCGCTTTGTTGAAGACGTTGTCCTTCAACTAAGGGAGCAGGTTAGTCTGTGGATTAGTCCCATGGGCACTGATCATTGTGCAGCCACTCATTTAAGTGGGCATTATTTACAGTGAGCTAAGGTTTTAATTGTAGGGCGGATATAGGGTGGGGTGAATTCATCCAGAGGGAGTATCAGCCTAGATCCATCTAACCTCCAGTCATACACACTCACACCTTCCATTTGGAATAGTCTCATCCTGACAACGGCTGCTCACTTCAAAGTTAACAGCTCACAATCGAACAACAACAAGATTACATTTGTATAGGGCCTTTCACGTCGGGAGGATGTCCCAAGGCGTCGGACAGTATACGGCATTTCAGACCCAAACTGGGGTCAGGGGGGAGAAGGGAGGGCAGGGGAAGAGGGGTGGCTGATGGCATGGTTGAAGAGGAGGGTTTTGAGGCAGGACTTGAAGGGTGCTAAGGAGGGAAGGAGGGAGCGAGGCGGAGTGATTGGGGGTTGGAATTCCAGAGGTTGGGGGCAGAGTGGTTGAAGGCTCTGTGGGGCGGGTGGGTCGGGGAACGTGGAGCAGGCCAGAGCCGGCTGAGCGGAGGGAGTGGGTGGATTGGTAAGAGGTTAGAAGGTCACAGAGGTAGGGTGGGGCGAGGCCATGGAGGGCTTTGTATGTGAGCACCAGGATCTTGAACTGGATCCTCTGAAAGATAGGGAGCCAATGGAGTCGGGCGAGTATGGGGGAGATGGGGTCGCAGAGTTTGGTGCGGGAGCGGAGATGGGCTGCAGAGCCTGTGGAGGGAGGAGTTGGGAAGGCTGACAAACAAACAAGAGCTGGAAGGGGAAGGGGTGACAATGTCCCTAACTGATTTGCCCTTTTCCTGACCAAGGCACAATGATGTCAATTGCAGGGAAAGTAGTGATCGTTTTGGACACCTCATTGTCAGTTGGGTTGCAATGTTGTAAAGTTCAGAGAATATTGCATGGTTTATTTGTGTATCCAGGATTATACTTTGCTTAACTGTGTGCAAGACCTCTTTTTCACGCAGGTGGCATAAGGATGGAGAACAATAATAATAATAATAATAATAATAATAATAATAATAATAATCCTTGCATTTGATATAGCGCTTTTCACGTCGGGAGGACGTCCCAAAGCGCTTCACAGAACACACTGTAAAGTGAATTGACTGTATATTTGTGGGCGAACGCGGCAGCCAATTGTGCACAGCAATGTCCCACAAACAGTCGTAGATTGAAAATGACCAATTTATTATTGTTTTTTGGTTTTGGAGGGATTATTATTAGGCGTGTGGAGTAAGGAAACTTGCCCAAGGTTTCGCCCTCTGCCTGGAATTGAACTCAGGTCTCTCGCTTGCAAAGCGAGTGCTCTAACCACTGAGCTACAGGACTCCACACGCCTAATAATAATAATAATAACAAGGAGTGGGATGGGATTTGCAAACAAGAAGACATTTCATTTCTACAGATAATGCTGTGGGTTTTTGTTTTTAGCATTGGGACACCATTGTCTTGTCTCCTGAAACAATTGTTTGAATATAGATCAGTACCTGAACTTTTGTACCTTGTTTTCCTGGCAGGAGAAGTTGGATGGAATGCCAGGAGAATATCGGGAGGGAGGGCCCCCAAAAAAATCTCTTTTTGTTTCTTATAGGTACTATTGTGTATTTTATTTCGGCTCATCTTGTGTGTACAGTTGACTTCAGGGACAGTCAATTTTCTTTGCCTGCAGGAAAGTTGAGGTTCTTTTGGACACATCATGGGCAGTTAGGTTATGATATTGTAAAATTCAGAGAACATTGTATAGATATTCTTGTGTATCTTTGATAATACTTTGTTTAACTGTGTCCAAGATGTTTTGTAGGATAATGTGATACACACCAGCAGTGGTTGGATGGAGTGTGAGGAGTGGCAAGGAACGATGGGACAAGGAGATTTTTAAAATTTCTTATAGGTATTGATGATTACATTTATTTTTGTGTGTGGATATACCTTATCTCCAAACACAATTGTCTAAATATTGGTTAATACCTGTGGTTAATACTCTATAAATGGAATCTTGTTGTTGTACCTTGTTTTCCGGGCAGGAGCGATCAGATGGAGAATGAGGAGGAATGGAACAGTGGACCATCAACAATCAACATCAGAAGTGCACTGAAAACAGAGATGTGCTATGTTTCACTGTCATGGTGTTCTGATTTGTATTTTTTATCATGTTGTACCATTGTGTTGTTGGTTTTAGATTAGCTTCCACAGAGTGACCATTTTGGACACTTCATGGACAGTTGCGATGCAACATTGTAAAATTCAGAGAACATTATTTTGATTTTCTTGTATATCTTTGATAATACTTTGTTTAATTATGTGCAAGATGTTTTTGTTTTGCAGGATAATGGGACACAGCAGTAGTGGTTGGATGGAGTGTTAAGAGAGGCCTGGGAGGGAAGTGATTTTTTTTATTAATAGTAGATCATAGCTGTAATCCCCTCACATACATATGTACGCACGCACACAAGCCTGCACACCATGTCACACTCATTCTCCTGCCCCATCTCTTGTTCCCTCTTCTAAACCATCAATTACTCTCCTCTCTGCACATAAAATTCACACTTGTGTAGCAACTTTCACTTTGGAAGGAATCTGATGGTAAAAATAATTAGTCAGTATACAAACCTCAAGGGCTCTAGATGTTTTATTCACTGAAAGAAACATTTGTGGAATACCTTTGCAATATGTAGTGACTTGCTAAAATCATTTACACAGCAGACACATTCAGTCTCTTAACTAGCTCAATCTGTTCTTCAAAGGGAAATATTGGCAGTTAAGAGAGATGACCCAGAGGGAAACCTGTTATATAAATGCAAGCTGTTGTTGTCACATTTAGAATGGATAATGAAATCTATATTTGGAAAGTATCATCATCCATGCTTTTGGGTGCAGTGGTGGTTAGTACTGGATTATCAGAGGTGTCATCTTTTCAATGAGACATAAACCAAGAATCCACCTACTTCTCCAATAAACATAAAATATCCTGCCACACCATGACAAAGGAGAGTATCTCCCATTCTAACAAACAATGCTTATGACATTCGTCATTCAATCCATAGATGTGGTTGGAACATGGCTGTGCAAAAAATCGCTGCCATCAAACTTTCCAATTGAATCCTGCTTCGCACTTGGAAACATATTGATGACTTGAGAAATGACTAACTCAAATAAAATGATACCAATCCACCTGTGTCAGTTGTTCTCAACTCATCTGACATCTACTCACCAAAGTTCCCATCTCATTATGAAGCACAGAAAAGGAAGACTTGAAACAAAAATAGAGAGGGCAGGGAAAACTCAGAAGGTCAGGCAGCATCTATAGAGAAAGGAAAGTGAGTCAACGTTTTGAGTCCACGACCCTTTGTCAGACTATAGACTTTCCTTTCTCTATAAATGCTGCCTGACCTGCTGAGTTTTCCCAGCCCTCTCTGTTTTTGTTGCAGATTCCAGCATCTGCAGTATTTTGTGTTTTGTTAAAGAAAGATTTGATCCTACCTCAGTTCTTGAAACTGAAATGTCTCCAATCACCATTGTTGGATTGACAAGTGGTGATGGTCTGACACTGCAGTTTAAACAAGAATCCTGCTTGCAATCTGGATAAATACCCTAAACTCGGAAAAGTCCCATTCAAACTGTGCTTTCCTTCCTACCATACTTCTTGGCAAAATTGGATCGTGCAGAAATGACAACCCCCAAAAAACAAAACGTCACCAATCGGTTGACCATTGAAAACATTCCCTCATGGGTCACACAACTGGTGAACAAGGCACACATATCTATCCCATCATCTGCTGAGTACATTTCTCTCCACAAGGTGTAATAGCTAGATTCATTTAAAATTAAACAAAGAAAAATGAGTCAGTTTGGGGAAGGTTTGAACACGACCCTCAACTCGCACAACTAGACTTTTCCAAACAAAAAATATACACTTGAAAAAAATGTAGGGCCTTAAGATTTCGGTTCTCATCTCGGCAGTTTCCAGCTAAAAAAAATTCTGAAAACCCATGTCAGAAACTAACAGAGAAGAAGAGAAAAGTAAAGCACTAGATTCCAACTAAAATCTATTACAATTGCCTCAGTCAATGGTCAAAAAACACCAACTCTCAATGATTTGTTCACAGTTAAGACACATCCACTCCAAAATAGAAGTCACAAACTTCTTAGCCTGTACATTTTCATACATCAGAAAACTTGCTTCCTTCCCAGGTGCAACATTTAGCTCGTGTTCCTCGAAGGATACAACAGCAACCAATCCTCTACAGCTCCTAATTAGTTTCAGCATAGAGAATCTCCCACCGGCTGGAGCTAGTCAATGGTCTATTGACCCAGACATGGATGGGAGATAGTTTGCTGTCTGAAGCCAGAACTGAAAGTCATGATGATCATGTGGCGGCTCTGACAGAGGGATCAATGAGGAAGGAAAAATGAGGCAAAGTTTTTCGTAAGACCAGGTCTGATCAAATTGTTATCCTGTTAAATTTAAACACAGGAGATGTTTCATTTCATTGCAGTATTTACTCAGTATGTCAGAAACATGGCAAATTGCACAGAATCCATTAGATTTGCAAATATGATTCCACATTCCCCAACACTCTCCACTCCACTTGACAAGATTGCTTCAATTGAACATCACATCTTGTCTTTAAAAAAGGAACTCGATGCTGCAAAAGAGTGTAATGACAATTAATTTCTAATCTAAAACAGCAAATAAACAAATGGCAGTTGAAGTCACATTCTTTGGGTCCAAGTGAATTGGATACAAGTGATCCAACTTCACTTGACCTAGGTTCCATCCAGCCAACAAAAACTAATAACACCTCTGTGTTTTGTGTTTATATTATATTTATACGCTTAGAATTATTTTTCCTTACTTACCTTGATCTAATCAAGGTATCATGCCTAACGATGATCTAGATACAAATTGGTCATTCTTAATGGATATTTGTTGAACATTGCTGTGTGCAAATTGTCTGATGTTTGCTTGAAGTTACAGTCACTCACTTCATAATAAAATCCTATGAATCAGGTTGAGCTACTGAGATTCCAATACAAGCAAGCAAGCAAGCAAGAGTAAAAGGTTAGTCAAAGGTGGGGTCGGTCCAATTAGGGACCCTTGTGGAAATCTTCTTGTTGAGGCAAAGGGCATGGCTGATGTACTAAATAAGTACTTTGCAAAAGAAGACGATGCAAGCAATGCCACAATATCGCAAGCGTATGAACAGAAATTGGATATGATAAAAATCAACAGAGAGGAGGTACTGAAAAGGCTGTCGGTGCACAACGTAGATAAGTCAGCTGGTCCGGACGGTCCGGACGGGATGCATCCTAGGTTACTGAGGGAAGGAAGGGTGGAAATAGCGGACGCTCTGGCCAATCAGGCCAATCAGCCAAATATCAGTAGTAGGGAAACTTCTGGAGACTATAATATGGGACGATATAAATTCTCACTTAGAAAAATATGGTTTAATAAAGGACAGTCAACATAGATTTGTTAAAGGCAGATCGTGTCTGACAAACCTAATAGAATGTTTGATGAAGTGACTGAGAAGGTGGATGAAGGTAGTGCAGTAGATGTAATTTATCTAGATTTTCAAAAGGCATTTGTCAAAGTGCCACATAAGAGACTTATAAACAAAATAGAAGCCCACGGTATTAAAGGGACTGTGGCAACATGGATTCAGAACTGGCTGGGAGACAGAAAGCAGAGAGTGGTAATAAATGGTTGTTTTTCTGACTGGAGTGAGGTGTGTAGTGCTGTCCCTCAGGATTGGTATTGGGACCACTGCTCTTTCTGATCTATATTAATGATCTGGACCTGGATAAAGGGAGCACAATTTCCAAATTTGCAGACGATACTAAGCTAGGAAAAGTAGTTAATGGTGAGGAGGATAGAACCAGACTCCAAGAGGACTTAGACAGATTGGTAAAATGGGCAGAAATGTGGCAGATGAGGTTTAATGTGGAGAAATGTGAATTGTTCCATTTTGGAAGGAAGAATGAGGCGAGGCATGATAAGCTGATGGTACAATCTTAAAGGGAGCAAATGAACAGAGAGATCTGGGGGTCCACATAACCAAATCTCTGAAGGTGGTTGGACAGGTAGATAAAGCTGTTAAAAAAGCATACGGGATACTAGGTTTTATAAATAGGGGCATAGAATTCAAAAGTCAGGAGGTTATGTTGAATATTTATAAAATGTTGGTTAGGCCTCAGTTGGAGTATTGCGTTCAGTTCTGGGCACCACAGTTTAGGAAAGATGTTAGGGCATTGGAGAGAGTAAAAGGATGATACCAGAAATTAAGGACCTTAGTTATGAGGAGAGGTTAGCGAGAACTAGGATTATTCTCCCTTGAGCAGAGAAGATTAAGAGGGGATTTAATAGAGATTTAATTAAGATCATGAGAGGATTTGATAGGTTCAACCGGGAAAAACTGTTTCCACTGGCAAGTGGGTCAGTAACCCGAGGACACCAATTTAAGTTAGTTGTTAAAAGATACAGAAGGGAGGTTAGAAATTTTTTTTTCACCCAGCGAGTTGTTCGGATCTGGAACGCATTACCTGAAAGGGTAGTGGAAGCCGATTCAATAACAACTTTTAAGAGAGAAGTATATATGTATTTAGGGAGGACAAGATTGCAGGGCTATGGAGAGAAAGCAGGTCAGTGGGATTGAGTTGGATTGCTCTTTTCAGAGCTGGCGCAGACACGATGGGCCGAATGGCCTCTTTCTGTGCTTTATGATTCTATCATTCTATGAAATGTAACTTCCATATTCAAGAAAGGTAACAGAATTGTAGATCCATTCACCTGACCTCAACAAAAGGAAAAATAATGGAGTCAATCATCAGAAAGAAAATGGAAGATTACTTCTAGAAAAATAATCTAATAAATGACAGGCAACTTGAATTCAGAAAAAGCTAGGTCTAATCTGACCAACTTGATTACCTTTTTTTGAGGAGGTTATGAACCAAATTCACAGTTGGCAGACATATGATGTATATCTAGACTTCCAAAAGGTGTTTTGCAGTGTTCTACATGAAAGACTCATTGACAAATTGAAGTCATTGCGTATTAAGAGAAGACATGTACATGGATTCAGAATTGGCTGAAGTGAAGAAAGCAGAGGATCATTGCTAAGTCATTTGATTGTACATTCTCAGAAATCATATTCATAGAGTCAGGCCTCACCTAGATTACGGCATAGAGATGTGGTCACCACAACCTAAAGGGGTTGGCCCAAGCCCTCGAATCACTGCAGAAAAATGTACAGATGTTGAATCAAAATATTAGAGGAACAGCCTATGAACAATGATTAGATAAGCCATGGATCTTCAGTCCTGAGAGAGACATCTCAGAGGGGATCATATAGAGGTGTATACAATTTGCATTGGAAAGATGAGCTCAAATAGGCCAAAGGGTCTTCTTCATCCAAACTAATCTTGTGATCTATCCTAATCTCATGTTGGAAAGTTTCCCACAGTTCAAACACTGTCTAAGCTGCCTAATTTTTCTGCTTTGTTTATCTGGGCTTAATTTTTTTTATCTCATGGAAGTTTGCTTTATTCTAGTCAATAACCTTTTCAATGACTCTCCTTTTCAATGTTTATACCATATCTAATTATTTTGTGGTCCCTCTTTGCTCAATGCTTCATGGTTCTTAGAATATAAGGTGCCCCACTTCATAACCAAGAACAAATCAGTTCACCCTGTTCCTTGTTGGCCTTGAAATATACTGATCTCGAAAACAGTGGTAGACTCATTGCAGAACTATATCTTCCTTCTGGCCATTTACTTTAATCCCAAGTACCCTTTATTATGGCTCTCTCACAAAGGAGACGTATCTTTCTTCTCTATCTCTATCTTATTCTCTATGGGAACTAACTGTTCCCATTCTAGGTGTCAATCTGGTTCAGTTAGTAGCTCTCTTGCCACTGAAACAGAAAGTTGGGATTTGAACTCCAATAAAGTACATTGTCAGAGGTGCCATTCGTTGGATGAGACGTTAAACAGATGACGTGTCTGCTTGGTCAGGTAAAGGATAATATCACATGGCATTATTCAGAAAGACAAACAGTTTCTCTTAATGTCCTGACTGACAATCCACCAAATAAAATCGAGTCGTTCATGTCATGGCAGTTTTGTAGGACATTGCTGTGCACAAATTGGCTGGCGTCTGACAATAAAATATACAATCATTACACTCTACAGTACATCACGTAAAGTGCTTTTCGATGTCCACCTGTTGGGAAAGCAGTTATATGAAATGATGTAAGGATTATTATAATGTACTTAGTGGAAGTTTTCCTTGTCAGGAAATTGCAGCCCACTTGCTTAGGGTCAAAATTGGGATCTGGTACGATGCCTTTTGAAATAGAGGATGACATTTTCTTTCTTGCAGAGCTGGTGGTAATAGCATTTTCCGCACAGTTACCATACACAGTTATCGCACACAGTTACTACACACATTTAGCACACACAGACCCAAAAAACTCGTGATAATGAATTGGGCTGGAATTCAGTGTAACCGGGCTGAACAGAATTTTCTTGTTTCAGACTTTCTGGACAAGTTGTTTGGTCAACCCATGAGTGACAATAACAGTCAGGTCAAGGTTAATGGTTTTCCCTTTTATTTCTAGATGTGCTTTTCAAATATTCTGTACTGAATGAAACACTCAGTTCTTGCATTGTGTTTAAAAGCTAGAGAATAGTTAACATGTTCCCATGTTAAGGTTATGAGCAAATGGGAAATGATCACATGAGTTTAATTCAATTGAAAAGACTTGGTGATTTGGGGTGTCCAGATCCCAGACTTTTTCTTTGATCATACTGATTAGAATCAAACTTCCCCATTGTGTTAATTTTGAGTGCGATCAATAAGTTTGGGAATCAATGTGAGAGTTTACGTGAGCACTGCAGTTTACGTTATCTGGTGGATTCTCTTCTAGCCTCATCGAGTTGCAGTGATTGCTCCACTTGGGCTGTTCATGACTGATTGACCAGCAGTGATGATATCATTATTGACTGCACCAATGGTGCCCGATTTCTGTCCTTACAAAGAGCTGCAGATCTGTACATGTACACACACGTGTTCCGGTTTCAACCCTGAAACCTCATTTCAATAGGAAAGACAGAGGTAGGAATTGGAGTGAGAATTCCTTTTAAATGTCTGAATTTAGTATGACTTTAATGTTACTGTTTTCATTTCAGATCCAGGAAAGGATCTTCACTCTGCAGACATGATGCTGGGATGCTGGGTTTTGCTGTTCGGTGCTTTGCTCTCCTGTGGTGTTTCAGGTACTTTTTACTGTACAGACAGCAACAAGACATTGCTCTGCTCTCTAATCCTGGCAGAAATATGGATCAGGTGGAATGTTGAAGGACCGAGAGAGAGGAAAATGTCATGCTTTGAAAATTCCTACCCTTCACATACTGGGGTATACAGTGCAGCGAAAGGGGAGAAAATTCTCAATTGAACTTGTAAGATACCATTCGTGGACCATACAGTTAAGATTTTCAGATCTTCTGGCAGATTAAAATATAAATCATTGTATTGTGCAGTGTAATTTTGTTTGCTTAATGTGTGTTCTCACATTCTCCCCTGTGTTGTGCGTCCACCTACCCCACACCTTGTATGCATGTGCAGGCACACACACAAACAGTTTGGTAGCTGCTGAGCAGGAATTGGATTGACGCGTGAGTTCTCATGAAATATCTTTTTTGAATACATTCGGAATAATCCTCTGATTCTTGGCAAAATTACTGGTCTTGATGGTTTTAGTAAAGGAGTCAGATTCACTTCTCAAGATCAGTAAATTTACGACAACAATAACAACAACTTAATAGCATTTATATAATGCTCTTGATGGAGGTTAATGTCTTGGTGTGCTTTACAAGGATGTGGTGGTCACGCCAAGCGAGGGAGAGAGGGAAGGGGGAGGTGGGCACAGACAAAGAGGTTGGACATAAGTTTAGCGAGGGTGAGATCGATCGTCACCATCGAGCTTTCACCTCGAGTTAAAGGACAAGCACACCACCCAAGTACGTCACGTAAATGCATCTTGATAGACATGGATTGTGCCATTTAATGCTTTTGTTTGTGTAGCAGATGTTTTATTTAAATGTCTCAGTGAATCTTGCAGTGCATTCTGGCCAGTAAATATCAGAGAATCCATCTCTGAGGAGACTTCCTGAGGTGAAGCCAAATGAAAAGAGACTCGTTAGAAAATCATAGCTTCGTAGAAGTAAAAAGATAAAAATAGCAGCTGCTTGCCTGCTGCTGTAATCTGGCCCACCGATCGGCTCAGATGCGTCTCAGTGCTGTAATGTTCAACTCCCAGGGAAGCTATGCGCAGGTCCCACCCTGCAGCTCTGCTCACCCATGCTACCCAAGCACTCTGGCCAGCAAACCAAGATAGTCTTTAGCCTGTAAGCAATATCCACTCTGGCCAAAGGTGTATGCTCACAAGTTTGTTTTGATCAGGATGGTAAAATCAGGCAGAGACTTGAGATTTTATAATCAAGCAATATTTATTTAATTAACTTGCATTAGCAAGTTATATATAGTAGTTAAAGATTAGCCACGGATGCACACTCCAAGGCAGTCAGGAAACTAGGCGTCTTGTTCAACCCTCAACAGTCCTTTCTTCCCCACATCCATGCCATGACCTACTCTGCCTTCCCCCACCTCCGCAACATTGCCCGACTCCGCCACTGCCGCCCCTCAGGCTGCCAAATCCCTCATACATGCCTTCCATACATTTAGGCTCAACTTTGCCAAACCCCTGCTTGTCGGCCTACCTTTTCCCCCCTAAGCTGCAGATCATCGAGAACTCTGCAGCTTGTGCACTTTCCCGCATCAGGCTCCCTGACTCCATCACACCGACCCTCACCTGGCTCCAGTGGCTCCCCATTCCTCAGAGGATTAAGTTCAAAATTTTTGTCTTCAAGGCCCTCCGTAGCCTTGCCCCCTCCTACCTCTCCGACCTGCTAACCCCTTATCAACCTGTCCACTCCCTCCTCTCAGCAGGCTCCGGCCTGCTCCATGTCCCCCGTCCAGCCTGCCCCACCATCGGCGGTCAGGCCTTCACCCTTTGGAAATTCATCCCCCATTCTCTTTGATTCACTCCCTCTCTTACCTCCTTCAAGCCTCCCCATTCGCACAGGTCCTAAACCCTGACAGTTTAGGGCTGTGGGACGTCCTCCGATGTGAAAGGCACTATACAAATGTAATTTTGTATTGTATTTGTATTATGCTTATAACTGCAATGTGTAATTCAGAACCGGCAGGTAATCCAATCCTTATATATATATACCTCTATCTGTCCAGCACACCAAATTGATCATGTCAACCTCAGTCTCTTCAACATGTCTCGGCAACATGTTCAAATGATTCGAACATGTTGCTAGCAAGGGTGGTGGAGCCAGGCCACTGGACTCATTTGAAAAGCAGCTTGATGTTGTGATGGAAGGAATAATAGGGTGGGTGTTCTAGAGGGATGAGATTGAATGCGCTAAAGGGCCTTTTTCATCCAGACCCACCTTGTGATCTGGGTTATGTAAAATTAGCCATTTCTTTTGAATTTCTTGTGTGTTCTCTGGCTTATGGGCAGAGAGGTGTAACATTGTTATTGCTTAGTTTTGTAATAATTTACAAATTATTCTGTTGATTGACATTGAAAACCATTTTATAAAGATGGGTATTCCATAATTTTCAACTAGGATAAGTCTTTGCAGAGCATTTCACGAAGACAATGTTGGAAGAAATAGGAGGATAGATATGTTGATCAAAAGAACGAACAAAGAGGTAGGATTTTAGGAGGCGTTTGAAAATGCGGAGCGAGGATATAAGGCAAGGAGATTTTGGAAGCAATTTCAAAAATATCAAGGACATAGTAGGTGAATGTTTGAGAATGATTGATAGAATGGAAGGGTCAAAGAACAAGCTCTGGGCCTGAGTTGGAGATGTGGAAGGTGTGAGCAAGAGAATGGGGATGGAGGAGGATGCAGGCTTAGGGTTGAGAAAGAGATGGATATTTTGCAATGCCGAAATAAATAGTGCCTCTGGCAACTTTACATGCATGGGTGCAACTTCACGCATCTGTACAACTAGATTACGTTTACTGGTAATCTCGCAGTTCAATGCAGCCAAGTGGACATGCAGGATGTTATAGTGCAGATAACCAGTACTGTAATACTGTCAACCTCCTCAGTTTTACCTTTCTTTCCTTCCTAAAAATGTTATTTCCAGGAACATTTCTTTTCATAGTTACACCACAACAATACACTTTCCTGTAAATTTTATGAAGCGCTGTGGGCATCCTCAAATTTTCAGTGGCGTTATATCAAATGCAAGGATTATTATTCATGATATTATTATGTACACCTATAGACAGAATGCAGAAACTTTGGTATTGGCTGAAATTTCTCTCAAATACAAAGATTAACATCTTGTCAGCGCCTTGAGACATCTTCCTGACCTGAATGGTGCAACATAAATGCAATCTGTTGATACTGTATATGAGGAAATGATAAGATATTTGTGACTTAGGTTTGTGATTATTTCAGCCTCTTTGTCTCATTCTTATTTGAATTGCAGCTTTCAATGAACAGGAACCATGGATTCAACATTCCCATCAAGTTCACTGTGACTCAGGATGGACTTTATTTCCAATGTTAAAGACTTGTTATAAATTCTTCACAAAAGCAACATCCTGGGAGGAAGCTGAGGCAAGACATGTGATACACTGACTTTTTTGTTATTAATATAATTCATCGCTAAACAGAGGGCATAAAATTATTAGCATTAATAATAATAATCCTTGCATTTGATATTTTTCCTTTTATGTCTTTGAGAAGTCTCAAAGTGCTTTACAGATTTTTTGTGGGCGCAACACAGCAGCCAATTGTGCATAGCAATATCCCACAAACAACTATGGACGAGTGACCAATTTTATTTAGGGGATTGTTGGCCAGGACACCAGAAGAAACTCCCTCTCTTTTCGAATAGTGCCATGGGATCTTTAATATCCACCTAAAAAGTAGGCAGGACCTTGGATTAACATTTTAGGACGACACTTACGACAATGAAACTCACCCCCAGCATGTCACTGGAGTGTCATCTTAGATAATGTGATTCCAAGTTCCAATGTGGAGCTTGAACCCACAAACCTGACTCAGAGGAGTGCTACCAATACACCAGGATGACACGACTGACATAAAATGATAAAATCAGCTAGGGTTGTTCTGCCTAAAATACCTGTATCTCAGAAGGAATTATATTGATGGTAAATCGAATTAAGAAAGCAAACCCAGATACACCAAGGTAGGATGGTGTAAGTTCAGGGATGTGAAGGGCAATTTTTGGGCAAAAACAAGAAGTATTTGTACAAGCAAAGATGATAAACATCTTTTCTCTGTAAATACTGTGAAGCACTATGGGACATCCTCAAAGTTTCAGAGGTGCTATATCAAATGCAAGGATGATTATTGTGATATTATTACATACACCTACTGTCACAGTGATTGGCAACTGAAAGGTTCAGCAGGAGATTTGATTAGTTTTTACAACACATTCTTCTGCTTGCTCGCCAGTCATGCTCACCACACTGGTTAGAAGTATAATACTTTACACAGTATAATACTGTATACATTTACATTTATATCCTGCACTAAGCTGCATGAGCCGATCACCCCCATCCTCACCCAGCTTCACTGGCTTCCCATCTCTTAAAGGATCGAGTTTAAAATTCTTGTCCTCACTTTTGAAGCCCTTTTAAAGCATCTTGCTCCTCCCTACTTCTGTAACCTGTGAAATCCACCTAACATGTCAACTCCCTCCGATCGGCAAGCACTTTGCCTTTGTGTGAATTACCTGAAGACTGCAGAATGGAGGGGCATTAATTATGTTGCAGATACCAACAGGTATCTAATGGGTGGGAAAAAAAGAGTAAATCTTTGAAAATATTTCCTTTTATTTAAAGGCTATCTGTGAAAAATCAGGACTAAATCATCACCTTGCCTCCATCCACTTTGGTCATCAAAATGATATCATTCAAAAATTTGTGAAGAAACATTCTAAAAGAAACCGTTCCACGTGGATTGGATTGCATCAATTTCTGCAGGTAAGTCTGACTGAATTCCTGAATCTATAAAACAGTATGTTGCCAATCCCCCCAAAAACAAGTGATGAAGTCAATTCAGCCCCAAACAGTTGTTTACAATGAGACACAAAGATGTCACATGTTCTGTCCTTGCGATGATTATTGCAGTAAAAGTTAACACTCAGCATGAATGCCAAGTGTCAAATTGGCTTATTTGGTAGTACTCTTGCCTCTGAATTAGAAGGTTATGGGTTTCCACCTAGGGCCTTCCAACTCACTAACAGTCCAGTGCAATGCCAGGAGATACTGCACTGTCAAGAGTGCTGCTCTTCGGATAAGATGTTAAACTGAGTTTCTGCTTGTTCAGGTAAACATGAAAGCATGGCACTACTCAAAAAGAGAAGGAAGTTTCTCCCTGTGTCCTGGCAAATACTCCTCCAGATAAAAAGTTATCATTCACTTCAAGGCTAATCGCAGTCCGCAAATTGGCTGCAAAATTTGCCTACAAATACACAGTCACAACAACAACAACAACAACTTGCATTGATACAGCGTCCTTCACGTGGGGTGGTGTCTTGGAGCACTTAACAGTGGTGGAGCCTGATGTGGAGTGGAGGGGAGTGGGGGAGGAGGTGATCATAATCACAGTTGAAGAGGAAGGTTTTCAGATGTGATCTAAAAAAGAGGAAGGAGGGGCCAAGGTGGAAGGATTGAGGAAGAGAGTTCCAGAGTTTTGGGCCCAGAATATCCAAGGTCTGAGATGAGAGGCACTATATACTATACACTACAAGTTATTGTTGTAGTGGCTGAAAGCTCAGTGGCCACTGGTGGAAGGAGGGGACGAGTGACAAGCAGGTGGCCAGGGCCAGCAGAGCGGAGATGGGGGGATGTTGGAGTGTGAATCTTTGTGAAGTATTTGAGATATCTTGATGGTGTGATATCAAATGCAAGGATTATAATTAAAGTTCTCACACCAAAGATATTACAAAACATCACATTTACCTCCATTATATTTACACCTTATTCTGTGTTTTAACAGAAATAAACGCACAATATTAAGGTTTCTGATCATTCTGATCACATCACTGTTTCAGTTGTGGACTTGACAGACCTGAATTTGATGGCTTTGTTCAAGAGTTGTCAGGGAAAGACATTAAGTGGCAAATTCACTTTTCTCTGTCAGACACTGGCCAAAAATATACAGTACATATACAGTACAAAAAAAGGACATTTGGTCCACTGAGTCTGCATCCACCAGCTGTCAGAGCGAGATATTCATTCAATTTCACAGGCCTGCCTTTCCCCATATCCCTTCAATCCTTTATCTATCACGGAGGAGTGATGATGGCCGGGTTATGTCCTTGGTCCCCTCCCCTTCAATATCTACATGCTCCCTCTTGGTGACATCATCCACAGATATGGGGTTAACTTCCACATGTATGCGGATGACACCCAACTCTACGTCTCTGCTTCCACCCTTGACTCCAGGACCACTGCTGTCCTGACAGAATGTCTGTCAGACATCAAGTCCTGGATGAGAGCTAATTTTCTTCAGTTGAACATCAACAAGACTGAAGCTCTCCTAATTGGCTCTTGTCAGTGCCTCCACACCTCAGGCGCTGACAGCATCACCATCCATGATTGCACCCTCCACCTTACTAAACCAGTCTGAAACTTTGGCATCTTATTTGACCCTCAACTATCCTTTCTACTCCACATTTGTGCTCTGCCTTCCCCCACCTCCACAACATCACCCAGCTCCACCTCTGTCTCACTCTGCAGACCGCTGAAGCCCTCAAACACACTTCCATTACATCGAGGCTTGACGATGCAAACTCCTTGCTGGTCAGCCTCCCCTACTCCTCCCTCCATAGGCTGCAGATCACCCAGAACTCTGCAGCCAGTGTCCTCTCCCGCACCAGATTCCATTACACTATTACCTCTATATTTGCCCGACTGCACTGGCTTCCCATCACACAGAGGATGCATTTCAAGATTCTGGTCCTCACCTAACCGCCTACCAACCTGTCCGCTCCATCCACTCAGTGGGCTCCGGCCCACTTCATGTCCCACTCCTTGCATGCCCTACCATTGGCGGGCGGGCATTCAGCCTCTCTGCCCCCACCCTCTGGAACTCCAACCCTCGGTGTCTCTGCTTTGCCCCCTCCCTTGCCTACTTCAAGACCCATTTGAAGGCCCTACTCTTCAACCATGCCTTCGTCCACCCTCCCTGCCCTCCACCCCTCCTGATCCCAATTACCAGCAACTCTTGTTTGCGACAATCAAACCTGGATTTGATTCCTGGCAGTGCGAAACATTAGGCAAGTTTTCTTACTCTACACACTTCTGTTTACCTAGCAGTAAGTTGGAACCTGGTCATTAGCCGATTGGCAGATCATTTTTCTGGAGGGCTATGATTCCTTCAATATAAATAAAAATAATTTAGTCACTCAATCCACGACTGTTTGTGGGGCACTGCTGTGCGCAATCGGCTGCTGCGTTTTGCCCACAAAATGTGTAGTCATTTCACTTTACAGTGTACTGTATGAAGTGCTTTGAGACATCTTGAAGATGTAAGATAAAAAGCATGTATATTATTATTAACTCAGAGAGAACCTTATAGAGGTATACAGAATTTTAATCCAATTGAGAAAGTCAACAACAGTTTCTTATCACAACAACACTTTCAGATTTGCCAAGCCCCAGAACAAGCCATAGGTTCAGAGTTGCAAAGGGCAATTTCAGGACAGACACCAGGAAGTATTTCTTTATCCGGAAGGTAATTTATGACTGGATATGGTTTCCAGGAAGAATGGTTGAGGCCAAAATGCTGGACTCATTTGCATAGCAGCTTAATGCCGTGATGGGAGGATGCTCTGGTGGGTATTCCGGGAGGATGAGATCAACTGCGCCAAAGGGCCTTCTTCATCCAAACTCTTCTTGTAAATTGTTGTTTAATACAAAAGTTCACTGTTAAAGTACTTTATTCTGCACACAGAATCAAGTCTTTTCCTGGACTGATGGATCGATATTTGGATTTTCAAAATGGCGCACGATGCCAGGTTACAATTTAAAAGTGAATGTTCGCTGTGTGCAAATGGACAAAAGTAGGTTGAAAACTGTTTTCCTGTGAATTAACAATAGTTGCATGGATAGATTGAGACATTCACTGAGACTGTGGGATAAAATTTGGGAGTTGATAAAGGGTTGATTTGATAATATATCACAATGCAGCACCCCCCTTGGGATTGAGAAACATGTATCTATGGGCAGAGAGAGCACCAGATTACAGCTAGAAAATAAAAATATTGAACAATAAAGATAATATAAAGGTACTTTCCAGCTCTCCCATTTGAAGTGAAAGATATGTTGCTTCAAATACAAAATGAAACACAGTGATTGAACTGAAACAAAATAGAACAAATCTCTCTTCTGGAAGAGTGACCTGCCCTTTGCAGCCATGACTATAAAACCATGACTGCAAAACACTAAAAGATCACAAACTCCCATGCTTGTGACAATTTGAGCATGAAAACATTTGGTACCAAGGAACTTTCCTGACCGATGTAATGAGTAACATATCTTCACACAAAATGTGCACAGTCAACATCCTCTTAGCATAACCGGGATGTTCTCCACCAGTTTATTTATCATTGAATCAGAGAGCTGATTGTGCGACTATTTTCAATTTGAGATATAAAGGGAAAATGCCTTGAGTCAATGCTTAACTGTAAGTCGGGAGCGGAGGTAGGAGAGCGGGGGGCGGAGCCGAGGCCTAGCCGTGTACAAAAGCACAGCCAGGAGAGGAGCCACTCAGTCGGGAGCAGAGAAAGTGACGTCGGCGTGACGTCACAGTTAATAAAAAAATAAACAAGGAAAAAACCCAGCAATAACAACAGTAACAACAATGTCCTGGCCCCAGGCACTGCCATCCCGGTTATGACCCGGGAGGCTAAGCCTGAGGGCTGATGCCGTCCCATTGATCTCTCGCTCCTGGTCTCTGTGTGCGCATTTTGGCTGCCACACCGACCCAAACCTCCTCCTAAATGTCTCTCCTCCTACCCCCCTCTACGTCTCTCCTCCCACCCCCCTCTATGTCTCTCCTCCAACCCCCCTCTATGTCTCTCCTCCCACCCCCCCCAATCCGCTACTCCCCCTCTGTCCTTCTCTCTTACCACCCTCCCCGCCTTCTCTCTCTCCTCAACCCCATCACCACTTCCCTCTGCTCCAGCCTGTGCATCCTCCGCTGGGCTCATCATGGCTCCCGGCACTGGCTGTCCCAGAGCAAGAACCCCTAGTGTCCAATTATTCACTCCCTCTGCTCAAACCGCCTCCTTAAGGCAAATCCAACTTCCCCCTCCCTCACATGTACCCTCCCCAATTCTCCACTCTCCACAACCATCTCTCCTATACACCCCAAAATCCTCTACACATCACTCTCTCCGCCCTCCTCCCACCTCCAGCAAACCCACCTGCATTTCCCTTCAAAATGTACGTTCCCTCTCAAATAAAGCCTTAACCATCCTGGACGAGCACCTTGACATTGAGCACCTTGAGAGTCAGGCTCACCGAAACCTGACTCTTCCCCCAATGATCCTGTACCCCTAGTGGAAGCCTCCCCTCCAGGCTACACCTTCTACCACACCCCCCGTCCAAACCAACATGGCGGCAGGGTGGCCCTCATCTCCAAAGCCTCCCTTGGCCTCACCCCCTACTCCTTAGGCTGCTTCCCCTCTTTCGAGCATCTCACCCTTTTCCACCCCTCTCTCCCTTTGAAAATCCTCCTTGTTTACCATCCCCCTAAACCCCCCCCCCCCGGCTCCTTCCACACAGACATCTCCACTCTCCTCTCTTCCCTGTCCCTCTGCTCTGAGCGCCTACTCATAATGGGCGATTTTAACCTCCATCTAAACTCCCCCTGCACCACTTCTGCTGATTTCACTGCCCTCCTCTCCTCCTTACCCTCCATATAAACTCACCTACCCACAACCATGGTCATGCACTTGACCTCAACATCACCCATGGGTTTGACATTTCCGACCTCAGCATAGTGGACAAGGCCATCTCGGACAACTTTTTCATCTCCTTCTCCTCTCACATCCCTCTCTCCTCCACCAAGCCCTCAACCATCCTCTATCACCCTTAGAAAAGGCCTGAGATCCTCACAAAGGCCCTCTCATCATCAAACATCCTATCACTCCGGTCTTCCACCCACGGACATCCTGAAGCAGTCGTCCAGCTGCTTTATGATCGCCTCTCCTCCACTTTCAACTCTCTCATCCCCCTAAAATCCAGGACCATCTCCAAACCCACCCGATCCCCCTGGAACAACAACCATCTCCAGCGCTAAAAAACCCAAACCTGTCTGCTCGAGTGCAGATGGCAGAAAACTGGCCTGACAGTTCACCGCCACCGAGCATCTCCACAGCTACCGCCGTTCTTTGACATGCGCAAAAACGGACTTTTACTCCAACATCATCTTGGAAGCCAAAAACAATCTCAAAATCCTTTTTTACACCACCCACTACCTCCTCCATGCCCCCCCTCAGGCCTCCTCAATCTTCACATCAAAAGCCAAGTGCGACGAGGTCATGGACTTCTTTTCTGCAAATATACTTAACATCCGCCAGGCAGCCTCGTCCACCTGCCCCTTGTCACCCACCACCACGCCCTCTCTGCCCCCCTCACCTTCCTCATCATCTGCTCCTACCACCTTCCCCTTTCTACACTCCTTCCTCCCCATCTCTCCCTCCTTCCTCTCACCCACCACCACCTCCATGAAACTCACCACCTGCTGCCTCGACCACCCTCCCCACCAACTTACTGGTCACACAGCTCCCCCTCCTATGCCCACTACTGGCTGACATCATCAACCTATCATCAACAATAAATATTATTATTAACCTGTCCCTCTCCTCCGGATTAGTCCCTGCCTCCCTCAAAACTGCTGTCATCACCCCCCTCCTGAAAAAACCTTCCCTAGATCCCTCAAACCCCAGCCATTACCACCCTATTTCTAACCTACCCTTCCTCTCAAAAGCTCTAGAACTGGTTGTGGCCAACCAACTCCGCGCACACCTCTCTTCGAACCCCTGCAGTCCGGTTTCCGCCCTGCTCACAATACAGAGACTATGCTTGTGAAAGTCACAAACGACATCCTCTCCATCAGTGACGAGGGCTCCCTCTGCCTCCTTGTCCTCCTGGACCTCTCTGCCGCGTTCGACACAGTCGAGCACGCCATCCTCCTCCACCACCTTCCTCTGTCACCACCTCAGTGGGACCGCACTCGCCTAGGTGGAGCTCTACCTCACAAACCACCAGCAGTACATAAACGGCTTCTGCATAAACGGCTTCTCCTCCCGCTCTCACATGTGGGGTACCCCAAGGATCCATCCTTGGCCCACTCCTCTTTCTGATCCATATGCTCCCTCTTGGGGATGTCATCCGCAGACATGGGGTACATTTCCACATGTATGCAGATGACACCCAACTCTACTTTTCCACCTCTCTTTGCGAGCCCCCAGTCCCCTGATGTTCTGTCAGCCTGCCTGTCAGACCTCAGGGGCTGGATGAGCACAAACTTTCTTCAGCTGAACGTTGACAAGACGGAAGCCATACTCTTCGGTTCTCATCAACATCTAAAATCTCATGGTTCTCACCTCCTCCACCTACCCGACCTCCCACTAAAACTCTCCGAACCCATACGCAACCTACGCATCAGGTTCAACCCCCAATTATCCTTCCTCTCCCACATCTGGTCCCTTTCCAGCACTGCCTTTTTCCATCTCCATCGTATCGCCTGTCTCCGCCAATACCTCTCCCCAAAAGCCGCTGAAACTCTGGTGCATGTCTTTGTCACTCTAACGCCCTATTTGTCGGTCTCCCATCCACTACCATCCATAAAATCCAACCCATTCAGAACTCTGCTGCCGGACGAAACTCCACTCCCCGATCAGCCCAGTCCTTGCCAGACTGCACTGGCTGCCTATCCCAGAGAGGATCGATTTCAAGATCCTCACCCTTGTATTCAAGTCCCTGCACTCCTCTGCACACCCCTACCTCTCTGACCTCCTCTCTCCTCAAAACAGTACCCGTTGCCTTCGTTCCTCCAGGTTTGGCCTCCTCCTTGTTCCCTGAGTCCTCTGCTCCACCCTCGGCAGCCGTGCCTTCATCCACTATGCCCCGAGGCTCTGGAACTGCCTTAGTCACTCCCTTCGTCTCGCTCCCTCCCTTCCCATTTTCAGGTCTCTGCTGAAGACCTTTCTTTTTGACCACACCT
Source organism: Callorhinchus milii (assembly GCF_018977255.1). Lineage (NCBI taxonomy): Eukaryota > Metazoa > Chordata > Chondrichthyes > Chimaeriformes > Callorhinchidae > Callorhinchus > Callorhinchus milii. The sequence goes on from NW_024704746.1 coordinate 51,146,678, forward strand.
TTGGTCACGTTCCACCCCCTCCCCCTGGCTCGGTCCCGGGATCCATTATTGTAAAGTGCTCTGAGAGGGCGCTATATAAATCCAAGTTGTTGTTGTTATTGTTGTAGCCCTCCATCTTAGCAGCTAGCTTCCCTTTTTATCCTAAATTTATGATCGCACAAAAAACGTCCTGATTCACTGATGGATAAAGGTTACAATTAACAGATTTTTGCATCCTAATTATTTTACAGATTCCAATTTCTGGAGTATCACAAATTGCAACGAAAATCTACCCTTTATTTGTGGTTACAAAATCGATGAATGATTTTGATGAAGGAATTGAATTCTCTGTATTCATTTGCTTCATAGCTGCAGTCACTGTGAGTATGGTGATTGTATTGAGTTATACACCAGCAAAGAATAAAAATGCTTGCTTGCAAATTTGTTTGTTTTGTGTTTGATATTTTCGACCTGATCTCAATCTTTCACTTACTAATCTTTCTGCAATCTTATTCTGTATCTCTGATATCAAGAAATTGTGAAAGTGTAAAAGGCGATATCCCCAGAATTAAATGTTAAAACTCCCAATATCTGGCTCACATTAACACGTAAAGTGTGTCAGAATTGTGTTTAGTGTAGGAGTAGAAAACGTACAGAAACACTTAGCCCAGGTAGACAAGAAATTTCCTACAACTGGGACCTGTCTACTAATGATGAGGTTCCTTTGGATATTTCACCAGCAATAAACAACACACTCCTACATCCAAAATTGGCCTTTTGGAGAAAAGGAGAATAAATTCAGTGTCTCAATTCTGCTCACTCTAATTCCTGCTGCTTGATCTCCTTATTAAATGCTGCTCAAAGTGACTGATTTCTGGCTGCAAGGTCTGTGGAGTTGGTTCTTCTTCATAATAATAATCCTTGCATTTAATATAACACCTTATCACATCATTGAGAGGTGTACACGTGTTTCACAGTATATACTGTAAAGATGAATGTGTATTTTGTGGGTGAAAACTTTAAGAGCAAGTTGGTATTGATGAATGATGGTTCTCTGAAAATAAAGACTATGATACTATCCCCAACAAATAGAAACTTTCTACCAGACTGGATCATCTGGGAAACTTACACGTGCAATAAACACTGTCACTCCAAGTAGCCAGTTCCAAAGTTCATACATAATAAAAAATACTGTTACGCTAAACCTTGAATTGATTCTTGGCCAAATAGCTATTTAATTCCCTTTTGCTGATGACATCTTTGGCTGGTGTGTTCCATACAGGTACAAGGGTGGCTCAGGAGTTAGCTCTTGTGTAATAATAATAATCCTTGCAATTGATATAGTACCTTATTGTATCATTGAAATATCTCGAAGCGCTTCACAGATTATATTGTAAAGTGATTAACTAAATTTTGTGGGTGAAATGCGGCAGCCTATTTGTGGACAGTAATGTCCCACAAACATGGATTGAAAGACCAGATTTTTTTTTGAGAGGTTATTACCCCTGGAAAGTGATCTGCTAATCAACAAAGAACCAGGTTCTAACTTACTGCTAGGTAAACAGGCGATGTGGAGTAAGGAATGTTGCCTAAGGTTTCACCATGCCCAGGAATTGAACCCAGGTGCTCTTGCCTGCGAGGCGAGTATGCTAACCACAAATAACTCTTTTGGCTCTTGGTTCAAAGGATATAGGTTCAAGTTCAACATTGGAACTTTGCCTGCGTCTCACCTTAGTCTGGGGAGCTCTGCCTTGCTTGGAGTTCCGTCCTTCTATGAGTTGCTCCCAGATGAACAGTACAACAACAACAAATTACATTTGTATAGCGCCTTTCATGTTGGGATGACTTTCTAACGTGCTGGACAGTCAGGGATTTAAACCCAATTGGGGTTGGGATCAGGAGGGGTGGAAGGCAGGGAGGGTAGGGGTAGAAGAGTGCCCGAAGGCTCGGTCGAAGAGGAAGGTCTTGAGATGAGCCTTGAAGCAGGCAAGCGAGGAAGTGAGGTAAAGGGACTCGGATGGAGTTCCAAAGGGCGGGGCCAGAGAGTCTGAAGGCTTGAACATGGATGGTGGGATGGGCAGGCGGGGAACATGGAGCAAGTCGGAACCTGCTGAGCGGAGGGTGCAGACAGGTCAACAGGTCGATATGGCATTAGTTGACACAAAGGTAGGCAGGAGCAAGGCCATGGAGGACCTTGAAGGCAAGAGCAAGGATATTGAACTCTATCCCCTGGGGAATAGGGATCCAGTGGAGTTGGGTGAGAGTTTGGGTGAGGTAAGGTCACGCGCGAGATCTGGTGTGAGAGAGGACACAAGCTGCAGAGTTCTGGATGATTTGCAGCTTGTGGAGGGAAGAGTTGGGAAGGCTGACAGACAGGGAGTTGACGTAGTCGAACCTAGATGTAACAAATGTATGGGGAATTGTCTCAGTGGCCTGAGGGGAGAGGCTGTGGTGGAGTCAGATGATATTGTAGCAGTGGGGGAAGGCAGAACAGGTCAAGGTATGGATGTGGGGTAGAAAGCATAGTTGAGGGTTAAACAATACCCCAAGGTTCCGGACTGACTCTGTGAAGTGAGTCAAATTCTGGCCCCCAAAAATGTTCTTTCCAAATGCGAATATATTGACAGAAATGGATATAACATGGCACCTAAAACAAGCTGTGCAGCTTAAGCAACTGGGCAGATACAAATCTCTGAAGGTGTGAAGATAGGAGGACTTTCCTTCTTGGTGAGGGGAGGTAAGCAGAGTTTCCCTAGAGCACAACTGGAACTGTAGTCTGGTTCCTGAGCCAGGTGGGTTCGCTTTACTCCTGGGCAGTGCCGATGACAACCCAGCCAGCCTGTCTCATCGGTTGGACTTGGAAGGATAGACTGAGGACAGAGGTTCTTCCCACTCGGCTCCCACTAACCCTGCAAGCCAAAGCCCATACGGATAAGATGGTTCTTGCTGAATAAACAGTGAGAAAGCTTCCCAGACATTGCTTTCAATGGTAATCTATGTAGTTTTAGCTGGTTGCACTTCAGCAGTTATCCCAATGCACACCCTGGGATCCCCAAACCTTGGTTCTTAGCAATCTGTGCTTAATACTTTCTGGAATTAGATAAGCAGGATACATTCTAGGGAGAAAGAGCATATTCCATTGCAATAAAAATCTTGGGAATTTCCATGTAAAGGTGGAATGCATGTATCTTCCATTTTGGATTTTGGATACTCTTTACCATTGTGATGGGTTTCTGGCCGACCAAATAAGGTTAGTCGCAAAGCCTAAAAGATAGAAATTTCACCTGCTCCATATTTACTCGATTTACTTTGCATTTCAGATCTTCCAGAATCTTGTAACTTGTTGAATTCAGTCTTAACTTTTAAATTGGTTTTCTGTAGTTGTCACATTTTTTTAATGGAGTGCCTTATCTTTATCAAATGCCCTTGGTCAGCCCTTTCTTGGTTTCCATACATTTCAGCTGCACTTGGTTTCATTCCTTCCATGAGTTTCTTATACTTATCTGAAATTCTGGCTTGCCGGACAGATCTCTCCCCGCCATTAGTCCAGCTAGCCAGGGTTTAAGTTTTTCTACACAGGTTTTTAAAAAACTCACAGAAAATCGGCCTCAAAATCAAAGCAATTTTCTTCCAAATTGTCAAATTCAAGACCCACAGAAATGCTAAGCCAATAAATCCACCATCACCACCCCCCCGGCTCAGAGTCAGGATCTGCCACTGTTAAGCACTTTGGACTTCCAGGTTTCATTTGGTTACGCAATCAAAGGAAGGATAGCTTTAGAATTAGATATAAACCTTGTTTCTTGACTCTAAACCTTTCTGGACATTATGGGATTAGAACAATCCAAGAGTGACATTAACCAGTCAGGTCAATGTGTTAATGATTCTCTCCTTTTTTATGGATGCACTTATCAATGAATTCTAGACTGAATGAAACACTCTGTTCTGACAATATGTTCACAAGCTTTCAAAACTAGAGAATAGTTAACATATTTCGGGTGGTTAAATAAGAAACAGTTACACTGTATGTCTACTCAGGGACTCTTAATAACTGATTGACCAGCAATGACAAAATCATGACTGTGCCCAATTTCTGTCATTACAAAGAGCTGCAGATCTGTATATATATTCGTGTGTGTGTGTGTGTGTTTATGGTGTCAACACCTGAAACATCATCACACTGGAAGAGAGGTAGGGAACATCAGGAATTTCTGTTGAAATGTAAAAAGCTTCTTTGTTTTTGTTATTGTTTTTATATCACATACAGGAAAGGATCTTCGCTTGCATATACTTTTTGGGGGATCAAACCAATTGTGTGTCACACACAGAAATCCAAATTAAATGATCCAAATTAAACTACCGTGAGTTCCATAAATACATGGTAATTTAATAATCCTTGCATTTAATATTGCACTTTATCATGTGATCAAGACGCCTCAAATTGCTTCACAGGATTTTACTGTGAAGTATCATGACTGTGTATCTGTAGGAGATCATCAAAATTGAGGCAACCCTAGGTGATGGTCTCAAGTCACTCTAGTTCAGTTCCTGAGCAAGACGGGTCTGCAGTACTTCAAGATACTGCTGATGGCAAACTTGCCAGCTTGGCTTATTAGCAGGTATGGGAGAGGCAGACCAGTCACTAGGAGCAGAGTACCACTCAGCTACCATTAATCCTGAAAGCCAAAGCCCTAAAGGATAGGGTGGTCCCAGCTGGTCAAGCATCAGGAAGCTAGACAGTGCTTTCAATGACAAGGTTATACGGATGTAGCATGGAATTGCAGCTTGCCACACAGTGTTCTTAATGACAGGCTATGCCATGTTTTAGATGGGTAAACCCCAGCACATCCAAGGTTCCCAAGCCTTATCTCTTGCCTGTCTGTGCTGAAAACTCTCCAGAATTACGTAAGCATGATGAGTCCTTCTAGGGAAAGAATGAGCATTCCATTTTAATACTTTGGAGTTTACATGTGTAGCTGGGATGCATGGAACTCTCAGTTTTGGGTACCTTTAAGCAAGGTGATGGACACCTGGTAGACCCAAAGAAAAGGACTACCATATTCTTTATGTTTTGGCTTTTAATATTAACAGAAAATGGGAATTAATTGTAGTTAACAAGAATCCAAAAATTATAAATCCATGCATGCTTTTAATGTGTGAAGTGACTTTGGCATAAATGTTACTGTTTTTTTCAGGTCCAAGAAAGGATCTTCACTCTGCAGAGATGATGCTGGGGATGGCTCCGTTGCTCAGTGCATTGCTCTTCTGCGATGCTGCAGGTACTTTTCACTGTACAAGTGGCAGCATGATATTGCTCTATGAATAATAATAATAATAATAATGCTTACATTTGGAATAGCAGCTTTCACTTTTGGAGGCCATCCCAAAGCACCTCACTGGGCAAAAACAAGAGACAATTTTTGCATAGGAATGTTCCATAAACAGCCATGGAGTGAGTAACCAGTTTTATTTTGGGGATTGTTGGCAGGACACTGGAAGAAACCCCCTTCTTTTCGAATAGTGCCATAGGATCTTTAACGTCCACTTTAACAGGCAGATAGTACCTTTGTTTAATGCATCTTCTGAAGGTTGGCACCTGGACAATGCAGTGCATTCAACACTGCATTGAAGTGTCATCTCAGATTATAAGATTTCCAAGTCTCAACATGGACTGTTCTGGTAGAAAGGTTCATGTGGGTAATGAGGGTCGAATTTCTGGAGGATATAGAAAGATAGGAATTTTGTGATAATTTCAGAATCTCAGACATTAAAGATCTCTTGACATTATTCAACAACATTGCATTTATATGGTGTCCTTTTCACATGGGTAGCTTAACAATAGTGTGGTTTGATGCAAAGCTGGGCAGGGAAGTGACCGAAGGCATGATCGAAGAGGAAAGTCTTCAGGTGTCATTTGAAGGCAAAGAGGGGGCAAGACAAAAGGGTTGAAGCAAGATTTTGTAGGGATTTGGGGCCTTGCTGTTGAAAAAAGCAAATATGTATTCTTATAAATACTGCTAAAAGGTGATACTATAAGCAGCATTGAGAAACAGCTGAATATTAAAGCTATGGAGGAGGCGGATGGGATGTAAGTGACTTGTAAGAATATAAATGCAATTTGTCGTTGTTTTTGGCTTTTCAATTTTAAAAAATTCAGGTAAATGCTGATACCAGAATTGTAATTGTTTCAATCCCGTGAGCAGAAGATAGTGAATAAGCTTCTGGGATTAAAAATGAGTCAAAGTCGATATCCCTGGCCACTGAAGGCCAGCAAGCACCGTGATGCATTGGCGCACATTAGAAGAGTGGGGCCAGTTGGGGCCAGTGACAATCAAGAAGCACATGGGCCAGCAGTTGAATTCCAGAAGCTGGGATATGGTAAGCTGGGAGATGACTGTAATCAGGTATAGGGGGTGCGGTGTCAAAATTTGCAGTTCAACATCACCTCCTGATTTGGCATGGAAAATAGTGAAGGGGAATTGCAGTAGAATGCAGGAAGACATAACTAGGCTAACAAAATGGGAAGACAGATTAATGAAGTTTAATGTAGGAAAATGCAAAATAATTCCCTTCAGCAGGTAAAATAAAGAAACCGTCTATAGTCTAGATGGTAGGAAACTACAAGGAGTGGAGGAGCAAATAGATTTGTGGATTCAGATCAACAACTTGCATTTATATAGCACTCCTCGTGCAGGGAAACATCCCAGAGCACTTGACAGTGGCGGAATACAATGCCGAGCCCAGGGGAGGTACCATAGTGCGACGATTCTCACTCCTTGCTGTACTTGTGAATTTTAGTAAAGCTTTCATGCTAAGTAGCCTCTGCTCTTTCCTAATCCTGTCAGTGTGAGTCCCTGCTCAAAGGTGTCCCAACCAAGTCAGAATTAGTCACTCAGACAGGTATTCCCAGATAACTCCAATGCCTGACAACTGGCATGTCTAATTGGAGTCTGCTCACACTGCCAGAACACCGATGTCGACAGCCACTCCCTAAATGCTTACTCCTTTTCTTGTTTTAGAATATTACAGACTCGAGGATACATACATTAAAAGCAACAGCTCTTTATTAAGACCTAGCAATCCTAGGCTACCTTCCATATAAGAAATACAACAATGTAAGATAAACAACAATGGGATCAAATATAACTAACAAACAATTATAACAACTAACAGCACAATATTACATTTGTATAAAGTAATTAAACCAATCCGATAGCATAGTCCTGTACACGTCAGTACGTACCAGATGACGACCATTAGACAGCGACCACTAGGTGCAACAACCATTGCTTTTTATAGGTGTGTGGCTCTGCCCACCATATGAAGCAAATGCGAGGTTTTTCCTATGCGAGTTCCCACATGACTTTCCAGGCTGCTTGTTAACTGCCTTGAGCCCAGATATAGTTGCAACTTGGACACCTCATGTATGCTGTTTGCTAGGTCTTTTGCAAGTCTTTGCAAACTGTTTGTTTGGGCAGGTTTCAACTCCAAACACCTGATAATAATCGCTCAAGAAAAAAATAATAAAATTGGTTACTTCAATTCACGACTGTTTATGGGACAAAGCTGTTCGTAATTGGCTGCTGCATTTTGCCCACAAATATACAGTCAATTCACTTTACAGTATATTCTGTGAAGCGCTTTGAAACGTCTAGAAGACGTGAAAAGCGCTATATCAAATGCTGAAAGTGCGGCCACCGATGGTGGAACGGAGGGCACGAGGGTCATGCAGCAGGCTGGAGCCAGTCGAGCAGAGGCACCAGGTAGTGGGTTGGGCAGTAAGCTGGTCAGAGAGGTAGGGAGGTGAAGACGAGTGTGAGAATCTTGAAATTTGTTTGTTCAGTCATAGGGAGCCAGTGGAGCCTGGCTGGAACTGATGTAATGGGGGGCTTATTCTTCTAACAGAGACCATAGATACAGTAAAATCAATATTACCCGATTCCCTGGGAAGAATCGTTCACCCTATACGTCGACTTCAACTATTCTAAAGTTACTTCTTCCGTTTAAATGTTTTAAACTTCTCTTCCCCTTCCCTGGTCTGATTCAAAAGTCTCTCTGCCTATGTCTCTGGGTTTCCTCTTATCATCCTTAAGGAAGCAATCACTCAAACCCCAACTGAGAGTGTGTCTTCCCTGACAACCAAACGTAAACAATCAGGCAATAAAATATTACTAGAGACTGACCTCATCCAGATCAAGTCAATATATTTTTATCTTTGACACCCAGGAATGAGGAGAAGACAAGTTAGGAATGAGATAACTTTAGGAATAATTTAGGAATAACACAACCCTCTCAGGGGCCCTAAACTAGTCATTAAAACAAACAACCATGCCCTAGTAACTAAGGAATGCTATACTAAAAACAATATAAGTGTTTGGTTACATTCTAAAAAGTGTATAAAACTAATTACAAGCCTTAAAAACATCAAGCATCACAAATATAATCTTATGGTTTAGTATGGGTAAATATGCGAGCGGCAGAGTTTTGGATTAGCTGAATTTTGTGGCTTGTGGGGCTTGGAAGACTGGCGATGAGGGCATTTGAATAGTCAAGGTGGGAGGTGACGAATGCAGGGATGAATGTTTCAGCTGCTTCTGGGGTAGTAAGGTACGGACGGAGGCAGACAATGTGGCGGAGGCAGAAGAAAGCGGTCCTGGTCAGGGACCATTGTGGGGAAGGAACAGCAGTGGGTCGAACCTGATGCCTAGATTGAGGCATGTAGATGAGGAAGAGAAGGGGGCCAAGGATGGAGCCCTGGGACATGCCATAGGTAAGCGGGTGGGGGCGGGAGGAAAAAATGTAAGATTAAAAAGTGAAGGCGGTTTGTTTGGTAGGACTCGAACCGGGCAAGTGCAGTCTACTAAGGTGGATGAGGGAGGAGGGGCAGTGGATGAAGATGGCGTGGTCGACTGTGCCGAACGCAGCAGAGAGGTCCAAGAGGACGAGGAGCAGAGAGAGCCTTGCACACAGAGATATAGGATGTTGTTAACAAGCGCTATCTCTGTGTGCTGTGGTCAGGGCAAAAACTAGGCTAGAGGGGTTCAAGGAGAGAGTGGAGGGAGAGATGGGAGCAAAGCTGGTTAGCAACAATGTGTTCCAGAGCTTTGGCAAGGAAGGGCAAGTTAGAAATAGGAAGGAAATTTGTAAAGTTTGAGGGGTCAAGGTTGGTTTTTTTGAGGAGGGGAGTGATGACAGCAGTTTTAAAGGGGAGAGGAATAGAACCTGAGGGGAGCAACTGGTTGATATTAGAGCACTCGCCTCGCAAGTGAGAGGACCTGGGTTCAATTCCTGAGCAGGGGGAAACCTAAGGCATCTTTCCTTACTCTACACCTCTGGTTACCTAGCAGTAAGTAGGAACCTGGTTGTTTGTTAATGGGCAGATTGCTTTCCAGGGCTAATAATCCCCTCTAAAACATTTTTAAATGATAATAATTATTTGGTTACACAATCCACAACTGTTTGTGGGACACTGCTGTGTGCAATTGAGTGCCATGTTTTGCCCAAAAAATATGCCCAGTAAATTCACTTTACGGTACATCCTGTGAAGTGCTTTGAAGACATGATAAAGCGCTATATCAAATGCAAGGATTATTATATTTATTATTATAATTACAGTGTAGATTTTTGCGGATGATACCAGGGTTGGCAGGAAACTGCTATCAGAATAGACTGGATAACTTTGGCCTTTTTTCAATAGAGAAGAGATGTTTAAGGGCAGAACCAAATAAAAGTGTTTAAAATTATACAAGGGTTTAATAAGGTTCACATAATTATGCTGCAAAAAAACAGATCAAATAGGATATTGAGCTATATTACTAAATCAGTTGAGTTTAGATCCTCAGACATCATTCTCAGGCTGTACAGAGCTCTGGTCAGACCACACCTTGAATACTGCATATAGTTCAGGTCACCGCACATTAAAGAGTTGGCTAGGCCCTGGCTATAGAGTAGAGGAGAGCAACGAGGATGGCAGAACAAGAGGACATTGATTTCGAGTTGTAAAGGGCAATTTAGGAACAAAAACCAGGAAGTTTTTTCTTTACACTCAGGTTATCAGCACATTTTTTTGGTCAGCTGGATGTCCGTCACATGTGGAAATCCGTCACCATGCTTAAGAGTATCCAAACCAAAAATTCCACCCATCCCACCCACACATGAAAATGAGGCAGTCCAGCTCCAAACAGACACCATTTACCTGCCTCCAAGGATATCACTAGCTAATCTTTTATCCAACAAGTGTGGGTTTGAGTACTTACTAGGTAGATGGCAGGTAAGAATAATAATAATAATAATATTACATTGTTGCACCTCGGTTGATATTCCAAGGTGCTGGACGATCAGTGTTTCGGACTGAGCTGAGAGTCAGGATCAGGGAGGGTGAAGGGACTGGGGGAAGAGAGTGACCGAAGGCACGGTTGAAGAGGAGGATCTTGAGTTGGGGCTTGAAGGAGGCAAGGGAGGGGGCGAGGCAGAGGGACAGCAGTTGAAGTTACAGAGGGTGCGGGCAGAGTGGCAGAAGGCCCACCCACCAATGGTGGGGCACGTGAGGCAGGGGACATGAAACCAGTCAGAGCCTGCTGAGCGGAGGGAACGGGCAGGTTGGTAGGGGGTTAAAAGGTTGCAGAAGTAGTGGGGAAGCAAGGCTATAGAGGGCTTTGAAGGTGAGGACCAGGATCTTGAACTGTATCCTCTATGTGATGGGAAGCCAGTGGAGTCGGTCAAGGATGGGGGTGATAGGGTTGTGAAGCCTGGTGCAGGGCATGGACTGCAGAGTTCTGGATGATTTACAGCCTATGTAGGGAGTAGTTGGGGAGTAGTTGGGGAGGTCAACTTTGTGTAGTCGAGCCAGGATGTTATCAATGTGTGTATGAGGGTCTCGGCGGCCTGTGGTGTGAGACAGTGGCAGAGCCAGGCGATGTTGCAGAGCTGGGGAAAGCACAGCGGGATATGGCATGGATGTGGGGTACGAAGGATAGTTAAGGGTCAAACAAGACCCCAAGGTTTTGGTCTGGCTTATTAAGCTGGAGTGCGCATCCCTGGATGGTGATACTCTCAGTGCCTGAGCTGTGGAGGCGCTGATGGGAGCCAATTAGGAGAGCCTCTGTCTTGCTGATTGGAGGAGTTTGTGAAGGGAGTGATGGGAGAGGAAGGAACAAAGCTGGGAAGCAACGACTCATCCTCGGACCTTGGAAAGGAAAGGGAGGTTTGATGGGGTGGTAGTTTGAGGGCAGGGATGGGTCCAGGGAGGTTTTCAAGGATAGGAGTGATGACGGCCGTTTTTAGAAGGGTGGGAAGGGTTCCAGGAGGAGAGGGGTAGGGATGAGGTCGAGGGAGCAGGTGGTCAGTTTTATGTGGGTTATGGTAGTGATGAGAGAGGAGGGGGAGACCAGTTTGAAGGTGTGGAGGGCATGATGGGTGGAGGCCGGGATGTGTGAGGGATAGATGGAGAGGGGGTAGTAGACGGAAGGGCAGAGGTAGTTGAGCAGATCCCCTTGACTTTGGTTTTTAGGAAGTCCAGCATCTCCTCGCAGTCGGCATTGGAGGAGAGGATGGGTGAGGAGGAGTGAATGGGTGGGTGGAGGAGATGGTTGGTGATGGAGAAGAGGAGCCTGGGATTGTCCTTGCATCCAAGATTGTCTTGGAGTAGGAAAAAGATTTAGCGGAGGCGAGAGCAGAGCGGTAAGATTTGATAAGGTGCAGCCAGATCTGCCAAGGGACTGTTAAATTGGATTTGAACCAGGTGTGTACAGTGGCACGCATCTGAGCTTTAAGGGAGGTGAGTTGGTTGGTATACCAGGGTGACATCTGTCAGTAGGAGATGGTTCGGGAAGTGAAGGGGCAAGGGCACTGAGAGTGGTGGAGAGGGGAATGTAGAGTAGAGTGATCGAGGAGCATAAGTCATTATGGGAGGAAGCCCAGAGGGGGAGGAGTTCAGATGTCACCAAGACAATGAAGGGGGGATAATTTTGTTTCCAGGGGTGGTAGGAGATGGAGGTGTATTGGGTGGCAGTGGAGAGAGGGATTGAGGAGTTAAGGGGGATAAATAATGGTCCGAGATGGCTTTGTCATTGATGGTGAGGTCTGAGATGCTGAGGCCCCGGGTAATCACCAAGTCAAGCGGGTGATCATGGACGTAGTTGGTGGAGTAGATGTAGAGGGAGAGGTTGTGAGAGGAGGCGAGAGAGGAGAAGTCAGCAGAGATAGAGCAGGATGGGGTGAAGTCACCTAGGATGGGGAGGCGTTCAGAGCAGAGGGAGAGGGAATATAGGAGGGTGGAGAATAATAATAATACCTCTCGGCGCACACACGAGACACAAAACTGGCCAGATGCTCTTCTAAAAATATTGGTCACAGATTGAATGCTCTCAAACATGCTTCAAGGCTCTAATTTACCACACCTACAGTCATTTTCCTTTCTTCCTAACTTGGTGTGAGGCCTTCCCACTGTAAACACTCCATGACCCCAACTTCCAGCTTGGGTCCAAAATGTCTGATTGCCCAGCACCCTGGGACGATTTTTCCACTTGAAGGGCACTATACAAGTATCATTTGTTGATGTTGGAACTTCAGTGCAAAACTCCTTTCCTTGTATTAACACATGAAGAAATATTGCAAGTTACCTGTAGAGTTGTTAACTAGGTGGGAGCATGATCTTATATATATATGTATAATACTAATCCTTGTATTTGATATAGTGCTTTTCATGTCTTCTCAACGTCTCAAAGCGCTTCACAGAATATGCTGTAAAGTGAATTGACCTTATATTTGTGGGCGAAACTCGGCAGCCAATTGCGCACAACAGTGTCCCACAAACAGTCGTGAATTAAAAATGACCAATTTATTATTGTTTTGTTTTGGAGGGATTATTATTAGGCGTGTAGAGTAAGGAAACTTGGCCAAAGTTTCGCCCTGTCTGGAATCGAACCCAGGTGTCTCGCTTGCAAGGTGAGTGCTCTAACCACTGAGCTACAGGACACCACTTGAAGCGAGCTTCCTGGTGAGCCACACAGTTCAGCATAAAATGCATGGGAGCATTGCCACCATCTTCTCTGTCCTCAGCTTGGACACACGTTCCTTGCCGTTGAGCCACCAGTTGGAGGTGAGGAGCTTAAGTGACTGCTTACCTCTCTACAAGCCAATCAGAGTGGATTTCAGTTACTGTATGTAGGACATACGTTCATGAACTCGGACTCCAGGAAATACCTTCCAGCAGCTGTTGTCCCAAGCCTGAGTGTTTCCTCATCAGCTATCTGATGAATGTCTACCTTCAGCATGTTGGAAGTACCTTTACAGGACTGCTTTTGACACAGCCGCACCTTGATGTCCTTGAGGTCCAAGTTCAGTGCCGATTACCATGATTATTCATCACCAGCTACTTATTCCAGGTCCTCATTTGAGGGACATTGGCAAATAGACAAGTCTGCCATGAAGCAGACTCCACCTCCAGGGTGCTTAGCAACCATGTAGGCCAGAGCCTTCCCTTCCTGCTTCCTGTGTTTGTCACAAATCCACCTCACTGCTTGATCCTGGTCTTCGCAAATGAGCGGAAGGAAGCCCCTGCACTACATCTCCAGGAGCTTGGATCCATAAAAGAGACTGTTTGGACATAGGTCTCATATACCTCAAGCTTGATCTGCACTGGGATCTTGCTGTCTTTGAAGACAACCAACATGACCAGAATGCCTTTTGCCGCTTCTCTGCACAGTCCTTCAGGATAGAGTCTGGCCAAAAATTGGTGTCCACCATGATTCAGAGTTTGAGTAAGAATTAACAATTGGAACTGATGTCCCTTGTATCTTCCAATCAATATCCTTGAAATCTTCTCTTGAGCTGTGTAGAACCATGATTTTGCACTTGAGAATTTTGCACCATGGGTGCCCAGTGTTCAAGATGGCAGACCCCAGGTGAGTCTGCCAGTAGCACAATATCATCTGCAAACAGAAGTGTCACAATCTTGTCAGAGAGGCCTGGAACAGATACATCAAACTTGCCCTCCTCAAAGCCATCCAACATGTCATTAATGAATACATCAAATTGTGTGGATGACAATGGACAGCTTTGCCTTTCAAGAGGGATGGGCTCCAATCAATGTTTGAAAAAATGAGTACACTGGACTCATTTATCAACAATGAATTCCATTTATATAGTGCCTTTCATGTCAAGAGGACATCCCAAGGTGCAGGACAGTGGGGGGTTTTCTGCTTTCTGCTTTGACCTGCTTTAACCCCACTTCACCACCTGCTGCCTCCGCTTGGCTGGCTCTGGCCTCTTGTTTGTTCTTCGTCCCCTCCACTCCACCATCGGAACCTGCGCTTTCAATCTACCCTGAAGCTTAGGAACTCTCTTTCCCAATCCCTCTGCCTTGCCCTCTTCTTCCCCTCTTGTAGATCACTACTGAAGACTTTCCTCTTTAACCATGCTTATAGTCACCTCCTCCCTCTCCCCCGGCATTGAGTCGGGCTCCACCACTGTTAAGCACTCAGAGACGCTGCCCTGAGGGAAGGGAGTGAAGGGTGCTTGCACCCCAACTGTGGAGTTGGGATCGGTGCGGGGGGTGGGGGGGATGTGGGCGTGGATGGCAAGGGGCATGAAGGAGGGAAGATGACCAAAAGCACAGTCAAAAGGGAACATCATTGATGGCAAGGCAGAGGGGCTCCAAAATGGAATTCCAGAGAATGGGAGCAGAAAGGTTGAAGGCCTGAATGCTAATCGTGGAGCAGGCAGAGATGGAGATGAGGAGAAGGTCGATGCCTGCTGAGTGGAGGGAATCAGACATGAAGTTTTAATAGGTAATAAAAGTCAGTTTGATGCAGTGATGAGGAGGTGGCAGGGTGGGTGTTCTGGAGGAATAAGATTGGTGGGCTGAAGGGTCTTCTTCATCTAGTGACCTTGTGATGTGCAAACCCTATTGCTGCCTCCTTTTATTCCCTCCAATTTGGTGTCAACAAATACACAGAGAGTTAAACATGTCCCCAAAACATATAAAAAATTAAAATAATGGAAGTCTTTCAATAACACACTCACTTGCAGTCCCATTTGGAAGCTAAGTGAGCCCTGAGCCCTGCCCCCGTGACTGTTCTGCTACTTCAAGTCTTCCTGATTAGCCAGACTGGCTAGCCTATCATCAGCAGTGCCCTGGAGTACGTGAACATGCCTAGCTCAATTTCTAGTCAGAATTTAGTCTACCCTCTATGACCGTCTCTGTGACTGGAGACGGTCACAGAGGGTGGATTCAATACTGACATTCCGTTAGCAAGCATACCACTTTGGAGCCAGTTCAGCTCCAAGATGACTGTGCTTATCTCCCACCACAGGGAAGGTGGTCCATAGTTGATTATTTGACATCCAATAAGCGTGGGTTTCAGCCCTTACAAGGTAGATCACAGGTACTAGGAACTCTATGAGAACTTCCTGGGCAATATAGCTCAACAGAAATGCATGAGAGCATTGCCACCATTTTCCTGTTCACAGCTCAGACACACATCCAAATGATGGTTCCAGCAGTTGGAGATGCAGTGCTTGAGCAGCAGCTGTGTACCTTTCTGTGTACAAATCAGGCGGATTCCAAGCACTAGAAATACAAACATGTGTTCACAAACTTGGACCCATGTATTACCTTCCAACAGCTGTCGTCACAAGCTGCAGAGTTTCCTTATCTGACAGACATACATCTGCCTTCGGTGTGCTGGAAAGACCTTTACAGCTTGTGGTATGCCAGCTACCTTGAGGTTCTCCACCAGCTGCTTAATCCAGATTCTCATGTAAGGGGATTTGGAAAACAGACCTGCCTCGTATGAAGCCGCCTCCACCTCCAGGGTGCTCAGCAACAGGTCATTGTAGGCCAGAACCTGCTGTCGCTCTATTCCTCCTTCACTGCAACTGCTACCCCTGTTTACAACAAAATGTTTGATCCTGGATTTCACAACTGTGCTGTCGGGGGACTTTCCAATGCATTCTCAGGAACTCAGAACCAAAAGGAGAATGGATTGCGCACAGGTCTTATTTGTCACAAGCTTACCCTGCATTGGGAACTTGCTGTCCTCAAAGAGAAACAAGAACAACCAGAGTGTGCTTCTCCCCTTCTTGGTCCCTCAGTACGGTGTTCAAGTAAACGTTGGTGCCATTTGTGGAAGTTGGCCCCATGTCTACAGATGACATTGCCAAGAGGATAGGGGGTCAAGAATGAAGTTTTCAGGCAAGTGACTGAGGAGGGGCAAGTGGAAAAAACATTTGCCACAATGTATTGAAGTAGTTGAACCGTGTGACTACGATCCCACTAAGGTGGATAAGAAAGTAGAGGCAGTGGAGGAAGATGGCGTGATGGTGTGTCTTCTTCACTTCAGAAGTTCTTCCTCAACTCAGTGCGAAAGGGCTGGCGTCTGATTTTAAGGTTGTGACCCCTGGTTTTAGTTTCTCCAACCAGGGGAAACAATCTCCAACTATCTACTCTATCATGCCCTTTGATGATCTTGTAGGTTTCAATAAGATCCCCTCTAATTCTTCTATATTCTAGAGAATATAGACCCAAATTAGTCAGCCTATCCTCGTAACTCAACCCCTTCATCCCTGGTACTAACCTAGTAAATCTACACTGCACCCCCTCCAAGGCAAGTACATCCTTCCTTAAATGAGGAGACCAAAACTGGACACAGTATTCCAAGTGTGGTCTCACCAGGGTCCTATACAGTTGCAGCAAGACTTCCCTACCCTTATACTCTAATCCTTTCATAATGAATGCTAACATACCTTTCGCCTTCCTAATTGCTTCCTAATCAGACACAAGGCCTCCACTATCTCATGATCTATCTCTTTTAAAACCCAAGGTTGCAAACCATCAGGTCCAGGGGACTTGTCACTTTTTAATGCCAACAATTTCCCTAGCGCCAACTCTTTACTAATATAAATTTCCCTAAGTTGCTCCCTACCATTAGCCCCTTGGTTCATCTCTATTTCTGGTAAACTTCTTGTGTCTTCTAACGTGAAGACAGAAGCAAAGTATTTATTTAGGGACTCTGCCATATCCTTATCCCCCATTATAATTCCTCCTGTCTCTGCCTGTAATGGACCCACATTTACTTTTGCTAGCCTATTCCTCTTAATGTATTTATAAAATCTCTTACAATCTGTCTTAATGTTCCTAGCTGGCTTGCCCTAATAATCCATTTTCTCACTCTTAATGGGCTTTTTGGTTTTCCTTTGTTGGTCCCTAAAACACTCCCAGTCCTCAGGTTTGCCACTCTTTTTGACAGTTTTATAGGCCTTTTCTTTTAGTTTTATACTTTCTCTAACTGCTCTAGTTAGCCACGGATGAACTGCTTTCCCTGTGGTACTCTTATTCCTCAAGGGAATATGTGACCGCTGAGAATTATGCACTACATCTTTAAATGTTTGCCATTGTTGGTCTATTGTCATATCCATTAATCTAATTCCCCAGTCTATTTTAGCTAATTCTTCCCTCATACCTGCAAAGTTATCTTTATTTAAATTTAAGACCCTTGCTTTGGATTTGACTACATCGCTCTCTAACTTAATACTAAATTCTATCATGTTATGATCACTCTGCCCTAGAGGAGCCTTAATATCTATATTACCGACTAGCCCTGTTTCGTTACACAAAACAAGGTCTAGGATGGCCTGTCTCCTTGTTGGTTCCTCAGCATACTGCTCCAGAAAGCTATCCCTCATACATTCTATAAACTCCTCCTCTACCCTACTTTTGCCGATTTGGTTTTCCCAATCTATGTGAAGATTGAGGACCCCTTGTGGAGTCCTGTAGTTCAGTGGTTAGAGCACTCGCCTTGCAAGTGAGATACCTGGGTTCAATTCCAGGTAGGGCAAAACCTTGGGCAAGTTTTATACTCCACACGCCTAATAATAATCCCTCCAAAACAAAACAATAACAAATTGGTCATTTTCAATCTACGACTGTTTGTGGGACATTGCTGTGCGCAATTGGCTGCCGCGTTCGCCCACAAATATACAGTCAATTCACATTACAGTGTGTTCTGTGAAGCGCTTTGGGACGTCCTCCCGACATGAAAAGCGCTATATCAAATGCAAGGATTATTATTATTATTATCACCCACTATTACTGTATTATCTTTGCTACATGCTCCTCTAGTTTCTTGATTAATATCCTGCACTATGCTGTGATCACTGTTTGGAAGTCTATAAACGATTCCCACTAATGTTTTCTGCCCCTTGTTATTTCGTAATTCTACCTTCTCTACATCCTGGTTATCTGATTTGAAATCCTTCCTCTCTACTATTTTTATTCCATCCTTTATTAACAAGGCTACCCCACACCACCTCGTTTTCCACATTGTCTATCCTTCCTATAAGCTGAAAACCCCAGAATATTTAACTTCCACCCTAGATCTCCCTGTAAACATGTCTCAGTAATGGCTACTAGATCACATCTGTTTGTATTTATCTGTGCTTTTAATTCATCTATCTTATTCCGAATGCTTCGAGCATTCGGATATAGCGATTTTAATTTCTTACTATTTCCCCTACTCTCTGATGCCCTATCTTCTTAACTGAGCTTGTTACCCCTGTTTGACCTATTCTGGTTATCTCTCTCGCTATTCTGTTCTGCCACCTTTAGTTTTCTTGATATTGCTGGCTTGCGATTATTTCTAATTGTATTTCACTCCACCCCCCCACGCACCCCCCACCCCCCTTTACTAGTTTAAAGCTTTATTTACCTCCCTATGTATTCGGTTTGCTAGGACATTTGTCCCAGCCCAATTTAAGTGGAGCCCATCTTTTTGAAATAGACCCCTTTTACCCAAATACTGGTGCCAGTGGCCCATAAAATGAAACCCCTGCGTTCCACACCACTCCCTCAGCCATGCATTTAATTCTCTAATTTGCTTATTCCTGCACCAATTTGCACATGTCAAAGGCAGCAATCCTGATATCACTACCTTTGATATTCTTTGTTTCAATTTAGTTCCCAGCTCCTTGAACTCCCTCCTCAAATCATCACAACTAACCCTACCTATGTGAAGCACCACCAATGGATCCTCGCCCTCATGTTTTAGATTCTCCTCCAGCCCTGCTGAGACGTCCTTCACCCCGGCCCCAAGAAGGCCACAGAGCCTTCGGGTCTCCTGGTTAAGGTTGCAGATAAGTGTATCTGTCCGCCTGATAATCTAGTCCCCAATTACTACCACTTTCTGTTTGTTTCCCCTAATATTGGAATCACGTTTTCCTTCCTCCTCACAGGCTTCCTTGTCCACCCAGGTTGCAAGGATCTTTGGCAAGAGGGACAGGAATACTGGGGGATAGCCAGATTTTTATGAGCCCAAGAATATATGATTGTTCGTCCAGGAATGGGTCATGGATTACGAGAGCTTTATTTAAGAGGGAGCGGTCATTTTGGAGGTCAATGCGAATGGGGGCGCAGGCGGCGGAGAATCTGGAGGTAGTTATAGATTGTGGGGTGGGGGGGGAGAGTTGGAAGGATGTGGATGAGGGAAGGGGGGAGTCAGGAGTGGTGGGCCTTGTGTAGTAGGTGGGCAATGGGGCAGTAGGAGTGACTACTCAGGGACAACCATCGGTGAATGCTGTGGTGAGCCCAATGGAGTATGGCCAGGCTGGAGCAGAGGGAGGCTGGGAGGGTCCAGGAGGGAGAGAAGACGGGGAGAGTAGTATGAGAAGAAGTTCTGTGTGGGAGTAACGAAGGATGGAAGTAGGAGTGGGGGCATTTTGGGAGCAGGTGGCTTGGGTCAGGGTCGGCAGCCAAATGCGAAGCTGAGACTGGGAGCAGAGTGATCAGCGAGGCATTGTCAGTCTGCAGACATGGCAGTTTATAAGGAGATACAGAGAAGGGGGTGGGGAAAGGGAAAAATTTAGGTGGAGGACAGGAGATGATAAGATCAGAGGTTTTGATGGCGCTAGACAAAAGAAAGCAATAGTGAGAGATTATAGAATGAAAAGATGTGTCTAAGCCCCAGAGGATGTGTGAATAGTTTTAGGAGAGGAGGAGAGAGGAGAAGGCTGGGAGAGGATGGGAGCTGTGCTAAACTCAAAAGTAGTAAATGATGAGATATTTGTGATTGTGGAGTTCTGTAGCTTAGTGGTTAGAATATTTACCTCACAAGCAAGAGGACCTAGGTTTGATTCCTGGCAGGATGAAACATTGGGCAAGTTTCCTTGCTCCACATGCTTCAGCTTAGCTAGCAGTAAGTAGGAACTCGGTTCTTAGACGATTGGCGGATTGCTCTTCCTTCAAAATAAATAAAAATAATTTGGTCACTGAATCCACAACTGTTTGTGGGACACTGCTGTATGTAATTGGCTACCCTGTTGGCAGCCAGAAAATATAAAGTCAATTCACTTTACAGTATATTCTGTGAAGCGCTTTGAGACATCCCGAAGATGTGATAAGGCGCTGGATCAAATGCAAGGATTATTATTATTATTATTATTATTTCTGTTGTGGTTATTTCAGCCTTTTTGTCTCCCTGTTATTTGTGCTGCAGCTCTCGATGAAGAGAACAAAATGATGGATGTAACCAAGAAATTTAAATGTGCGAACAAATGGATTCAGTCGCCATCTGGAACACATTGTTTCAGATATTTCAACGAACCATTAACCTGGCTTTCAGCTGAGGTGAGACATGACATTCTGAATGTTGAGTTATGAGAACCATTCAACATTTATTCTGATTTTAAACCAAGCAAAACATGTATTCGTAGTGTTCTCTGCTTGGAGTGTCTGTTCCTGATAAACCACCCATACTAAAGCTATGCAGGCTCTGGGTTGGTGTTGTGAAATGAGCCAAGAGGACTTTTTGGAGAATGTGAGAAACTCAATGTGATGGAGAACATAAAACCCAAATAACATTTTCAGATACCTTATCAGAGGAACAAATTGTTCAGGGTTAGAACCACAGGAACTAAATGACACAGAAGAAGGCCATTCAGCCCATCATGTGCCTTAAGAGCAATCCTTTCAGTCCCATTATCTACCTTTACCACATACCCCTGTAGCTCACTTGAAGGCCAAGATGGATTCTACCTCAATCAGTACTTCCGGCTTGCATTCCATATCCTTATGTGAATGAAAACATTTCTCCTAATAATCCTTGCATTTGATATAGCACGTTTCGCAACTTCTAGATGTCTTAAGGGGGATTTAGCTGTATTTGTGTTAAGGCATGATTGGAGGCTGGCGATTTGGTGGAGGTGGGATAGGAAGGACAGCTGTGTGTCCTGCTAGATTATATACTGTTTTGTTGAGTCAGGGATAAGCCAGGGATGTTGAGGAGGTCGGAGTTGCAGGACATAAGCCAAGGAGTATGGCACATAAAATTTCATTTGTCATTTCTCTACCAATCAACAAATCTGTCTACATCCCCCTGAGGCTGCTTGCAATCTTCTTCATTGTTAGCTACATTTCATCTGCAAATTTAGAAATTGTGGCCCCTGTGCAATTTGGATTGTGACATTAAATAATATACATTTCTTCTTGCAATAATTAAGGGGTGTGAAGTGTGTTTAGAGAGGAATATCATCAAATATGAGAGCAGATGTTCCATTTTTTGATGTGGATGTATTTAAAGTACCTTGTCTAGAGTTTGGCGCTGATGACATTTGC
Organism: Callorhinchus milii; assembly: GCF_018977255.1. NCBI lineage: Eukaryota > Metazoa > Chordata > Chondrichthyes > Chimaeriformes > Callorhinchidae > Callorhinchus > Callorhinchus milii. The sequence continues at coordinate 51,168,264 of NW_024704746.1, forward strand.
AAATGATAGGAGTTCAATAAAGTGATCTGAGTATGAGTTGCTCCCAGAGAATAGTAAACAGATGTGAGGAACAGAGTTCAGCTGCACAATATCCGAAGTACAGAGGAGGAAGCCAATGCTCTTGTTGAGTTGTAATTTCTTTTTGTTCGTCACAACCGTTGTTTTACAAACAGACCATACACCGTGGATATATGCAAAGTAAGATTTATTGCAAGAGCTGATTCAAGCGCAGTCAACAGTCTCCAAGAGGAGCACCGGACAGTCGAAAGAATGAGCTGCCTTTTGGTCAGTTAAAGCAGCCTTTTTATCCCCAAAGTGCTCAAGGTCTTAAAACGTACAAAGGCAATTTAAAAAAGTATTATCAATCATGTGGCTCCAACAACTATTCGAATGGTGATGTCAATCAATCCATGTCTGTTAACAAGGTTAAATGTTGTCTACTTAATTAGTATCTATTCATGTTGATTATTATTCTTTTAAGAGTCAATCAAATATAATTGGCCCTAGAGTATGTACCTGATTAATACCGTTGTCTAAAGTATACAAGAAATAATCTAAAGAATGCACCCTTTACATTTATAACACAAGGTAAAAAATAATGAGGGAAGGGAGCTCAGGTAGGGGAGGATTCAGGGACATTTGAGGCATAAGCTTATCTCCAGATGGTGTTTGTGTCAGTCAATGTCTTATTCATTTCAAAGTTGCAGAAGTTACTGCTTGTTACTGCTTCTCTGCTTCTGTGGAATGTCCAGATAAGGATGCAGCGGTATTGCGAAGTCTGAGTTTCCCAGGACTTGCTTTTGTTCATCTAATGGTTGATTTAAAAGGCATAAAATTATTTCTAGTTATAAAAGATTTTTCTACAATTTCACACTCTCGGGTGCATTATTGAGGAGCTGAGTGACTGAGGAGGTGGAACTCGGTCAAAGACTATGGAACGGTGTGTGTGCACCTGCTCAGGCTGACTTGCTGCCCAGTGATGATTGTGAGCTCCACAATTGTGAGATGACTTCAAGTCTTATTATAACCTTTGCCTTCATTTAAAGTACAAGAGTGACATAATGGAAATGATAAATCTCTGCAACAATTTCCTTTTTATTTAAAGACTACCTGTAAACGAATGGAGAGAACTAGTCACCTTGCCTCCATCCACAACAATGAACAAAATGCGTTTCTTGCTAAAATGGTGAATGGGTTGAAATCAAAAACTAAACAATTTTGGATTGGATTGAAGGATCGAAAGGAAGTAAGTTTGATTGATTTACAATTTGCTACCCTAATTGCGTTTGTCAGTTGCATAATTCTGTATGTTTGTCACGCTTCAGCTTTTCAACTAGCTTCTCTTTCCATAGCTCTATCCTCTGCCTCTTTCTTTTTCTCCATTTCAATTAATATCTTCTCATCTATGACCTCCTTAACCTCCCTGGCCTATACCTCACACTCAATGAAACTAGCAGTAAGTAGGAACCTGGCTGTTAGTTGATTGGTGGATTGCTTTTACGAGGTAATAATTCCTTCAAAAAGTTAATAATAAATTGGTCATTCAATCAGTTTGTGGGACACTGCTGTGTGCAATTGGCTACTGCTTTTCACCCACAAAATATACAGTCAATTCACTTTTCAGTATATTCTGTGAAGCGCATTGAGTCGTCTCGAAGACTTGATAAGGTGCTAAATCAAATGCCAGGATTATTATTATTACTACAAAGACAGGAATAAAGTAATGACATTATTACACACAGGAGAAGTATACATGGAGTGACAAAACTAATTATGCATTTGGTAAATTGCCAACGACCTCATCTTCTCCTGAAAATAGAGTGGTCTGCGTGACTTTTATTCTGTGTAAGTAGACTTTTCCTATGTGTTATTTCTGGATCCACAGATATATTCCTGAGATATTTGTACTATAGGATCTGAACTGTTTATAAAGAGGTTTGTACGAACAGTAACAAATCTGCTTGATTACTTTAGGATATGTCAGGATATTAAAATTGGAACTGGATTTCTGGAGGGAAGAGGAGGCAATCACAGGACAGAACTTTTGGTCTGATATGGAAACATCCCATCCTGATCTCACAGTCCAGGCTGACACTCCAATGCAGTGATGTAGTGCACTCCATTTTGGAGGTGCCATCCTTCAGAGGAGACTGCATTGTTGAAGATGCTGTACTTCAGATAAGATATTAAATTGAGACCCCATGAGATCCCACGGCACTATTCAAAAAGAGTAAGGCGTTTCCCTGGTCAACAATCCCCTCTTGCTACTTGTTTATATTAATGACTTGCATTCACAAACTCAGTGCAAGGAAATTACATTTGCGGAATTGCAGAAGTTGGGAGGAACCGTGGAATCTGAGCTCACAGCAAAGGTCTTATAAATAGAGCTTGATAGAATGTGCGCATGGGCTGATAACTGTCAAATTAAGTTTAATACAGAAAAATGCAACATTCTACAAAGACAAAGTAAGAATAGGAAACACAATTAAAAGCTGTTTGACAAAAAGTGCAGTCATACAGGTAGGTCTTGAGTTGTGCCTTAAACAAGGGGAGAGAGGAAGTGAGTTGGAGGGACTCCAAGATCGAGTTCCAGAAAATGGGCGTAAAATTACTGAAAGTTTGTCCACAGACAGTGGAGGGGAGCGAGTTGAGGGGGAGCAGTCAGAATAGGATTGTTGAAGGATGTGACAGAGGTAGGGTGCAGTGCATGAAGGCCCTATATAAATGCAAGTTATCTTCGTTGTCATTAAACTGTGTTTTTGCAATGTTCTATAAATTTTAGATCAACTCCTTGTTGCATTTCTTCAGATAAAACTAGGTGAAGTCAGTTTTTTTTCCTTCATTCATTCATTGAGTGTGACTTGCAAGATCTTTCTATCTTATTTACAGTGTCCAGTGAATGGAAGCATATGGCATGCAAAACCAAACTACCCTTTATTTGTTCCTACAAACCAACAAAATAGGTGTTGTTCACAGCCTAATAATTCCTTTTGATGAAATGATTGATTCTCTGTATTGATTTGCTTCATAATTGCAGTGAGTGTGGTGATTGTATTGACTTAGTTGCCAGCAAATAATAAAAACGCTTGATCAATAATTTGTTGTGTGTTTGATATTTTTTGACTTGATGTGTCTTGACTGATTTTGTAACCTCAATAGGCATCTCTGATGTCATGACATTACGGGATCGAAATTATAATGAGGAAACATGGATATTGAGAATGAGTGCATATTTTGCCTGAATGAATGATATGTGGTGGATCAGCCTGGCTCATTTGGTAGCACTCTTGCCACTGGGTGAAACAGTTTAGGTTCAAACTACACATCAGGGCTTGGAATCCATATAGTCACAGGTCATTCTCCATTGTCCAAACCAGTGACTAACACCAGCCAACGATTGGCTCATCACATTATTTCCTCCTGAGATCAAGATGTCAAGTAAACTCACATTTTAATATTTTGCCAGTGAGGATAGACAAGCAGCTCAGTCAACGCAAACATTAAAATAAAAGTTCAGAGCACATCACACCCCAGTGCAGTGTGTCACATTGTATCTATCTGTAGCAGCAAAGAACATCTCGCGAGGCCGAGGCCATCCACTTAGTCTTCAATCCAATCCTTCATAACAAGCTGTACACACACACAGACAATGAATTGGGAAAGTTATTTGACCCCAGTGACACTCTCCTTGGTCTGAACATTGGCTCCATCAGTTTGACAGCTTCTGACTTCATTTTCAGAAGCCAGAGCAAAGGTTGGACTCCCATTTGTGCCTCCAACCACCAGCCACCATCAGGATTATTGTTTTGATCCCCACACTGGAGCTGGGACTCTGATAGACTCTGATAGACCAGAGGCACCCGAATATCACTGTGTTCACATGGTAACTGGAACTTTCCATTTGTGCTGCAGCCTCACAAACCTAGATCAACCTGTTTACATCTACAACAATCCCAACCTTCATCACCTGCATGAACCCTCCCACTCTGCAGCCCCAACTGTGGCTGCTTCCCTACCTCACTGCTTGATCCTGGACTTCATAAATGAGTCCGAGAAAACAAGAACAGCTTACATTTATTTTGCTCCCTTCATGAGGTGTAATGTCTTGAAAAGCTTACCCCTCTGCTGCATTCACAAGATCATAAGATTGGGTTTGATGAAGAAGACCCACCCTTTGCCCCATCTAATCTTAAATCTGATCTACCCAATCAGATGGTTGCCTATGGTCGCCCTATCACAGCATCAAGCTGTTTGAGACCAGCATCCTAGCCTTGTTCTTCTCTTCTGTCCCAGTTATACATTACCCACTTAGGAAAGCAAAACCACCTGGTTTCTATCCTGAAATTGCCCTTTACAACTCCAAACCCATGTATTCTTATTCTGCTTAGTGCATCCTGAAGTATTAATCTGGGTTTGCTTTTTCAATCTCATTTAAATGTTTATACACCTCCAATGAAGTCTCCTTTCTGAGTTGTCTCTAGACTGAAGAGCTTTAACTTGTCTAATCCTTGCTCACAGCTTATTCCTCTAAGCCTGGGGATCAAAGCCTTGATGCACTCCTTTACAGTTTCTTTGGCCTGGGTCAACCCCTTCTGGCCCAATGACCAAAAATCAGTTGAGTTTAGATCCCCAGACTTCATACACAGGCCATACAATGCTCTGGTCAGACAGCAATTGACCAATTGGAGACCTTGGATTAAAAATATGTATATATTTACTTATTTTCAGATGATCATCTCAACCTTTGCTGTATTATTGATTTTAGGTTCCATCTGTTTTTGACTGAGGTGGCAGGAAAGTGAACCACCTTGATGTTTGCTATTTTAAAGAAGTGTTGTGTTGTTCTTCTGGTCCTCTCAGACAAAAAATAACTTTTCTTATCCTCCTTATCCTTATGGCTCATTGGCAGGACTTGGAAGGGCAAACCAGTCACTGGGGGCAGGAGATCCTCCTACTCAGCTCCTGTTAACCATGCAAGCCAAAGCCCTAACAGGAAGGGTGGTTCAAGCTGGTCAAGCATCAAGAAAGCTTGCCAGACAGTGTTTTGAATGGCAAGCTACACATTTACAACTGATTCAACTCCAGTAGTACCCCAAACCTTGGCTCCTGACAACCTGCGCCTAATACTTTCCGGATTTACGTAAGCAGGATACATCATCCCTCCAGGAAGAGAGTGAGCATTCCATTCCAACAATCTATCACACAAATTTTCATGTCTATGTGGGATGCATGGAATTCTCAGTTTGGTTTGGATATTTTTTAGCATGGCTATGGGGTTCCGCATGTTGCCCCCTGCTGACCAAAAAAAACCAAACTTTAAGGCACCTGAAGCTGAGGAAGGGTGTTGCTGTTCTGTATTCTTATGATGAGTAAATTTCATATCCAAAATACATTTCTCAACTTGCTTTTTAATGTTGATATTGGCTCACACAGACCTTCCGGCCATAGACATTTATATTATATACTCCATTTTATTTCCAAATGAAAATACCAGCACAGTTCCACCTGAACACCAATTGCTCATTGCTCAGTCCATTGCGGCCGTGCCTGCTTCTGACACAACTTGAAACTTCAATGTAAGTGAATTGTTTTCAGGTTAGATCTTGCAGAAGTTTCATCAAATGGTGGAAGGTGAGGCCTGTGATTGCAATCAGGCACAAAAACAAAAAACAAACGAGCAACGATCAAATAGCTGAGCAATTGTCTTTATTATTCTTCAGCCACTAAGTTGTTGCAAACATCACAGTCACAGTGATGCAGCTATGTTGCAAATCAAGTCAGAAATTCTCACCAGGAAAAACAATTGTGCATTAATTCAAATTAGGGTGGTTTGGGATTTATAGCTACAAATATAACGGAGCTTCTTCTCACAATTTAAGTCTTTCCATTTCTTGGATTTATCTGTAAAATAATTAAGATTGAACAATCATAAACAAATTAACAAATCATAATCTATATCCATCTGTAAAACTTCAGAACAATGTTGATAGAAATCATTGGACATTTGGCAGAGATGCATCTTAATGTTGATCGATGTAAGATTTTATATTTCAGGAAAAAAATAATCGACATTGAAACTCTGGCTTAATGGGGACAACACTCAACTAGGTTGAGAAGCAGAGATTTGGGGTTCTTTGCGTGTGCTTCACTACAAAAGGTATGGAAAAGATGAATGGAGTTCTGGAATATCTGAGAAGGGATATGGAATATCGGGAAGTCAATTTGGAAAGGAAACAGTTGGATTATTTTGTTCATTTTTTCACTCTGTGTTAGAGGAAGGACATCCTTGAGGTGGGGGAGGTGAACCTCAGATTCACAAGGATGATCCTGCATATGAGATAGGAATAGAGGACCATGCGGCAAAGGTAGTGAAAAAGTATTGAAAACAATTTATTTTGGTTGAGGAACCAGTAAAAAGGGGACTTAGCCTCAGGAATATGAGCAGGAGAATCAGAAGAGATATAAGGAGCAGTACATCCACTCTGAGGTGTGGTATTGATTAGCACAATTTGTTGTTGAGGCTGGATCTTTCGAATCGTTTAAAAGGAAATGGAATAAGTATCTGAGCAGTAGACATCCAAAAGGATATAGGGAATGAACTGGAAAATTGGATTCACAAAGAGGGCCATTTCAAAAACAAACAGCAATGGCAGCAGTACAAACACAATAAAATGAAAATTTCTGTGTCCAGCTTAACTGAAAGGAAAAAATGGCAAATTGAAATCTAGATCAAAAGTAATGTGTCACCCTCGTCAACATCTAATCAGTACTCTACTGATCATTGATGCTACTTGTTTTAGTTGGTTTAATGCCCCAGTGCATCCAAAGTGCACTATGTAACTGTGTTCTTCATGCATATGGCATGTGTCCATATGCCCCAGACAGAAGAGGAAAGAGATTGGACATTCCAGAACTCATAAAAAAATGTCCCAGTTGCTGGAACTGGAGGCTGAAACAGAGACAAGGGGCATCTTCAGAGGAGACATTAAACCAAGGTCTTGTCTGCCTATTCAGGTGGATGTTAAAGATCCCAAGGCACTATTCAAAAAGAGAAGAGACTTTCTCCCAGTGTTCTGTCCAACAATTCTCCAAATAAAACTGGTCATTCCTTTCATGGCAGTTTGTGGAACATTGCTGTGCACAAGTTGGCTGTCATGTTCACTCACAAAAACACACACTTTACAATAAAATCCTGTGAAGTGCTTTCAGACATCATCTAGATGTGAAAGGAGCTATATCAAATGTGAGGATATTATTATTATCATTGTTTTATAACAGTTTAAATCAATCTGTAGAGGTAGTTTCTAATTATTATTGTTGTTATTATTATTTGTATGTCAGACTGACCTAAAAAAGTTCTCTTTACAGAGAAATATTCATCACATATTTTGCAATATTCATGGTTTGAACAGTTGGATGAAGAAGTGCAGCAATTTTTGGTCTAAATTTCCTATGGGTGACTGAGAAGGTCTCTCTCGTCCAGTGTTAATGGTCACTGTTACCAGTGCCTTGTCAGATATTTCTCATGTCTGAAATTGAAAGTGATACATTGCTGTCAGTCCCTTGGTGTTTTACCACTGGATAAAGTGTACACTTCCTGTGAAAAGGGAGGCAAGGAGGTTTGGCCCAGCAGCACATTGGTTTCATTAATTTCTAGCTCCCAAATGTGGAGTAATTTTAGCCTGGCATCCTTTTTCACTGTAGTCAGAACTTCCTTCAGCTGTGTTGATGAGGAGTGCTAAATAATAAAGTGCAGCACTCTCAGGCCTGCCTCTGTTATTGCTCCTCATTGCTGAGTCCAAAGTGACAAAAAATTGAGCCTGAACTGTAATCATACTATTAACAGCCAGTGGGGAAATTGTGAATGATGATGTGCAGAAAACACAAGTCCTGAGTCCAATAGATAAAATATAACAGGTGGAGAAGAGGAAAGATCCTTCTGCTGATCAAGAAATTTGATTACAGTTCATGCATGATAATAATAATCCTAATCCTTACATTTGGTACGTTTGGGAGGATGTCCCAAAGTGCTTCCCAGGATTCACTGAAAAGTGAGTATTTTGTGGGCAAATATCAGGATGATTCTGATATTCATTCCCTTCTCTTTGCTCTCTATATTCAAGGCTCTGACTTTCCTATCCTGGCTATAGTCATTTAGCAGAGCTGTTTATATTCTTGTGATTTGCGTTCAAACTATTTTAGATGCAATACTGCCTCAGAAAGCATCTCAGTCAAGGTATCAGTTTGGCTCAATTGATTACACTTTTGTCACTGGATCAGAAGATCATGGCTTCAAGATCCACGTTTGGGAATTTCAGATCACAGTCCAGTGTTGGGAAAGTGTGACATTGCTGGTGGTTCATTATTTCAGATTAGATGTTAAATTACAGTCCTATCTACCTGTTCAGGTGGATAATAATATAATAATAATCCTTGCATTTGATGTAGCACCTTATCACATCTTCGAGATGTCTCAAAGTGCTTCACAGAATATACTGTAAAGTGAATTAACTCTTTATTTTGTGGGAGAAATGTGGCAGCCGATTATGCACAGCAGTTCCACAAACTATCATGGATTCAGTGACCAATTTTTTAATATAATTCTGAAAGAATTATTACCCCCGGAAAAGCGATCCACCAATCGATTAACAAGCAGGTTCCTACTTACTGCTAGGTAAACAGAGGTGTGTGGACTAAGGAAACTTGCCCAACGTTTCATCTTGCTGGGAATCGAACCCAGGTCTCTCACTTGCGAGACGAGTGCTCTATCCACTGAGCTACAGGACTCCAGTGGATGCTAAAGAACCTGCAGCTTAGCGGTTCAAGCACTCACCTCGCAAGTGAGAGAACCTGGGTTCAATTCCTGCACCAGCCGAAACGCTGGGCACGTTTCCTTACTCCACGCACCTCTATTTACCAAGCAGTATGTAGGAACCAAGTTGTGGATCACTGCTATGTGCGATTACCAGTCATGTTTCGCCCACAAAATATACTGTGAATCCACTTGTGAATTCTGTGAATCTCTTTAAGATGTCTTGAAGACGTGATAAGGCATAATACCAAATGCAGGGCTTATGATGATGATTATTATTAATCCTTGACCATTCAAAAGAGAAGAGTTTCTCCTGATGCCGCCAGAGAAATTGGTCATTCACTCCTGGCTGTTTGTGGGATACAACAACAACAATAACAACTTGTATTTCTGTAGCGCCTTTCACGTGAGTTATCGTCCCGGAGCGCTTGACAGGGGCAGAGTCTGACCCCGAGCCAGGGGAAAAGGGAGGGGGGAGGTGACCATAATGCTGCTGCATACAAATTGATTGCCATGTTTGTCTACAAATATCTAATCTTTTCAGTTATCACTGCAAAGCCCATTTTGACAAGAAAGGTGTTACATTAATCCCTCAATGTGGAATTAGCAAACAGAAAAATAGTCACAACATACAGTTCTGAATCACGCAGTCCTCATTGCTGTTTCCATTGTTAGGTTCCCCTTTCATCCAGTTTTTATAATTTAACCTAGACATGTCACTCCACTGAAACATGGTCTCCTGTGTGAAAATCAGAATTTTAATAGTATGCTTTTCTCTTAAACACCAAATGACTTGAAATATAGTCTCTGTCAAACTTACAGACTTTCTGTCATTCAATCCAATCCAAATGGGGCGATCTCTTTTGGCTCCTTGCCTCACTAATGTATGAATGAAATCATTTTGATGTTGAAAGTGGATGGAGGCAAGGTGACCACCTTGTACAAGTTTACTGCATTCAGCCTTTAAATGAAATGGTAACACAGAACAGCCCTGTTTAAAAAAATCTCCTCGCTCTAAGGTAACTTTCCTGGTAATGTGATGTCAGACTCGAGCCAACCCTCTGTGTTGGTTGCGGTAGTCCGGTTTCTGAGGCAGCCGGGTCCGCAGTACTCCAGTGCGCTCATGATGGTAGCACAGCCAGCTTGACATATGGATATGACTTGGAAGGGCATACCAGTCACTGGGGAATGAACTTTGCTCACTCAGCTTCTTTTAACCCTGCAAGCCAAAGCCGCGATGGGTAGGGTGGCCCAAATTGGATAAACAGTGGAAAAGCTTATCAGACAATGATAATGGCAAGCTATGTGGTTAAAATCGAGCAAGCTGTTAAAATCGAGCAATACCTTAACACACACTCTGAGGTCCACAAGCCTTGCCACTTGCACCAAATATTCTCCATAATTAGATAAGCAGGAAGCATCACAGGAAATTCCCTTGTGCAGTTTACATCCGTTTGTGGAACTCTCAGATTTGGATACTCTTATGCATCCCACATGCATCTGACATCCGGGTGACCAAACCAATATCAACTACAGCAACTAAAGAATTATTCTATTTACTGAAAATAAATCAAGATATCACATTTCTTGCCTCAGCATGCTGCCAGGAAAGTCTTTTCGGGAAGTACCTGTAACAGTGTTTTGAGGGTGAATACAGATACCACCCAGTGAGACATCTCACAGAAGGTATGTTCCTCATCTTCTTCTCCAAATGTTCCGTATGGTTTGTGGCGAAAGCTGCAATTCAAATTAAAATTAGGCAAAATGCCTGAAATAATCACAAAAAGAGATGACAGTTCAAGGCAGAAGAACATAAGAACATAAGAATTAGGAGCAGAAGGAGGCCACTCGGCCCCTCGAGCCTGCTCCGCCATTCAATAAGATCATGGCTGATCTATTCTAACTCCACCTACCTGCCTTATCCCCATATCCCTTAATCCCTTTATCCACAAGAAATCTATCAATCTCAGTCTTGAATATGTTCAAGGACTGAGCATCTACAGCCCTTTGGGGTAGATAATTTTATAAATTCACTACCCTCTGAGTGAAGAAGTTTTTCCTCAACTCAGTGCCAAAGGGCTTACCCCTAATTTTAAGACTGTGACCCATGGTCGCCTCCCTACCTCTCCAACCTCCTCACTCCCCAATCCACCACCCGGTGCCATTACTCGGTTGGTAACGGCCATCTGCTCGTCCCTCGCACCCCACCATTGGAGATCGTGCTTTCAGCCACTATTCCCTGAATCTCTGGAACACTCTCCCTCAATCCCTTCACCTTGACTCTTCTCTCTCCCCTTTTTCAGGTCTCGCCTGAAAACTTTCCTCTTCAACCATACTTATGACCACCTCCCCACCCCCCCTCTCCCCAACCCTCCCACCCAGGCTTGGAGTCAGGCTCCACCATTGTTACGTGTTCTGAGATGCTACCCTGCGTAGAGGGCACCATATAAGTGCAAATTGTTGTTGTTACAAGGGCTACAGACGGGCGAGTGTGTCAGTGGAGGAGCAAGCCGGAATAAGGCTGGCATCAAGAGCAGTATCCGAGCAGGAGGAATGAGTTGAAGATCACCCGGGAAGGTAATCTACCCAGTGAACTCCCAGTAAGAGTCAAGGTGGTGGTGAATGGAACCGGCATGAGAATCGAGGTTGTCTTTTGCAGTTGGGCTGGGTGCAGAGGTGGCCATTTCAAAACTCCCTGCTCAAATCAACCGTTGGGTAACATCATTTCTGCGAGTGTTTTTTTTCAAACCACCCGGGACACACAGGCCGAGTATAGATTTGCTTTACCTTTTCACTCTTTCGGTCCCTCTCTCTTGCACCCCCCGACCCCTCTCACCTCTCTCCCATTCTTTACTATTTACTGGGCTGGACTCCTGTCTAACCCAACAAATAATGAGTGTCACCCCTTCTCCATCCTCTCTGTGCTTTCTCGAGCTTCCTCCATGCCTGTGAGCTGACCATGTCCCGCTGACCCCTGGCTACGGATCCAGGTGTACGTGTTTTGGCTGCCAACCCTAACCCAAGCCGATTCCCTTCCCCCCAAAATGTCCCAAACTCTACTCCTCACCCCTTGCTATGTAACCTCCATTATCCTCTCTTATCACCCTCCTCGCCTTCTCTCTCCTGGACTCGTCCACTGCCTGCCTCTGCCATTCTGGGCATCCTCCACCATACTCATCATGGCATGCATCGTTGGTTGTCCCAGAGCAGCCCATCACTATAGATCAGACTACCCCATCGCCCACTGATTACACAAGACCCTCTCTGTATCCATAAGGCAAACCCGTCTCTCATCCACATCCACACCTTTCACAATACTCCTCCCCCCTCAACCCCAAGGTCATTCTCCCACCACAATCTGCAAACCTCCCCCACCCCCTCCCCAGCATCCAATCCCATCAGTGGCCCCACCCGCATCACCCTCCAAAACATCCGCTGCCTCTCAAACAAAGCCCTTGCCATCCACGACCTCATTCTGGATGAGCATATTGACATCCTAGTGCTGTCCACCAGTGACCCTGTCCCCTTATCAAAGCCTCACACCACTGGTTATACTTTCCACCACACCCCTGCCGCAACCATCATGGTGGTGGGGTGACCCTCATCTCCCAAACCACCCTTAACCTATCCCCCTATTCCTTTGGCTGTTCCCTCTTTCAAGCACCTCACCCTCTACCATCTCTCCACTCTCTCCTTTGAACTCTTCTTTGTGTACCCCCAAAACCTCCTGGCTCCTTCCTCATGGACATCTCCTCACTCCTCGCAGCCCTGTTGATCTACACTGAATGCCCGCTCATCATGGGCAACTTCAACCTTCATCTCAACTCCTTCTGCCGCCACTTCCTCTGACTTCACTGCCCTCCACTTCACCCTAAATCTCACCCTCCATATAAACACTCTGATCCACAACCATGATAAGGAAACCCACCACCTGTTGCCTCAAGCCCCTCCCCACCTAGCTGCTGATCACCCAGCCAACCTCAGGCATTACCACCCTAGCTCAAACCTGCCCATCCTAGCCAAAGCTTTGAAATGCGTTGCTGCCAATTAACTTCGCGCGCACGTTTCCCTCCACTCCCTACTCAAACATCACCAGTCCGGGTTCCACCCTGCCCACAGTGACAGTGCTTGTGAAAGTTACAAACGATGTCCTCTCTATCTGTGACCAGAGATCTCTGTGCCTGCTTGTCCTTCTGGACCTCTTTGCTGCCTTTGACACAATCGATCATGCCATCCTCCTCCAAGGCCTTTCCTCCATCATCCACCTCAGTGGGATTGCACTCGCTTGGTTCGAGTCCTGCCTTTCAAACCACCAGCACTACATTTCCACAAATGTTTTTTTCTTCTCACCCCCGCCCGGTCATCTGTGGAGTACCGTAAGGCTCCATTCTTGGCCCCCTTCTCTTCCTCATCTATATGCTCCCTCTCAGTGATGTCATCCGTAGACACGGGGTTAACTTTCACATGTATGCAGATGACACTCAACTCTACTTCTCCTCCAGCTGCGACCTCAAGTCCTCTGATGTTCTGTCAGCTTATCTGATAGACATCAAGGCTTGGATGAGCACAAATTTGCAGTTAAACGTCAACAAGATGGAAGCCATACTCTTTGGTTCCCGTCAATGTCTTCAGTCCTGTGGTTCAGACCTCCTCAACCTACCCCTTAAAACTCTCTGAACCCGTGCATAATTTAGGCATTAGGTTCAATCCCCATTTATTCCTTCCTCCCCCACATCCAGTTCCTGACCAGGAACACTTTCCTCCACCTCCGCCACATTGCCCGTCTCCAACAATGCCTCACTCCACAAGTTGTCAAAACCCTTCGTCATCTCTTGGCTGAACTATTCAAATGCCCTCCTCTCTGGTCTCCCCTCCTCCACTATTTACAAAATCCAAATCATCCAAAATGCCGCCGCCCGCATTCTCACCCGTACTAAATTCCGTACCCCGATTATTCCAGTCCTTGCCAAACTTCACTGGTTCCCTGTCATATAGGTCATCCACTATGAATGGCCTACTCCTGTTCCTATGTTCCTATATTCCTATAGCGGATCAACTTCAAGATTCTCACTCTAGTGTTTAAATCCTTCCATGCACTGGCACCCCACTATAATAATAATACTAATAATTCTTGCACTTGATATAGCGCTTTTCACGTCGGGAGGACGTCCCAAAGTGCTTCACAGAACACACTATAAAGTGAATTGACTGTATATTTGTGGGGGAACACGGCAGCCAATTGTGCACAGCAATGTCCCACTAACAGTCGTAGATTCAAAATCACCAACTTTATTATTGTTTTTGGTTTTGGGAGGGATTATTATTAGGCGTGTGGAGTAAGGAAACTTGCCCAAGGTTTCGCCCTCTGCCTGGAATTAAACTCAGGTCTCTCACTTGCAAAGCGAGTGCTCTAACCACTGAGCTACAGGGCTCCACTATCTCTCCTAACTCCTCTCTTCTCAAAGCACTACCCATTGCCTAGGCTCTACTGGCTCCATCCTGATCCCTGTCCCAAAAAAATCCACCCTCTGCTCCATCATCGGCACCTGTGCCTTCAGCCACTAGTCCCCGAAGCCATGGAACTCCCTCTCTCAATCCCTTCACCCTTTCCCCTCTTTCCCCATTTTTAGGTTGCGCCTGAAGACCTTCCTTTTCAATTGGGCCTATGTTCACCTTTCCCCTGCCCCTGGCTTGGCACCGGGTTCTACCATTGTTAAGTGCTCCGGGATGCCACCTGGTTTGGAAGGCGCTATATAAATACAAGTTGTTGTTGTTCTTGAAACAAATGACATTTTCTGCTCCCACTGTCTCCCTAGGAAGCATGTGCCATAAGTTTACTACTTGCTCACTGAAGTGGTGTTTCTGCAGATTTGTTCTGAATTACCCTCCTTCAACCTGGTTCTATTGTTCAGTACAAGATAAAACAGGTTATCATGGTCTACATTATCTATTCTCTTCAGAATCTTAAAGGCTGCAATCATATCGCTCCTCAACCTTCTCTTCTCCAGTTTAAACATGCTCAGTTTATCTAATCGCACCTCATAGTCCAGGCTCTCCATCCCCTCAATCATTTTGATTGCCTTCCTCTGTATCCTCTCAATTGCTGCAATATCCTTTTTTATTGTGGTGACCAGAACTGCACAATGTATGCCAAATGTGGTCGCACCAGTGATTTATAAAGTGACAGGATCACCTCACTATTTTGGTTCAATATTGCCCTTTTAAAACAGCCCAGCATCTAGTTTGTCTTATTCACTGCTTCCAAGTACTATTGGGATAGCTTCAATTTATTATCAATCAGGATCCTTTTAATTTTCTGTACAGATTATTTTCTTACTATTTAAATAATAATTCCTTCCTGGATTTTTGTTCTCCTATGAAGCACTTTGCATTTCTCTGCATTACATTTCATCTGCCATCAATCTTCTCCATTCCAAGAATGTTCAAGTCCGCCTCTAACCTATCCTGATTATCTTTGCAGTTACCATCTTCATTAGCTTTGTGTCATTTGCAAATTTAGCCACTGTGCTTGTGACTCCTAGCTCCAGGTCGTTTATGAAGATGTTGAATAAAATAGGTCCCAAAACAGATCCCTGTGGAACTCCATTGGTAACATTCTCCCAACCTGATGACATTCCTTGTACCACCACCTTCTGGGTTCTATCGGTCAGTCAAATACATATCCATTGCAAGATACTTCCTCTGATTCCCATTTTCATTATTTTCATTACCAGCTTTTCATGAGGAGCTGTATCAAAGGCCTTACTGAAATATAGATATACAACATCATACTGCCTTACCCTTATCAAGCAGTCAAAGAAAATCAGTAAATTAGTTTAGCAGGATCTCCCCTTCATAAACCCAAATTGGCTTTTTTATCGTTTTATTTCTGTTCAGATGCTCCATGATCTTATTTTTAATAAAAGTCTCCATAACTTTACCTATAACAGATGTCAAACTCACTAGTCTGTAGTTTCCTGGGTCACTTTTGCTACCATTTTTAAAAATAGGAGTAACATCTGCCTTTCTCCATCACCTCTTCACATTTATATTCTATCCCTCTGGATATAAAGCCCAACATCCCATTGGCACTTTTTATAGCCTTATCTCCTACAGCTCCGAGAAAAATATCTCCCCCCACTTCATCTCCACCGCCCTGGAGTCACCCGAATTCCTGCCTCAGTGGGCCTCCTCCTGTAACAACCTATCCTCCTCGGTCACTCACCTCCACAACTCCCTCTCTGAAGCCCTCGACACCCTTGCCCCCATCACTTCCCATACACTTTCCTATGCCTCGCCCATTCTCTCCTTTAACTCCAAATGTGAGGAGATGATGGACTTTCTTGAGTCTAAAATTGAGGGGATCTACTCTGCTGCCTCTGCCCTTTGTAATATCAGCCCATCCCCACCTTCCCTCTACCTCTACCCATCCCTCTCTCCACATTATTGATCCCAATTACCCCTCTTCTCTCACCTCCACCATTTCACAAATGAAGCCCACCACCTGCTTCCTTGACGTTATCCCTATCCTGCTCCTTACCTCATAGCTCCACTGCTTTGCCCTTCTACTAACGGACATTGTGATCCTCTCTCTGACAACTGGTACCATTTCTACCCTCGTGAAAACAGCCATCATTATCCCACCCTCAAAAAACTTTCCTTGGACCCATCTCTCTTCTCCTCCCAGCTCATCTCCAACCTTTCTTTTGTTTCTAAGATCCTGGACCAAGTAGTTGCTTCCCAGCTTTGCTCTTTTCTCTCCCACCACTCCCTATTTGAAGATTTCGAACCTGGTTTCCTTCCTACCTTCAGCACAGAGACACCCAAAGTCAAAGGTACAAATGACATTCTGTCCATTTGTGATCAGGGTTCTCTCTGTCTCCTCATCCTCCTCGATCTCTCCTCATGCCTTCGACACTGTCAACCATTCTATTCTTCTCCAACACCTCCACTCAGCTCCATCTTAATGGCCCTGTCCTTGCCTGATTACATTTTTACCTTTTCCATCATCTCCACCTTTTATCCACCAACAATTTATCTTCCGGCCTTTGCACTATCTTCCAGGGCTCTGTCCTCGGTGCTCTCCTCTTTAATATTTATGTACCTCCGCTTGGGAATATTATCCTCAGGCATAGGGTTAACTTCACATGTATGTGGCTGATACCCAGCTCTATCTCTTCTATATCTTCCACCTTCAACTCCAGAACCACTGCAGTTCTGATGGAGTGTCTATCATACATCGAGTACTAGATGAGAGCCAATTGTCTCCAGTTGATTGTTGACAAGACCGAGGGCCTCCTGCTTGGCTCCTGTCAGTGTTTCCTGCCCTCAGGAGCTGAACGAATCACTATTCATTGATGCAATCTCCACCTCACCAGTCAGTATGGAACCTTGATGCCTTGTTTGATCCTCAACTGTTTTTTAAACCCCACATCCATGCCGTGATTCAGTCTGTCTTCTCCTACCTCAGCAACATTACCCACCTTCACCACTGCCTCTCCCCTCAGGCTGCTGAGACACTCATCCATGCTTTCATTATTGCCAGGCTTAACTATGCTAACTCCCTGCTTGCCGGACTTCCCAACATTTCCCTCCACAAGCTGCAGATTATTCAGAACCCTGCTATTCGGGTACTCTCCTGCACTAAGTTCCATGAGCTGATCACTCCCAACCATGCCCTTCACTGGCTCCCTATCCCGCACATGATCCATTTTACAATCTTCATCTTCACTTTCAAAGCCCTCCAATCTTGCTCCTCCCTACCTCTGTGACCTATTAAAACTTTACCAACCTGTATGCTCCCTCCACTCGGTGAGCACTGGCCTGATCCACATCCCCTGCCTTGCCCGCTCCACCATTGGTGGTTGGGCCTTCAGCCATTCTGCCCCCATCCTTTGGAACTCCATCCTAGAGCCCTTCTGGCTTGCCCCCTCCCTTACCTCCATCAAGGCCCATCTCAAGACCTTCCTCTTCGACCTTACCTTCAGATATCTTCCCACACCTCTTGCTGTCCACCCCTGTTGATTCCAACCCCAGGTCGGATGCAAACTCTTCACCATCCAGCACCTTGGGATGTTTTCCCAACATGAAAGACGCAATGCAATTTGCTCTTTGTTGTTGTTGTTGTGTTGCTACCTTTAGATTTAGGAATCAAATTCCCTGATCTCTTTGTTCTTCAACTCCTCTCAAGTTCTGGATAATGTGCTGAGGTTCTCCTCTTAGACTCATTCTTGATAATTGTCATCCTTGGTAACAAACTTAACAGTAAATCTACACTGTACTTTCTTCAATACTACAATATTTTCTTGCAATGCTGTGACCAGAACTGTATATAGTATTCCAAATGTGATCTAACCAAGGTTTGATATAAACTTAACATGACTTCCCTACTTTTATAAGCTCTGTTCCTTTGGACATAAAATCAAGAACTAGTTGCATTCTTTATGTTTTTGTCCACCTCTTCTGCTACATTAAGCAATACAAGGAATCTGAATCCCCAGAACCTTTTGATCCTTTATCCCTCTTGGGTTCCTTGTAACCAGAGTAAAGTTATCTTCTTTATTCTTCTTACCAATGTGAATCATGTCAATTTCCCTATATTAAATTCTATCTGCCACTTATCTGCCAATTTATGTCATAAATCAAATTCATGATAGCCTATTTGTGTCTTAAATCTCAAATTAAATACATTTCTAAAAATATTAGGAACAGTGGAATTCCGTAGTGTGGTAGTTAGTGCCCACGCCTTGTAAGCGAGAGGAATTGGTTTGAATCCTTGGGGTAAAGCCTTAGGTAAGTTTACTTACTAGACATGCCTCTGTTTACCTAGTAGTAAGTAGAAACTCGGTTACTAGTCAATTGGCGGAGAGCTTTCCAGGGGTAATAATCCGTAAAACAAAATGTGGTCAAACAATTCACGATTGTTTGTGATACATTGCTGTGCAATTGGCTGACGCGTTTCGCCCACAAAATGCATAGTCAATCCACTTTACAATATATTCTGTGAAGTGCTTTGAGATGTCTCTTATTATTATAACAGTGAACTTACCTGAAGACTCAAAGACGAGCAATGCACTAAGCAAAAGAACACTCCACAGCATCATGTCTGCAGAGTGACGATCCTTTCCTGGACCTGAAATAAGAACAGTAACATTAATGTCAAAATCACTTTACAAAAAGTACAATGATGATCTGGATGTCAGCAATAGACTTGTATATAATATGGAATGTAATCATTGTTTTTTTATGTTATCTATGCAAAAGTAGCATACGTATCTCAAAGTGATTTTACACATTTAAACAGAAATTCCTCTTTTGCCTCCTACTTCTCTACTCGTTGCGATGAAGTTTCAATTGTTGATACATACACACATGGACATATATATAGAGACATTCTGCAGAGAAATTGGGTACCATTGGTACAGTCAATTATGATGTTCAAAGTCACTGCCAGTCAATTAGTCATTAACAGCCCCTGAGTGGAACAGCCACTGTGAAGCAGAGATTAAGCAAGAGAATCATCTGCCAAGACTTATAGAAACACTGTGACTTATGTCCAAAGACATATTAAGTGCTTTGGGATTTCCTCCAATGTAATTTCGTTTTTGTTATTGTTGTTGTTGTTCATCATACTAAATTAACACAGTTAGGAAATTTAATTCAAATCAATGTGATCTAAGAAAAAGTTTGTGATCCAGAGACCCTGAGGATCATTTTAATCATGGATAAAACAAACAATAATTTGCACTTATAGTAATAATGCTTGGATTTGATGTGGTTGCGTCATGTCAGGCTGATTCGGTTGCACAACCCCTTTTTAACTTGTTACAGTTCTGGCTTTCAATGTGTGAACTAGGTTCAGTCACTCATCACTGAGTCAGAAGGTTGTGGGTTCAAGATCCACATTGAGACTATAGATTCTAGGCTGACACTCCAGTGAAGTGCTGGGGTAGTTCTGCCTTTCTGATGAGACACTAAACTGAGGTCCATTATGCACAATTTGAAAAGAGAAGGGAATTTTTTCTGATGTCTTGGATCAAATTTATTATTTGTTTATTATTATTATTATTTATTATTATTATAAATTTATTATTATTAAAGTCTATCCTCCAGATAAAATGTACTATTTACGTCATGGCCGTTTGTAGGACACTGTTTGCAAATTGGCTACTGCTTTCACCTGCAAAATTATGCTTAGCAGTATATCTTGTGAAGCACTTTGAATGTCCAAAGTGCTATACTAGATTATTTTTGTTATTACAGTGTCTATCACATGAAAACACTTTAATATCAAGTGAATTGATTGTTTTTCTAAGCAAATGTGGCAGCTAGTTTCTGTACCACAAAGTACCACAAACAACCGTGTGGTAAATGACCAACTCTCCTTACCTTTTGAATGGGGTCATTGAATGTTTAACATCCACCTGAATTTGAAGATGAGACCTTTTTAACTTCTCATAGAAAGACTGGTACCCCAACAATGCAACACTCACAGCAAAGCAATCGAGTGGACTGTGAGCTCATGTCCTGATGTGGGGCTTAAGTCCAGAATCCATTGATCTACAGATGAGAATACTACCAAATTGGCCAAAGCTGAAATCTGAATAGTGTCTTTCATATAGAGTAATGTCTAAAAGTGTTTTATAAAGACAGCAAGGATCACAAGATTCATTTGGATGAAGAAGGCCCTTTCAGTCCATCTGATCTTGTCCATCTGACACCCACCCTACCATACCCCAGGCATAGCATCAAGTATTTTTTTTAACAAGTCCAGTGTTCTGGGCACCCTTCCTTGATGACTATCCTGAAACTATCTTTTGCAACAGTTCTTAGGCCATGTGCTCACCCTAATCAAATTCTCTTTGACAAATCTTTGCTGCCTCCTCTGATTCACAGTTTCCCCTAAATTGGTTGAAAGTTCAATTCAGTCAATTCGGAATCAATGTCCAATTCTTACCCTTGATACCCAGTGGCCACAATTTGTGAAGGAGTCTTTCACGTGGTACTGTCAAATGCCTTTTGAAAAATTTGGATATATAGCATCATATATACAAATAACTCCCTTCACCCAACTCTGTTTCAAACTGGACATATATCTTTTATGAAGACCACTCTCTTCCATCTTTGGATCATTTTGGGCAAATGTATTTAATGTGATAGATAAGTGAGGGTTTTTGTTCCTTCCTCGTCTCTGATGCTTTCTGGACATGGGCTTTTGTGTCAATCTAAGAGCAGTCATAACTAATTCAATCAGTGTTAATGATTCTCTTCTTTGTTTCTGGATGTGCTTTTCAATGGATTCGTTGCTGAATGAAACACTTTGTTCTGACATTGTATTTGGACAGTTCTAATGCTAGAAAATAGTTAACCATATTTATAAGCAAAATGGAAAGAAATAACCCATTCTCCCTTTCATCACAGACTTCATTATGCTACCCTGCAAGAGTGCTATGTGAATGCAAGTTTTTGTAGTAGTTAGGTCAAAAATGAACACCATCTACTTGGCTGCCTCAGCTTCCTCCATCTTTCTCTACCACCATTTACTGTTTGTGACTTTCCAGTTCAGTTTTTAACCCACCCACTGAGACACCGAGGCAGCCCTGATCAAATTCATGATCAACATTGGTTCGACAACCAATTATTTAGAACAATAATATTCTTGGAAGTGAGAGTGGAAGCAGAGTATTACAGAGTATCATGGGTATAAGTGTGGAAACTGACACTTGCAGTGGTTGCAGTTAATGTCACCATGGGAGTGCATACAAGAGAGGACCAAGGATAGTCCAGGAGGACACTTCACATGTACACCATATTGGGAATAGAAGTTGCTTGAGTAATAAAGTGAGTACGATGGGCCAGATAGGAATGGAATGAACAAAATGTGCTATGACAAAAATGGGTTTGAGAGGGGAGACAAGCAGAACAGAATGTCAACAATATCAAAGGCAGCAGAGAGATCGAGGACCAATGGGATGTTGTTGATCGTGTTTACCAGGCCTGACTTGCTGCTGCAGGTGGACAAAAATAAGACTAGAAGATAATAATAATAATAAATAACTCAACTGAACCAACAAAAATGACACATGGAACGAAAATTGGCCTTGGAAAAATAAATGATAGTCCGCACTAAAGATAGATGGGAGAAGAAGTCATGTATGATCAGTTTCCAAGAGAAATGAAAATAAGGCCTAGATATGAACCAAAGCTACAGCTGGTTGACAAATTGGGATCTGATAATATCAATACAAGATCAAGCTTTTACTACCTATTGTTATATTGCCTTTGTTTATCTAGTAGAAGGTAATTAGTTGTTAGTTGATTGACAAATCACTTTCTGGGGGTAATAAATCCCTTAAAAGAAAATGTATTTACTCAATCCACGACTGTTTGTGGGACGACGATGTGCAATTGGCTGCCATATTTCGCCCATAAAAGGAGGACAGTAGACATGCACATGCAGCGTGGAACCCAATCAGTCACATAGAATACCAGCCAAGGAAGTAACTGTTACCGTGTGAGGCTTTTAAATGATGACAGATGCAGGCAGAAGATTGGTCTGGATGAAGAAAGCCCTTCAGCCTGTTAGATCTCATCCCTCCAGAACACCTACCCTGCCGTCCCCCCATCACTGCATCAAGCTGCTTTTTAAAATGAAAACAGTAATGCAGGGCTCTGGCTGGGGGAATTATTGATTCTGACAGTGGTAGGTAGCCGCATTAACATGGTAACAGACAGACTCAGTAAAACAGAGCTCTACTGGGAGAGGTCATTGATTCCAACAGCTCGAAGGAGCTATATTATGGGTGACACAAGTACCATTCTGCATCATAAATCATAGTACCCGATATCCCTTACTTCTGCTGTCTTGAGCTAACAATCCCACTGGTTTAATTTCTCATTCACTTTGATGATTCACCCCATTCTGTATCTTTCAACATTTTGAAACAATCTTTCACTTGGCATTGTTTCAAAAGTTTAACACATTTTGCCTTAAGTGATGAAGAGAGAAAGTGAGAAACTCAGTGTGGCTGCTTTTAATTTCTAATCATTGACTAAGCTTTAATCATAATAATAACAATAATCCTTGCATTTGATATAGCATCTTATCATGTCTTCGAGATGTCTCCAAGCTCTTCGCAGAATATACTGTAAAGTGAACTGACTGTATATTTTGTGGGCAAAACGCAGCAGCCAATTGTACACAGCAGAGTCTCACAAACAATCGTGGATTGAGTGACCAAATTATTATTACTCTTTTTTGAAGAGCTATTTATCCCAGGAAAAGCAACCTGCCAATCAATTTACAACTGGATTCCTACTTACTGCTGGGTAAACAGAAACGTTTGAAGTAAGGAAACTTGTCAAATATTTTGCACTGCCTGGGAATCAAACCTAGGTCCTCTTGATGGCGAGGCGAGTGCTCCAACTAATATGATAACTCCACAAAGTTAACAGACACAGTTAAACACCCGAGGCATTCAGTGTTTGCCCAAATCCTCAATTCCTCTACAAATGACTTCTGATGGGGATGTACAATTTCTTATGTTTTAGACAATGAACAGTTTGTTTCAGATGTTAATAATCCTTGCCTTTGATACTGTGCCTTATCACATTGTTGAGATATCACAAAGCACTTTACAGGATACAGTGTAAAATGGATTGACTGAGTATTTTGTGGGTGAAATGTGGCAGACAGTTGCACACAGCAATATCCCACTGACAGCCATGGAGTGAGTGACCAATTTTATGTGGGCAATTGTTGGCTGGGACACTGGAAGAAGCTCCCATCTCTTTTCAAATAGTGCCATTGGATCTTTGATGTTCATCTGAACAGCAGATGAGACCTCTCATCTGATGGAGGATGAGATGTTGTGTTATAAGCCTACTCCACTGGCTTCCCATCACACAGAGGATACAGTTCAAGATCCTGGTCCTCACCTTCAAAGCCCTCCATGGTCTTGCTCCCCCCTACCTTCTGCAACCTCCTAACACCCTACCATCCTGCTTGCTCCCTCCGCTCAGCAGGCTCCAGCCTGCTTCACATCGCCCGCCTCGCTCGCCATCTGTCACTCTGCCCCTACCCTGGAACTCCATCCCGCAGTCCCTCTGCTCTTTCCCTTGCTTGCCTTCTTCACTACCCTTCTCAAGACTTTCCTCTTTGATCATGATTTTGATCTCCCTGCTTCCCCCCACCACCCTCCACCCTCCCCGACTCCGACCCCCAGCTTTGGGCAGAAACTCTGCCTGTCCAGCACCTTGGGACATCCTCCCAACGTGACAGGCACTATAAAAATGTAATTTTGTTGTTGTTATATTCAATTCTGTTTTTAATATGCGTCAAGAATTTTTGATTTTGCCTTGTCTATGTCAAGTGCCCTCAGCCACTCCTCTCTCAATTACTACAAATCTCAGCTGCACCCGGCTTCACTTCTTCTAAATTTATGCTGCAGTGTGCACTGATAACATAGGTACAAATGATCAAGCTCAGACTAACCCAGGCCAACAAATGAAACACTAGGAAATTACTCCAGTCTCTACAAACTAAGGATGGAAATACACCAGCCACCACGCCAGCTTCTGGTCCAATTAAAGAATTAGCTTTCAATTCTGAATGGTATAAATACATAAATACATACATATACTGTATACTTATATTTGTAGAAACACAAACTTTGAAGATAGTAAATAAAAGAATTTAAAACAATTTTATGGACAATTCATTTTGCTTTACAAAGTGGAATATTTTCTTCACAAAACAAACATCTTGATTTCAAGTCTCTGACCTTCGCACCCACAGTTCTCTGACTCCCACTGGCTTCAGTAGATACATTTTGTTTCAGGTATTTCTCCTCACACCTTGCAAAGGGCCTTTAAACTTAACAAATCATTGGTTTGAGTTTTGGAGGAGCTTAATACTGGTTCGGTGAGTGTGAGGGGGAGGCCAGGGAGGTTGAGAAATTCAGATCCACAGGAGTGAAGACGTTGAGGGGAACCAAGGAATATGGCTTCTATCTTGTCCACATTCAGCTGCAGGAGGTTTGCACTCATCCAGGCCCTGATGTCTGCCAGACAAGCTGATTGAACATTAGAAGACCTGGAGTTGGTACTGGAGGAGGTAAAGTAGATTTGTGCATCATCCAAATATGTGGAAGTTTATCCTGTGTCTGCAGATGCCATCGCCCAGAGGGAACATATAGATAAGGAAAAAAAGAGGGCCAAGGATGGAGCCCTGGGTGACTGGATGGGGTGGGGGAGGGGAGGAGAAACTATGTGCCAAGATGAAATGGAGATGGTTGGTTAAGTAGGACTCAAACCATGCAAGTGGGGTCCCACTAAGGTGAATGAGGAAGGAGAGATGGTGGAGGAGGATGGTGTGGTCAACTGTCGAATGCAGCAGAAAAATCCAGGAGGACGAGGAGGCAGAGGAAGTCTTGGTCACAGGTGGAGAAGCTGTCGTTTGTGACTTTGACAATATGTGGGCAGGGTGAAAACAACACTACAAGGGGTCGAGGAGGGAATAGAGGGAGAGGTGTGACCGAAGTTGATCTGCAATAATGCATTCCAGAATTTTGGCAAGGAAGGTTGGAAATGGGGTGGTATTGTGAGAGATTAGAGCGATCAAGGGTGGGTTTTTTGAGGAGGGGTGTGATAACAGGGGTTTTCAGTGGGAGTGGAACAGAATCTGAGGAGAGAGATTGGTTGACCATGTCGGCCAGCAGGAGGGAGAGGAAGGGGATTAAAATCTAATCCGAAGAATGTCACCTCTGACAATGCAGCGTTCCCCCAGCATTGTACTGGAGTGTTAATTTGGACTGTGAGTCCTGAAATGGGGCTTGCACTCACAAAGTTCTGACTCAGAGACAAGATTGCAACCAATTGAGGTAGGCTGAGACGTCTCAACGTCTCTCTCTCTCTCTTTCTATATATTTTATATATATCTATATCTGTACATGTACATATCTGTACATATATAGCATATATATACAGAGAATGAAAACAAAATCAAAAATGAATCCATAATTGCAAAACTAACGAATGGACAAGTGTTTCCCATTATTTCCGTTAGAGATTATCATTATTTTGTTCATTGATAGGGCTATTAAATTACGTGCATTCACTTAAATATTTTATTCACTTTCATTGTTTACTCTGTACTTAATGATTATTCTTGCATATGTGCACTTTATTGCGATTAAATGTGATTTTTTTTTACATTGTCTATTTAAAGTTTGCACTGTAACTAAAATATAGTGAAATTAAGTAATACATTTACACAATTTAAAGCATAGTATTTCTATTGGATTCTTATGGGTTATGTTTCTGAAAGGAAAACACAAAATATTACTTAAACTGCCCATGGACATTTCTCAATTCTAGCATCCAGCCCTCAGCAGCCAAAAGTTTCCATCAAGATTTGGGGTAACTACTTAGGGCACTTTACATGAACTTCTTTGGATGCCAAGCAAGGGAGAGGGGCGACCTATCACTTTACAATGACCTATTTTAATTTAGGCAAAGCGTAAGGTATGAAATTGATATCTCAAAAAATGATTAGACAAGCTCAGACCCTTCAGTCTAGAGAGAAGACAACAACAACAAAATTACATTTGTATAGTACGAACAGGGTAGTAGGGGCTTAGGAGGTTGGAGAGGTAGGGGGGAGCAAGACCGTGGAGCACTTTGAAGATGAGGATCAGGATCTTGAACTATATCCTCTGTGTGATGGGAAGCCAGTGGAGTTGGGCAAAGATGGCAGTGATTGGGTCACGGAGTCTAGTGTGGGAGAGGACATGGGCTGAAGAGTTCTGGATGATCTGCAGCCTGTGGAGAAAGGAGTTGGGGAGGCCAACAAGCAGTGAATTTGTATATACACCTCAAAGGGCATCATTTTTAATGTGATTGGAAAAGTAAAACCAGAACGTATTATTGGGTACAAAGGCAGAACAAGAGGCTATAGGTTAGAGTTGTAAAGGGCAATTTCAGGACAGATACCAGGAAGTTTTTACTCAGATGGTAATTAACAACTGGAACAAGTTGCCAGGAAGAGAAGCTACCACCAGGATGCTGGACTCATATAGAAAGGTAGCTTGATGCTCTGATAGGGGATAGTAGGGTGTTCTGGAGGAATGAGATCAGACGGCCTGACGGGTTTCATCTAAACAAATCTTGTGATCTTGTGAAAGACAAAAATCCTCTTAGGCTTGCTTGCTTCACCCGCATCTCACCCGCAAAGTCAAAACAAAGGAATCTATTGTGCAAGGCACGTACATCTATTGTCCATTTTTATGAGGTACAAGTCATACTGCCAGCAGGCGCATCTGTAGATGGGCGAGACCAGTAAGACACAAAAATGCATTAAGTGCAAGATGGTACATTAAATTTGAATTTTGCTTAAAAAACACACAAATTGTTGAGCCATTGCATTTTATTTGTTAGCTGCCATGCCAATACAATCAAACATACAGTGACTACAGCTATGAAGCAAAATCAGTGGTCCATTCCTAAGAGCAGTCATTCATGCATCATAAAGTTCCGTAAAATTTAACCATAACATCATCTCTTGTAGTAACAAATAAAGGGCAGATGAAGTTTACATGATAGAATAGTCCACGTGCCATGACAATTTTACTGAGTGAGTGTGGTCTGACAGTGAACATTTCATACAAATGGAGACTCCTTGACAGCCCAGAGGTATGTCACACCATTCTGCATTCCAAAACCTCCCACAAACAAAGCAGAATTCCACCAAGGATTTAAACTACAAAATACAGTCACACTTAAAGCAAATATACAATTAAATTTCGATGGATGCCTGCTGGCAGCATGACTTGCACTTAATACTTGCACAATAAGTGTTTTGTTTTGACTTTGTTTTGAGATGTGGGTGAAGCAAAGCGCACTTCACAATGAAACCCTGTGAAGCATTTTGAGATATCTGAACAATATGATAAGGTGTTATATCAAAGGCAAGGATTACTGTATGTAAGAAATCTCAGCAAGGAATAGGGTAAAACTATTGAAAGTTGGTTCAGGTAATCAATCTCTCGTGAACTATCTGTTGCTGTTAATAGATTGTTGTTCAAGTACTGTAGTATGATTTTTGGTTTTATTGTTCATATTCATCATCTTTTTTATCCAACTCTTTTTTGTCAGTTTGAAAAATGGAATGAGTTCTGGATTAGATTTTCCTGTGGTTTGCCTGGAAGGTCCAATTGTCAATTTCACCGGTGCAAGGACTGAGATTTCTCACCGCCCAATTGAAAATGTTAGCCCACTGTCTAAAAGCAACACTGCTTATGAAATGGAGGAATGGAGATTTGACCCAATGGCATTGTGAGAGCTGGACAGAAGTCCTGTAGCTCAGTGGTTAGAGTACTCGCTTTGCAAGCAAGAGACTTGGACCAGATTCCCGGCATAGTGAAACCTTGGGCAAGTTTCCTTACTCCATATGCCTGATAATAATCCCTCAAGAAAATAAAACAATAATAAATTGGTCACTTCAAACCATGACTGTTCGTGGGACACCGCTGTGCGCAACTGGCTGCTGCATTTCGCCCACAAATATACAGTCAATTCACTTTACAGTCTATACTGTGAAGCGCTTTAAGATGTCTAGAAAACGTGAAAAGCGCTATATCAAATGCAAAGATTATTATTATTAAGTCAACTTCTAACTCCTGAAGGGTTAGGAATGTTACCCTGAAAACCTTCCCCAATGAGGCCAAGCTGTGTCGAGGAGCATTAAACCATCTAACCGTCAGGACTGCCTCCCATCTATAATAACAGTCCTTGCATTTGGTATAGTGCCTTTTGCATTGAGTGGACATCGCAAAGCGCTTCACAGGAATTTACTGTGAAGTAGAGTGACTGTGTATTTGAGGGCAACCGCAGGAGCCAATTTGTGCACAGCATAAACAGCCATGAAATGACTGACTATTTTATTTCGAAGATTGTTAGCCAGGACACCGGGAGAAACTCTCTTCTGTTTTTGAATAGTGCCATGGGATCTTTAACAATCATTTAAGCAGGCAGATGCTGGAAATCTGAAACAAAAACAGAAATCGCTGGGAACACGCAGCAGGTCAGGCAGCATCTATGGAGAAAGGAGAATGAGCCAACATTTCGGGGCCACGTCAGAATGAAGGGTCGTGGAACGAAACATTGAATCACTTTCGTCAGAATGAAGTTAATGAGCGGAGGACTCGAGGCACGAGGAGGAGGCCAGACCCGGAGGAATAAAGGCAACGGTTGCTGTTTTGAGGAGAGAGGAGGTCAGAGAGGTGGGGGGTGCAGAGGAATGCAGTGACTTGAATACGAGGGTGAGGATCTTGAAATCGATCCTCTCTGGGATAGGCAGCCAGTGCAGTCTGGCAAGGACTGGGGTGATCGGGGAGCGGAGTTTGGTGCGGGTGAGAATGTGGGCAGCAGAGTTTTGAATGATTTGGATTTTATGGATGGTAGTGGAGGGGAGACCGGCAAGGAGAGCGTTGGAGTAGTCCAGCCGAGAGCTGATAAAGGCATGGACCAGGGTTTCAGCGGCTTTTGGGGAGAGGTATTGGCAGAGAAAGGTGATGCGTCGGACGTGGTAGAAGGCAGTGCTGGTGAGAGACCAGATTGGGGCGAGGAAAGATAATTGGGGGTTGAACCTGACGCCTAGGTTGCGTACAACACTCTCTTATCTTCCATTTTAGTGACCTCCTCAAAAAATTCAACTGGAATATTCAGACATGACCTGCCCTTCACAAACCCATGCTGACTCTCTTTGACTAGCTCATACCTGTCCAAGTGTTCAGTCACTCTGTTCCTGATGATAGATTCCAGTATTTTCCCTACAACTGACGTTAAGATGACAGGTCTGTAGTTTCCTGGTTTCTCCTTCCCTTCCTACTTAAATGATGGGGTGACATTTGCAGTTTTCCAATCTAAAGATGTTAAAGATATTGTGAATTGTTTGAAAAGAGAAGATAAAAGAAGATAATTTCTACTTGTGTCCTGGTCAGCAATCAACAAGAACAATTAGTGTTTATATTGCACCCATCAGGTGGGGAAGTGTCTCAAAGCACTGGGAGCCTGGGGGTAGGGAGTTGGGATAATTGCTTTGGGGCAGTACTGTGATGAGTTCGGTGGAGGATTTCTAAGTTGGAACAAAGGAAGACAGGGGAATAGTCCAGGAGAAAGAGGAGGCAGGTGGGGCAATAGGAGGGAAGAAGTGAGTGAGAATACGACTTCTTCGACCGTGCTTACGGCCACCTACACCCCCCCCCCCCCCCTCACCCGGCTTGGAATCAAGCTCCGCCACTGTTAAGCGCTCTGACATGCTATATAAGTGCAAGTTATTGTTGTTTTTGAGCTCTGGATTCAGCTCTTCCTCCTTTCTAAGTCAAAATCAAAACTCATCACTGTCTCAGGCACAAGACTGGAACACTTCCTGTTCCTCAAATTTCCTTTCATCTGACACTCTGTAGAACTCTTTCCCTCTCTCAGCTTTCCCCTTCTCTCGCACCCTACAGGTTTCCTTCAGTCTTTCCTTTCTCCTCCACTCTGTAACCCAACAATATCGACAAACAGCCATGAAGTGAGGGAAGACCACATAGTTCATCACAAGCCTAACGTAATATATATTTGAGTGTGAAGATCAGTGAGAAATCTACATTTGCATAGTCAAACCTGGAGGTGATGAAGGCATGAACAATAGTTTCAGTGGCCTGAGGAGTGAGGTAGTGGCGGAGTCGAGAGATGTTACGGCGGTGAGGGAAGGCAGATTAGGTCATGGCTTGGATGTGAGTAAGTAAAGACAGTTGAGGGTCGAACAAAACACCTAGGTTCCTGACTGGCTTGGTGAGTTGTAGTGTGCAACCATAGAGGTTGATGCTGCCAGAGCCTGAGGTGCTGAGGCACTGGCGCGAGCCAATCAGGAGGGCCTCAGTCTTGTTCACATTCAACTGTAGGAAATTTGCCTTCATCCAGAACTTGATGTCCGACAGGCAGTCTGTCAGGAGAAGCAGTGGTCCTGGAGTTGAGGGTGGAGGCAGAAAGATAGAGTTGGGTATCCCACATACATATGGAAGTTGACCCGATATCTGCGGATGATGTCACCAAGGGGGAGCATGTAGATATTAAAGAGGAGAGAACCAAGGACAGAACCCTTGGGGATGTCAGACATGACAGTGCAGGGGCTGGAAGAGAAATCGTTAGAGGCAACAAAGTAGAGATGGTGAGAGAGATAGGATTCGATTCAGGCAAGGGCAGGTCCGTGAAGATTAAATAAAGAGGAGAAGCGGTGTATGAGGATAGAGTAGTCGACAGTGTCAAAGGCGGAAGAGATGTCGAAGAGGACAAGGAAGCAGACGGAGCCCTGATCACGGATGTTCAGGATGTCATTAATGACTTTGACCAGGGCTGTTTCCGTGTTATGGGCAGCTAGGAAGCCGGATTGGAAGGGTTCAAAGAGGAAATGTCGAGAAAGAAAGGAGTGGAGCTGGGACGTGACGACTCATTCCAGGACCTTGGAGGGAACTGGGAGGTTAGAGATGGGGTGGTAGCTGGAGAGGAGGGTGAGTCCAGGGAAGGTTTTTTTCAGGATGGGGGTGATGACGGCTGTTTTTAGATGGGTGTACACTGAACCAGTGGACAAGGAGAGGTTGATGATATTGGACAAGAGAGGGGCCAGAAGGTGGAGCTGGGAGATAGGAGAGAAGTTAGGATGGGATCGAGGGAGCAGGTGGTGGATTTGAGTGTGCAAATAATGGGGGTGAGGGAGGTGGGAGAGATAGGGTTGAAGGAGTATAGGGGGGATGGGTGAGGGGGGTGAGTCATGAGGGAGAGGTGATGTGGGGGTGGCAGTGGATGAGACGGAGGTGGCTGAATCCCCTCGATTTTGGATTCGAGGAAATCCATCATCTCTTCACAGTTCGAGTTTGAGGACAAGGAGCCGTAAAGTTTGCGAGAGGTGACTGTAGGCATGATCAAAGAGAAAAGTCTTGAACATGTGGAAGGAAGGGCCAAGGCAGAAGGATAGAGGAAGAGTGTTCCAGAGTTTCAGGTCTAGTGGCTGAAAGCCCTGCCACTGATGATGGAACGGAGCGCACAAGGGACATGCAGGAGGCCAGAGCCAGTTGAGCAGAGATAGTGGGTTGGGGAGTTAGCAAATCGGAGAGGTAGGTAGGTGCCAGAGCATGAAGAGATTTGAAAGTGAGTGTGAGGATCTTGAAATGGATTTGTTTGGTGATAGGGAGCCAGTGGAGTCTGGCTAGGACTGGTGTGATGGGGCTACAGAGTTTAGTACAGGTTAATATGTGGGGAGCGGGGTTTTGGATCAGCTGGATTTTGTGAATGGCATTTGAATAGTCGAGGTGGGAGGTGACAATACATGTTCAAGTGTTTTGGTGGTGTCTCGGCAATGTGACGGGGTGGAGAAAGGCCATCCTGGTCAGGGATCGGATGTGGGGTACAAAAGGACAGTTGTAGGTCAAACGTGATGCCTAGCTTGTGCACCAGTTTGGTGAGTCTGAGGGATAGGCCAGGGAGGTTGAGGGGGTCAGAGCCACAGGACAGATGACGTTGAAGAGAAGGACCAAAGAGAAAGGATATGTGGGGAAAGTTCCAGGGAACGGGCCATTTTACCTGAAGGCTTGATCACCAAAGTTAAAATGGAAGGTGTCAGGAAAAAGCAGTAGATAAGTTAGAAGAGTGTTAGCATTGGGAGAATAGGACTGAAGCAGATTGTTCAGGCAATGAGAAGTGGTTACAGGCAGGAGAATAGTCCCGTTCAGGTGGACATTAATGATTCCCTCACCTGATTTGAAAACAAATTGGGATTTCTCTGATCTCCCATTTATTTGGCAGTCAATTATTTGGTTATTTTCATGCTCAATTTAATTTATTTAAACCTTAATTTTAATTTAATTATTTAATCCTCAATTTGCTTCAGATGATTGATACCATTAGTTTACCATTCACTGAGGTTCCTCTTTCCCTTTCATTGTGTTTCTCCAGAAGATGCTGGGGTTTGGTCCATTGCTATCACTGAACTGTCAGTGTGAGCCTGGACCCTAAGATTTTTCATGTGCCTTTTCTGAAAATAGGAAGTAAAATAAGCAGCTGATAGACAAAAAGACCAGTCATTTTAGTGAATTAGTGATTATCACAGGGTAAACTTGTGACATTCAAAATATATTCAATGTGATATGACATGACTCAGTTACCTTACTGGAATGTAACAATACAATACAATTTAACATTCATATAGCACCTTTCACATTTGGAAATATTAGTCAATATTATTTTTCTCCCTGTGAGCTATCCAGTTTCATTCCACTCTGTTGCTCCTTTCTCATATCCTTTCATTGTTCCTCTTTTATCTATTTATTTTCATGCTTTACCCGATTTGATGCAAACATTTTGACTCAGCTAGTGACTCTTCTTGGTTAGAAAATTATAGGTTCAGGTTCCAATATGAAGTCACAATCTGAGTTTCGTAACAAATTTATGCCCCAGTGAGCACTTTCACTTTTACACTCTTTCTTTAACTGACATCCTCCCAACGTGAAAGGCACTTTAAAAATGTAATTTTGTTGTTTATTGTTGTTGTTAACGTTGTCGTTGACTTTAACTGATGGCTTCACAGTGCCCAGAGGAGGGAGCCATCACATTGAGGAATGCATCTCATCCAGCATCTACATTTTATAACTTACCATAGGAATCCTTATTCTCTTTTGCACAAATCAAACCTTAATCTTAATTGACCTTGACAAGAGAGACTTAAATTAGAAATTGTATTTGTTATTAACATAAGTGGGGAAAAAAACAGAATCTGTGTTTGCCTGGCTCAGCGGGTAGGACTCTCGCCTCTAAGTGGAAGGTAAAGTTTCATGTCCCACATCAGGTTTTGAACTTGGTGTCCAGGTTGACTCTCCAGGTGGTGCTGGAAAGCTTTACATAGACAGAAGTGTTTGCTTTTAGGCCACTTAAACCACAGTCCCAGGTGTCACTTTCTGGAGATTTTAAGCACAGCGTGGCACAATTAAAAAAGGAAGAGACATACATCTGTACATCCTGACACGTAGTCTGTGCTAGTGTATATTCAGTAATGGTGTACATTTCTGTACTGGTGTGCACTTGGAGCAGTCATATACCACATTTACAAGCTCAGAGCCTTTTGCACTTGGGTATTTCCAGTTTGTTAGGCTGATTAAGTCCCCATCAATACTGTCTTTTTTTTCTCACATAAACTCCTCGTATTCCAAAATTGACACATCACTCTCCCTGCTTTGGTCAAACAGTCTGTAACAGTCTATCAGAGCTTGAAATCACATAGTCTAAGATGACCCTTTGGCTGCCGCTTTTCACCAACAAAATACACAGGGTCAATCCACTTTACAGTATATCCTGCGAAGCACTTTGAGAAGCCTCAATGATGTGAAAGTCACTATATCAAATGCAAGGATTATTATCATTAATTATTGTCTGGTCTTGCTATTTCAGTTTTCTGACATCTTTGTACTCTTGATTAACATATTTCCTCTTTGTGACAGTCTACCTTGTTCCATTTTTCCCATGTCTTCCTGATAATCAATAGACCCGATCTCTTTATCAAGCAGATAATTCAGTTTTGTGCCAGTTCATTAACTCCTTGATTAGTTAGGTGTAAACCATCATTCCTTTAAACGTTTCACCTGCTTGAAAAAGTTCCCAGTTATCTGTATCACTAATATCCTCTTGCACATAGAATTTCCTTACTTGTCGTTGAAGCTAATTATCCTGCTCACTCTTTCCACACTTCAACCGAGATGCCACCACTTTTGCACTCTTTTCTTTAAAACTGCTCACCAAACTCATAGATTTTTTTCTCCATATATTTTTTCAATCAATGATATAATTTGTCCCAACATGTAAAGGTGAGACAGTAAAGAGATTTGAAGATCAAGATGAGGATCTTCCCTTGATTATTTAATCCTCAATGATTACCTGTTGACCTCTTTTGATCTAATGAGTTAATTCAAGTTTACCCAGTGAAGAGCAATGAATCTAACATAGAACTCAGCAGAGACAGTGTGATGCTTCACTACTTTATTGGTTTCTACAATCTCAGAACAGATTATAATTCCAAAATGAGATTAAAAATGCCATTTCAAGACAGGTCAAAAGTGACACTGGAAAAAAGAATCCTTTCTGATGTTGTTCTTAGAGTTGGTTACAGCCTTCTCCCGGGCAGCCCAATCGATAGGCACAGATAAAATTAAACTCATTTTTGCATTCCTCATCAGTCCAGAGATATTGAACTGAAAGAGAAGATATGTAGAGTATGAAATGTAAATGAACAGTCTGGCATTGTGTCAACAGACAGAGAAATCGGCATCACGGCAAATCATTTACAATCGCTGTAATTTCAACTCTTCTGACATCTAGCTCGCGAACTTGTAGCACAGTGGTTAGTGCACTCGCCTTGCAAGCGAGAGACCTGCATTCAATTCCTGCAGGGCAAAACCTTGGGCAAGTTTCCTTACTCCACACGCCTGATAATAATCCCTCAAGAAAAAATAAATAATGAATTGGTCACTTCAATCCATGACTGTTTGTAGGACACAGCTGTGTGCAATTGGCTGCCATGTTTCACCCACAAATATAAAGTCAATTCACTTTTGTCTATTCTGTGAAGCGCTTTGAGATGTCTGGAAGATGTGAAAAGCAATATATCAAATGCAAGGATTATTTTATTTATTATTATCTAATAGACATAATAATAATAATAATAATAATAATCCTTGCATTTGATATAGCGCTTTTCATGTCAGGAGGACATCCCAAAGCGCTTCACAGAACACACTGTAAAGTGAATTGACTGTATATTTGTGGGTGAACGCGGCAGCGCACAGCAATGTCCCACAAACAGTCGTAAATTGAAAATGACCAATTTAATTATTGTTTTTGGTTTTGTAGGGATTATCATTAGGCTCTGTGTGGAGTAAGGAAACTTGCCCAAGGTTTCGCCCTCTGCCTGGAATTGAACTCAGGTCTCTCACTTGCAAAGCGAGTGCTCTAACCACTGAGCTACAGGACTCCACATGTGCAGAAGGGAACAGTGGAGATTTAAGACTGAAAAGTGCAGAACACAGGCATTGGAGATAAAAACAATGATGAGTTACACAGTGCCTGTATCTCCCACCTGGCTCCACAGTCATTGTGGATTATATAAATTTTGAATTTCTACCCTGCTTTCATTGAAGTCAACTTTTCCTCTTGTTCTATTCACCATGTCATCAGAGGATAAAAGAATCTGAGCAAAAACTATTCAGAACTGATCAGCTGTACTAATGGTACAGGCACTCCAGTTACTTAGTCCCAACAAGAATCCTTGTTGTTCATGGTAGGCTGACCCAGCAGTTCCTGTCCCCAGTAGGGTTAGGCTACAACTTGACCGGCGATGGGGAGGAGTTGGGAACTGGGAATTCAAGCCAAGCTGTTGTTAGGCTCAGTAAATAGCCACTGTCACCTGCCTGAAACATGGTCAAATCCATACCATTACCATACCACCATTGCACCACCAGATCACCATCTAGTCTTGATGTTGTGGCTGTGGATCAAGCTTCAGAAAAGGGACTGCTGCATTGGGTGGAAATGTAAAACTGGAGACCAGTATGCAAACCAAATGCACAACCCAACAGCACTTGCTAACATAGATTGAAATTAAAATTAAAAAGATTCAGAATCCACGCCAAATTCAGAGGGTTGTCGACTTTTGCAACCTGCTAAGGGATGTGTGAAAAGAACGAAAATGTGTTAGCTTCCCTGTACTTTATGTGGGTAATTATTGTAACACCAAGTGCTAGAGGGTTGGAAATGTCCAGCAGAGCAAAGTAGCAATGTTTTTAAAATTAATGATAATTCTCTAAAAACAATCTCTAACTACATACGTTTATGGTTCATGGCCACGCAGTTTTCTTTTCCAACTTGGTCAGAGGGTTCACCAGGACACCATTCTGTGTGGTCTGAAACTGTTCCATCGGTCCATAGGAAATGGCACTCCTAGATTGAAACAAGAAGGAAGAGAGGATTGAGTCTCCAGTGAAAGTCAACACCCTAGAAAAAANGGTATTATGGCAAGTACAGTGGAGAAACTGCTAGGTTCAGTGATGTAAAATTACCAATTAGAGGGAAGACCCAAGTGACCCAGGGCCTCACCATGCATGTTCCGCAAAGAGAGTTCCTGATCCCAGCCAAATACTCAGGACAAAAGACCAGCTTGAGTCAAACTGTACTACAGAAGCTGGGAGGCCTCAGATAGATATACAAACAACTGAAGTGTTCGAGAATTAGATTTATAGATAGACAAATCCAGTTTGTAGATATTAGTAGATAGATAGACAGATACATAGTAGGTAAGAACATTGAATAATATGGAGAAAAGCCAGGAAAATAGAATTAAATAATTTGCTCGAATGTACTTCGCCTCCACATGTTGCATTAAAGCTGCTGGTACAAAAGGGGACATTTGCTTACTTTGCTACAGTCTGTGAGACCGATCCAAGTCATGGGGTGGGTGTAGTAAGCATCCTTTGCAAGGTCTCTGAGCAACTGATGATTCAAATTACAATGTACAGAGGCAAGGTGACCGCCAGGGTAGTTATTTCGACAGTGCATCTAAGGGAGCAAAGAATGAAGGCAAAAATGTAAGTGTGTACTTTGGATAGCACGTAAATGTGTAGAATTACTTTTCCTCTGAATATAAAATTTTGCATAGCTTTAAAATTAAATGTGCTCACCAACATTCGTGAATGTGCCTGGATTTAACCTTTCTACCAAAATGTCTGAGGCAAATTTCCAAGTCTTTTTATGTTTTAAACTATGTGGAATTCTAATCAATTTCCGAGCTAATAAACTTTGGCAAAGAATTGGCCAAAGCGCACACACAGATTTCTTTCAGACGAGGCTGTGATAGATGTCAGTCAGTCATATACCTGCACAGCTAAGTCCTGATCTCAGTCATAACACAGAACATAACATAGCAATGTTTTGTGTTCTCTATCTGTTCTCAGCACACTCCAGTGCTGAATGCCTCATTTATTTTTCCATTCAATCATTTCTTCCTTTTTTTTTGCAATCTTACAATCCATTTTATCTCTTAATCATTTCTTACACATCTAATTCATAATTATTTATTGTATACTTGCTTTATATTTAGTCTATCTTCCCTCTGATAAATTTGTCATCTGGAACGGATGTGTCCCTGCACTTTCTCTCTCCCCCCTTCTGGTCCTCTTGTCTCCCCATATTCTCTCATTCCTTCCCTCATCGTCAGATTTCCTCATATTCTCCCCACCTCTCTGGTCATCTTTCTTCCCTCTTAATGCAGCTTCCCAACAAAAATTCACCAGAAGACTGTGACCCAAGACAGCTCTGAGACATTTGGAAGTTGTCTTTGATAGAAACTTTATTTCATCAACGACATACCTCTGCATCATGGAAACATAGTCTGCGGTGGATGTATTTATAGCACATATTATTGAAGCTGGTAAAACCCTCTTGACAGGGACTTTTGCAAATGCCTCTTTTGTCCTTGCAAATTTGACTGGATGCGATAACAAATTTCTCCACTGGAAATCCATTCAGAGGCATTTTGCCTGTAAATACTGCATGAGGGTCTCCAAAGATACCATAATCTGTTTTCATTGAACCATACCCTCCTTGGTCATGCTCTGGAATAATAGGACCATATCCTCCTTTTATACTTGGTATTGTCTCATAATCTGCAAAAAGTAAAAAGATAATTAATGACTGTTCACTGTCTCATGAAAAATTCCTGCAAAGCTCTTGATTCCCATTTGTCAAACTTTGCCCGCTGAAATTCAGTGGAAATGGTTGGAATTAGTTACCTCAGAGATATCAAACAGTGCAGGGAGAGACTATCCATCTGGCTGATGATAGGCTTTCATTTGTTGTGTGTTCAGTGCCTTAAGACGTCCTCCCGACGTGCAATACAAATATAATCTTGTTATTGTTGTTGCGTAACCACACAGAACCACAGGCTTCTGAGTAGCACAGGCAAGCAAAATCCCAGCAGAGCCCTTGCTCATGTTTAGCTGTATTTTGTAAGCCCGGCTGATGGCAGGGATTGCTATAGTACAGCTCAGTGAGAGGGAAATATTGGCAGGAGTTTGCTTTCCAGATCTGGCTTCTGATGACGGGTGAGGACAGGACCAGGCACAGCTGTGATGTTCCTAGAGCTGATTTGACGGGACAAACATCACATTACAGGTCACTTGTGAAGAATGGACATTTGGTGAGGTGGACAAGTACAACTGGCTCCCAAGGAAGTTGAGCTCAGTGCAGACATTATTGGATGCAACTTAGGGAACACAAGTGGAACACCCATGCTGTTTGGAACAACTGGAGGGTAACATGATAATTTCCAGTTATCAATCCTGTCTGATGTTCCAGCTCCACGTAGCAAAAGTGAAGAGAGGAGATGGACCCAGATCTAGCATTTGAGTAATGCTGCAATTAGGTTCAAGCGTCTGTACAGCCTATGAGTAGAAGAGAATATAGAAGAGCTGGAAAGAATATAGAAGGAAGGTAGACTGAGGGAGGAGAGAGAATCCTGAAATGAGCGGGAAGGAAAGAAAGAAATAAGGAGAGAAGTCTTGTAGAGTGTAGGAGAAACAGAAAAATGGAGGCACTATCCAGAGGAAAGGTGGAAAGGATTATTGAAGTGATGGAATGAGTAGATTATTAACTAGAAACATAAGGGAAATATGAGGAGTCGTGGAACATGCAGAAGGAAGGAAAAAGTGAGGGAGGAAAGAATTCATTACAGTAAAGGAGGAAGGGAAGACTGAGGGAATGGAATAATCTGAGATGGTGTCAATTTCATCAGAAAGGCAAAGTGTGGGAGGGAGAAAGGTAGAGAGCTGTCGTTCCAAGGAATGGTTACAAGAGTGAGCCAGAGGGGCTAGATGAGAAAAGGAAGTGAGCAGAGAATGGTCTGGCAGCAGTGCATTGGTTCCCACTCTGAATTGAATAAAATCCATTCATAAGTTTGTGCTCACTCCCATCTTGGCCGAAATGCCAGCTCCTTGCAACTGTTCAGGAGACTCTTGGACCCCATTGCAACTAAATACAACAACAAAATTACATTTGTATAGCGCCTTTCATGTTGGGAGGACGTCCCAAGGCGCTGTACTATCAGTGTTTCAGACAAAACACATCAGGAGAAAGATTAGGTTTAGGAGTTTGGATGGAAAGCTATTGATTGCTATGTCCTAGATTGCTGCTCCACGAGCCTGGAGAAGTGGATAGAAACAAAATAACTTACCACTGGGTTTATCACTGGCACTGTAGGACTTCAGGAGACTCAGCAAGATAAGAACAGTCAACATTTTGCTGTTGTTGCTTTCAAACACACTAAGGAGTACACAAGAAAGAGAGTTTAGTAGCAAGCAACTGTCAGACAATAGCTGCACTTTGTGAAACTGTACCTTTACCTTAAAGATCCCAGTAACTGTACAAAGGAGAGATGACCCAAGCCCTCTATTTATAATTAGGCTGTGTCCTAGTCCCAGCCCCTGTTTGTCATAAGGAAATGGAGTTATTGAACAACCCCTTTTAACCAATTAATTCCCAATTAGGTATCACATGCATATGGTTCACAATCCACCTATTTCTACCCACCCACCCCTCAGTGTCTAGTCGCTTTGGTCTATTCCGTCTGCGTGGAACCTGTGGACTGACCGAACGCCAGCTCTGAACCTGACTCATTATGTATTCCACACTTTGGTTCCATTGATCTTATCTGGTCACAAAGAACTAATTATTTCTTGTGTACCTCACAGCTTTACAATGGAGCTGTCAGATCAGAGCTCTGGGCACAGGCTTTCCACGTTCAGTCGATCTCATGAGGGTAGGGGCATCTCACGTGGCATTCACTGAGAAGTGGTCAATGTCCTGAACTGTTCAGAGAAGTGCAATCTCCCTGAATGTAAAGAGAGCTTGCACTGACTGCACTTACAATCATCTGGGAAAGTGAGTAATCCTCAGGGTTGGGGAAGAATTCTGAAACTATTGGGACTAGTTGATTTTGGAAGCTGCCTTATCAAATATGACACAAAAGAGATGACCTGTGTCTCTTTGTGCTCAGACAGACAACAACTTCTTTCTTCCTTGACATTGAAGTTCTCACATAACTCACTCTTGTGGGTTTAAGTTTCGCTTTGGGACTTTGAACTCATACTCTGCAATGCAGTTTTGGGAGAGCGTCAGAGCAGTGCTGCATCATTGGAGATGCCGTTCTTTGGATGATATGTTAATCTGAGATCCCATCTTTCTGTTCAGATGGATGTCAAAGGTCCCATGGCACAATATGAAAAGAGAAAGCAGTTTCTTCGGGTGATCTGGCCAACAGACTTCCATATATAACTGTCACACTTTTGCCTGTATGTGCAACATTGCTGTGTGCGAATTGTTGTGTTTGTGTACAATAACAATAAAATCCTATGCGGCGCTTTGAGATATTTTGATGACAAGATAGGGCATTATCAAGTGCAAGGATTATTGTTATTATTATAACTGGTAAACAATCCTTTGTGGCACTGGGTCCATAGAAAACCAAATGGGCTTCTCTATCAGGATTATCACAGGAATCCCGTAGCGGTTGCACCCTCACCTCACTAGCGAGAAGATTTGATTTTCGAGCAGGACAAAATCCTAGATAAGTTTCCTTACTCCACATGCCTCTAATTTACCTAGCAGTAAGTAGGAACCTGGTTGTTAGTCGATTGGCAGATCACTTTCCGAGTGGTCTCATGAGAGTAGGGGCATCGAACATGGCACTCACTGAGAAATGATCAATGCTCTGAATGAACGGTGCAGAGCAGTGCAATCTCCCCTGAATGTCAATATAAAGAGTAACTCAGCTTGCACTGACTGCACTTACGATCATTGTGAGCTGTATGCATGTGACACTAGTTGGGAATTAACAAGCTTCATGGATGGGGAAAAAGTCTGAAACACATGGACTGATTTTGGAAACTGCCTTGTCAAATGTAACACAAATGATACAATCTGTATCTTTTTGTGTTCAGACAAGCAACTTCCTTCTCTCCTCACATCAAAGTTCAAACAAAACTCATTGACTTTCATATATCTTTGATTTGAGTTTCCTTTCAATCCAACAGCTGGAAATCCGCCGAACAAGATCATAAGCAAGATTGGTCGAAATAGGCCTTTCACTCTATTCAATCTCATCTTTCCCACCCTCCCTGCTTCCCATCACAGCATCAAGCTGTTTATCAAAATATTCCAATGTCCTGGGGTCAAATACCATTGCTGGTGACTCCTTTGAATCATGTGTCAACC
This sequence comes from Callorhinchus milii, assembly GCF_018977255.1. Taxonomy (NCBI): domain Eukaryota; kingdom Metazoa; phylum Chordata; class Chondrichthyes; order Chimaeriformes; family Callorhinchidae; genus Callorhinchus; species Callorhinchus milii. Next base: position 51,210,424 of record NW_024704746.1, read on the forward strand.
TGGCTCAGTTGGTGTCGCTCTCACTTCTGAACCGAAGGTTGTGGGAATCAAACCCCACATCAGGACTTTGAACTCACATCATCTTGACTGACACTTCAATGCAGTGCTGGGGATACCTTGCATTGTTGGAGGTGCCCTCCTTTGGATGAGACGTTAAACCAAAGTCTCATCTGTCTGTTCATGTGCACATAAAAGATGCATGACATTATCTGCAAAGAGAAGCAAGATTCTCTCGGTGTCCCAGCAGCAATTCCCCAAATGAAATTGATTATTTACTCCATGACTGTTTGTGGAACATTTCTGTGCACAAATTGACCACCGAGTTTGCCTGTAAATACCAAGTCACTATACTTTACAGTAAAAGCCTGTGCTGAGACATCTCGGAAAACGTGATCAGGCACTATATCAAACAAAAGGATGATTTATTATTATTAATTATCCTCTGGGTAAAAAACAACTTTATCGTGTCTGTCATGAAATTGCCCTCTTTTTCTGTTGCCTTGGCATATCTGAAAGTATTGCTACAGGTTTACTTTATGAATCGCATTTCAAATCTTCTATACCTCTATAAGGTTCCTTTAAAGTGTTTCTTTTCAATACTGAAGAGCTGTAGCCCTAATATTGCTCATAACTCATTCCCTTAACACTAAGGATCATCTTCGTTGTTTTCCTCTGGACTGTCTCTCTCTAGTCCAAGGGTAAGTCAAAGATCCCTTATGTCATGGTGACCAGAACTGTATACAGTAGTTTAGGTGTAGCCCTTCCCCTTTATGTTTTTGTCCCACCTACCCTCCAACCCTTTTGGTTCCAAACCCCAGCTCGGGTGGAAACCCTTAACAGTCCAGTGACTTGAGACATCCTTCCGTCATGAAAACATATTCAAGGCTGAGATAGATAGATTTCTTATTGCAAAAGGGATTAAGGGATATGGAGATAAGGCAGGGTCAGGTTATTAGCTGGAGTTAGATTAGAAGATCAGCCATGATTGAATGGTGGGGCAGGCCTCGAAGGGCCGAATGGCCTACTCCTGCTCCTACATGTTATGTTATGTTAAAGGTGCTGTTTAAATGTAATTTGTTTTTATTGTTGAAGGTATATTTATGTATTTACTTTCACTGTCCTATTTGGTGACGTATAATACCTGTTTAAGGTCCATTCTGAGACATCTCTTTCAGATAAAACTTGAATTTTATACTACCTTAATGCATCAAAAATGTCTCAAATCACTTTACAGATTCATTTATTACACTTGAGAGTTGAGGATTTTTACATGCTGTGGTATACAGATGGAACTTGTTTATTACAGTTATCTGTAAGACAATTATGTATTGTTTGTGTCACCACAGTAAAGTGCCACAAAAAACAACTTGCATTTGAATAGAACACTTCACGTGGAGTGAAAACAATGGTGTAGTATGATGTTGAGCTGGGGAGAAAAGGTAGCCACGATAAGAGTCTTCTGATGCGATCTGAAGATAGGCAAAGGGGGCAGGACTAACAGGTAAATAACTGTTAAATCTACAGTGTATGTGACTTGGACACCAAGAGAAATGTGTTCTTTTTTTTCCTTTTTTTTCATGTTCATCCAAACATTCAAATGAGTCCTCAGTTTAAGATTTAATTGAAAGAATAGCACCTCTGCCAATGCAGTACTCCAGTATTTCACTAGACTATCAACCAGACTGTGAGCTCATAGACTTGTCCAGACTGAGAACTTCATTTTGAAATGAAGGTGGGCAATGGATTTGGCTGAATATAGTTCAAACCCAGAAACTCAACACTTGTTTCCATTGAAAATGTAATGTTGTCTTCCGAACTCTGAGACAAATCATTGCTTCACATGTTCAGACCAACAAGCCCATATTATTCAGAGAAAATCACACCAGTCCATGAGCGAAGGGGCTGAACAATAAGCACTAATTAACATGTTGGACCAGGTGAGATAAATTGTACATTGGAGCCATTTGGCACTGATCTGGAACATGGAACTATGTGCTTGAGTAAGAAGCACATTTAGTGCAGATCTGAAAACATAGATTGTATAAAATAATTCCCAGGGTGATTAATCTTCTAAATTGTCACATGGACTTGAAACATTAATAATTTAAATAACTGTTCATTCTGGGTTGCCCTGTGAGAACATTTGGGAAATTGATATTAATTGTTTCTAATACCACATTTATCTGCACAGATCTTCAGCATCATGTGGAAACTTATACTTGGCAAATGCTCCCTGTCGATTTTCTTGCAGTCTTCATGTGGTTTACATCGTTAGCTCTTTGGGAAGGACGTGGTGAATTCCTTCTGTGTGATTCCATCTCTGACCAAACAGTCACTTGCACTTATAGGTACCATTCACATGAAAGAACATCTCACTGCACTGAACAATTGTAATGGCCACACCAAGTAGAGAAATAAGACCTTTAACTAAGTTGACCAAAGGCACATTCAAAGCTTTGATTTTTCTCTCCTACTTTCCAGTTCTTACCTCTGAGTTTTGCCCACACAAATACAGTCAATTCACTTTACAGTATACTGTGAATCACTTTGAGAAGTTTCAGTTACATGATAAGGCAAGGATTAGTATTATTACTCTTTACATTCTTGTTTGTGTCTCCAACTCTAAACTCGAGTTAATAGAGTGCAGACGAATAAATGCGGGAAAACCATTGGACATGGTCGTAATAAGTTGTAAAAAATACTGAATACAAGAATAAAATGTATTGCTTTGTAAACACTATGGAGTGGACACCCAATTTTGGAGGGAGTGATGGACATTCACCCCTTGAAATGGGCAAGGGGTGAATGTCCATGACTCCCTCCAAAATTGGAAGAGAGATTCATTCAGATGATACAAGTGAGAGAGGTCTCAATTACATGGAGAGATTTGAAAAGTTGGTGTTTTCACTGGAGCAGAGAAGGTTAACAGGGAATCGAACACAGGTTTCCATCATTATGAATGGTTATGAATGGCTTTGTTGAGGCCATTTCCACAAGTGGGTATCAATTGAAGATTGTCACTAAAAAAAGGGATTGTTAGAAGAATACCATTTAAAAAGGGACAATAACAATCTTGGCTGGAAATATTGGAGAAAAAGGACAACAGCAACCAACAACAACGTGCATTTATATAGTGCCCCTCATTCAGGGTAGCATCCCAGAGCTCTTGACACAGGTGGAGCACAATGCCGAGTTGGGGGGAAGTGACCGTAGGTATGTTTGAAGAGGAAAGTCTTCAGGCGTGACCTTAAGATAGGAAGGAGGGGACAAGGCAGAGGAAGAGTGTTCCAGAGTTTTGGGGTATAGTGATTGCAAGTGCATCCACCGATGGTGGAACGGAGGGCATGAGCAACATGAAGGAGGCTGGAGCCAGTCAAGGGGAGGCAATGGGGAGTGAGTTGGGGAGTCAGCAGCTCGGAGAAGTATGAAGGGATTTGAAGACGAATGTGAAGATCTTAAAATCGATCTGTTCGGTGATAGGGAGCCAGTGGAAACTGGCTAGAACTGAGGCGATGGGATTAGGGAGTTTAGTACGGTTGAGTATGTGGGTAGCGGAGTTTTGTTTCAGCTGGATTTTGTGGATGGTGAAGCTAGGGAGACTGGCAAGGAGGAAATTTGAAGAGTTGAGATGAGAGGTGACAAATGCACAAATGCATTCTTTAGGATGTAGTATCAACCTTACACAACAACAAAATTACATTTGTATAGTGCCTTTCACGTCGGGAGGATGTCCCAAGGCGTTGGACAATCAGTGTTTCGGTCACACGCTGGGGGTCAGGATCGGGGAGGGCGGAGGGCAAGGGGTGGGTGGGAGGGGAAGGAGGGTGACCAAAGGCACGGTCGAGGAGAAGGGTCTTGAGACGGATTTTGAAGGAGGCAAGGGAGGGAGTGAGGTGGAGGGCCTGCGGGATGGAGTTCCAGAGGCTGGGGCCAGAGTGGCAAAAGCACAAGCCAATGATTCAGGGTTAAAAGGACTGCAGTGTGCATTTCAAACTTGCTTTCTTACTTCCCTTTTTCCTCCCTTCATTAACAAATGAATCAATGAAGTTCTGTTATGTGTTGTGAACCTACACCTCGGTTAAGATTGCCCAAAACTCATCTCATATACATCCAACGAGAAAAGATTTTCTTCCCATATCCCAGAGATGGAAGACAAACCAAGGATACCAAACAATGCTTCTTACAATGGCACCATCATAACAGTGAAACATCAGTTTTGTTAGCTTGGCACCAATTTACAATAATTCTTATATTCTTATATCTTTCACATGGGGAGGATGTCACAAAGTGCTTCAGGGAAAGTGCTTTACTGTGAAGTGGAGTGACTTTGTATTTGTAGGGGAACTCAGCAGCCCAATTGCACAGAGTGATGTCTGACAAACAGCCATGAAACGAATGACCAATTTTATTTGTTGGCCAGGTCACCGGGAGAAAGAATTTTGTTTAATTTATGTTTTCAAGCGGATTTTGAGATCAACCACTTGAGAGCCTTTTGAAAAATCGGCTTAAGATATCAATTTACTGATCAACTTACTTATTTACCAACCCCCGAATTTGCAAGGGAGTGTCCTGTGTCTGTGTGCAAGCCCCAAATTTCAAGATGTGTGCAATCTGAGATTCATAGAAGTGGAACTGGCAATATTTTCACATGGTGATTGATGGAACTCTGCCACTTTTTAAAAACCATTTGAATGATTAATTCCCATAGATTATTTTAAAGCATAAAATAATCTAGGAGTACATCTGACCTGAACGTGATTCTTTTCGGAGCATGTAATCCGATGTTTCACATCACTTCACAGCAAAGGCAAAGGATATTCAAAAAAAAGGAAAAAATGCCTATTTCTGCTATTCATTTCCACAGTTTACTTTGATTTCTTTTTAAATATGACCTGAATGTCTTTCTCAGTCCAGTGCTATTTTTATAAGTTATTATTTCATATTATCCGTAAAAGTTATGTTTATCTGTTCAAACTGAGAAAGATAGGCGATGTGCTGATGGAGATCATCAAAATTAATGATGCAATTTCTCAGCACACACAGCAATCTTACTAACAGCCAACAGAATCACCGTTAAATGATGCCTCATTCTCAGTTTCGGCTTCCCTTCGCAGTCTCTGGATCTGCTGTACTCTCCGCAGCTACTTCGCCAATGTCTGACTGTATTCCCCAGTGCCCCTAGTACTACCCATAAACCAAATCTGAAACTCATCCCTGACAATAAATCCGATCCTAAATCCTTATAATAAATAATAATAATAACCCATGCATTTGATATAGGGTCTTATCACGTCATTGAGACATCTCATACCGCTTCAGAATATTTATTATAAAGTGACTTTATAGTTTGTGCACGAAACGTGGCAGCCAATTCCACACAGCAGTACCCCACAAATAGAGGTGGATTGAGTGACCACATTTTTTTGAGGAATAATTAACCCTGGAAAGCGATCAGCCAATCGACTAATGACCGGGTTCCTATTCGCTGCTAGCTAAACAGTTACGTGGAAGAAGGAAACTTGCCTAAGGTTTCTCCTCACCCAGGAACTGAACCCAGGACCTCTCGCTTGCAAGCCTGCTAACCACTATGCTATGGGGCATGGTAACTTTACAACATTCTCAAAACTCAGTCAAAGTCTACAAGCTCTTGACCTACTTTCAGCCGGCAGCCAAGTGATTAATTTCCCACTGAGCCTTTTTGCATTTTAAAGTAATGACCTAATAAAAAATTCCCAGGGTAGGACCAAGTCAGAAATCTGCAGGAGCCCAGGGCAGCAATTCGGGCACCTCAACTTGGGATGAATATCATTTTGAGTTTAATAAAACTTGTAAATCTCTCATTTTTGAATTGCCTCTCACTACCCATTATCCAAGCTAAGAAGGGCAATTCGATCAAAGGTCTGAAAGGGTCCAAGTACCCATGGAAGTGGAACTGAGCATAACTTAGCACTCACTATGATAGAAAATGGAAGTAATTTCATATTATCTCAACTAATGAATGTCGCAAACTGGCGTCGGTAACATCTTATTTTCATTGGAGCTGAGAATATTAAGTAGTGATCCTACAAGATATGAAGGGTTATGATAGGGTCATTATAAACTTTGGATGGTGAGTCTGTAACAAGAGTGCAACACATTTAAGATAATTACAAAAATATTAAAAGGGAACTTGGAAAATAAATCTTAGCACAGAGGGAATTCTCACTGCAATTGAAGATGAGGACTATTAGAGGGAATGGGGAATGAGCAGGAGATTGTGATTCATAGATTAGGTGCTCAAGTAGAAAAAAACATCAGCACAGATTTGATGAATGATCTGTTTCTGTGCTGGGATGTGATTCTGTGATTTTATGTGGACCAACAATGGGGATCAAAATAAGTGGGAGAATTCATCCACATTTCAATGCAAAGAAGGTCACTAAAGGCCACAAAACAGGACAATATTTTTCACCCTTTTCGCATCAGCATTGTCAAATGGAAAACACATTCATAGGATGAATTTACTGGACCTAACCCTTTTCTCTGTCTCAATCTTTCTCTTCTCTGAATTTTTCTCTCTTGTTTCTCCTAAAATCCAGGTAATCCATCCTATAAGCTATTCCTCCTGTTCCATTATCATTGTGTTGAAGTGACTCATCATGTGATCTCTTCCTCTAACCTTATATCGCAAGACTAGAGAATTTTTAATCTTTTTCAGTCTTTTCTTTGTCCTACATTTTATAACCCCAAGCTTGTCCCCATAGACAGAAAGAACTTTTTTATAGTGTCGTCTACATAAATATGTCTCAAAGAGTTTTACAGTGATTATTCTTGATTGCAGTTGTAGTCCAATGCAGCAAACATTTTGCACAGAGCAAAATCCCACAAATATCCAGGCATTATTCGAACCCCTTCAGTCGGGTTTCCATGCTGCCCATAGCACAGAAACCGCCCTGGTCAAGGTCACCAATGAACATCTTGACCATCTGCGACCAGGGCTCCCTCTGCTCCTCGTCCTCCTCGACCTATCAGTAGCATTCGATTCGGTCGACTACGCTATCCTCCTCCACCGCTTGTCCTCCCACCTCAACCTTCAAGGCCCTGTCCTTGAGTGGTTTAGGTCATACCTCTCCCACCATTTTCATTTTGTTTCCACAAACGGCTTTTCCTCCAGCCCCCGCACTGTCTCGTGTGGTGTCCCTCAGGACTCTGTCCTCGGTCCCCTCCTCTTCACCCTCTAAATGCTCCCCCTTGGTGACATCATCCGCAGACATGGGGTTAACTTCCACATGTATGCGGATGACACCCAACTCTACCTTTTCTCCTCTACCCTCAACTCCACGTCCACCGATGTCCTGACAGCCTGCCTGTCTGACATCGAGTCCTGGACGAGAGACAACTTTCTTCAGCTCAACGTGCCCAAAACTGAGGCTCTCCTGATTGGCTCATGTCAGCGCCTCTGCACCTCAGGCGCTGACAGCATCAGCATCCAAGGCTGCACTCTCCACCTCTCAAAACCAATCAGGAACCTCGGCGTTCTGTTCGACCTGAGCTGTCCTTTCTTCCTCATATCCGCACCACAACTGGCACCGCCTTCCCTCACCTCCGAAACATCGCCAGACTATGGCGCTACCTCACCCCTCACGCTGCTGAAACTCTGGTCCACGACTTTATCACCTCAAGGCTGGACTATGGGAACTCTCTCTTCGCCGGCCTTCCCGGCACCTCCCTCCACAAGCTGCAGGTCATTCAGAACTCTACAGCTCGTGCACTGTCCTGCACCAGGCTTCGGGACCACCCTTGCTCGCCTCCACTGGCTTCCCATCCCCCAGAGGATCGAATTCAAGATCCTCATCCTCACCTACAAGGCCATTCACGGCCTTGCTCCCTCCTACCTCTCTGACCTACTTACCTGCCCGTACCCCTCATTCCTCTGGCTCCGGTCTGCTCCACATCCCCCGCCCCAACTGCCCTACCATTGGTGGCCGAGCCTTCAGCCTCTCAGCCCCTAGGCTATGGAACTCCATCCCCCAGTGCCTTCACCTTGCTTCCTCCCTTTCCTCCTTCAAGGCCGGTCTCAAGATCTTTCTCCTTGACCATGCCTTCAGCTCCCCTCTCGACTCTCTACCCTCTCCTCGCGCCCTCCCTTCCCTCCCCTCACCCTGACCATTTCCCCCCTGCTCGGGTCCTGACCCAACTGTCCAGCGCATTGGGACGTCCTCCTGACGTGAAAGGCGCTCTATAAATGAAATCTTGTTGTTGTTGTTGTTGTTAGTAAACGATCATTTATCTGCAGGATTGTTGGCCAGGATGTCTTGAGGAACTGCCTTAAATAGTCTCATAGAATCTTGTACCACCTTAGCTGACTTGGTAAAATTCCAGAGTCAAACGCCTGTCTGGGAATTTTAGATTACAATCAAGCCCAACACTCAAGTGTAGATGAGGTGCTGTCTTTGGATGTTAAATTGAGGTCCTGCTGGCTGATTCAGGTGGCCATTTAAGATTCCATGGCACGATTAGAAAAGAGCAAGGTGTTTCTCCCAGTGTCCTGGCCAACAATCTTCCAAATTAATTGGGCATTTACCTCCTGGCTTTTTGTGGGACATTATTGAGTGCAAATTGGCTACTGAGTTCACCTATTTATATGCAGTCGCTACACCTATTTGTAATTACTGTGAAGTGTTTTGATACTATAAGCTTATATGATATGCAAGGATTATTAGGTTATCTTTAACGTCCGTGTGAAGTTATGTAGACGAGACCCATATCTCATTTCAAGCACCAGATAATCTATAGCGCTCTCTGATATTGCACTGAAGTCTCATCTTAGATTTGGAGAGCCAATTTCCAACCAGAGGTAAGATTGTTACTGATCAAGCTAAGTTGACCTCCCAGAAGGAACCATTTAACAAACATCTATAAATCATCTTTGAGTTGGATATTGTTCACAGGAATGGGACTGAGAGATGTGGAAAGGTAAATATGGAACAGAGACAAATTGCACACTGATGAATGTTCTCACAGTGCACCCAGGATGTTATCAAAATCCATGTGACCATTTAGAAGATTAATCACCATGGGAATTCTTTTCTACAACCTATGATTTCAGATCTGCACTAAATGTGCTTTTTACTCAAGCACACATTTCCATATCTAAGATCACTGCCAAAGTCTCCCAAAGTACAACTTACCTCATCAGATACAATATATTAAATATAATTTTGGCATTCAGACTTGTTCCCCCACTCTTCCTTTGATGTAGTTTAGATAATATGCACGTGTTTGTCCTTATGCTTGACACACTTTGATAGTACTCTCGGCTTTGGGGCAGCTCACACTTTCACCTTTATGACACGGTTGCGGATTCAAGTTTTGTGTTTGGATTTTGAGCTCACAGTACAGTTGACATTCCAATGCAGTGCTGGGGAGCACCTCAATGTCAAAGATACTATCCTTTGAATGAGGTCCTATTTTGAATGTTAAACATGATTGGAAAAGAGAATGGACTTTCTCTTGGTATCTGGCCAGTAATCATCCAGATAAAATGTCTCATTTACTTCATAGGACATGGTGCGCAAACTGGCTGCTATATGTTTGTCTACAAATAAACAGTGACTGCACCTTACAGAAAAAAAACTGTGTAAAGCATTGTGACATTATAGGCATATATGAAATACCAATTGTAAATATTATTATTAGAAGATTATAAATTCAAGCATACACTGAAACTTTACCTTGCTGTCCATGCTGACACTCCAGTGTAGTGCTGGGGGAGTGCTGGTTTGTTGGAGGTGCTGTCCCGAGATTAAACAAATGTTGCATCTCCCTGTTAAGGTAAATGCCAAAGATCCCATGATGCTATTTGAGAAGAGAGGTTCTCTGAATGTCCAAGGCAACAATCCCCTCGAAAAATTGGTCATCAACTATATAGGGTTTGTGGGACTTTTCTATGTACAAACTGGGCATAGTGTGTGCCAGCAAAAAGTAGTTTCTGATCTTAATAATAATTACTGTAAAGTGGCTGATGAAATAAGGTGCTGCTAAATTGCAAGTTGGGTGGTATGGACGGAGGTGGTTGGGGTTCGGCATGCACCAGAGGAGATGCAAGTTGTGTGCTTCCCAAAGTCTCTGGTTTCACAGGGATGGAAATATTCCCTTGATGGCCTTGGCCCATGATGGCGCTTCAGTATTGAGAATGGTCGAGCCTACAACAATAACAACTTGCATTTATACAGCTCCCTCCATACAGGGTAGCGTCTCAGAGCTGGTATAGAGGAATGGTGGCAAATCTGATCTTGAATTATTTGGCTCCCAACATAAAATACATTGCAGCGTAGGAGGAAGCATTATGGCCCATTGAGAATAGGCTGGACTTCTTCTGTCTCCCATCACTGTCAGTCCATTCTTCAAAGGTAATGATTTTTGGTGAGGATAGGGGTCAAATTTGAGGCGACTTCTTTCATTATCTAGATGTGCAGCCTACATAATAATCTGACTCCAGCTCCTAAAATAGATTGGGTCAGAGCAGTGATCTCTCAAATTAAACTTAACTTAATTTCTATTTTCACAACCCATTAAAAACAATTTCAAAAGAAATCTAAGAGAAGCAAATACTTTGTGAACAAGCTCTTTACACCATGAATGACACTCTGCAACTTGAAGGGATCTAACATATCATTCTGTGGTTCAGTCCTGGTCCTGCTGTATTTGTAAGTGTGCAAGTGCAGATCAACCTTCGATCAGATGTTTCTACCATTCAGATTGTTAGCTTAATCCTGATCTGGTGTAGTGCAGGTACAGGTGGAAGCAGAGTGTGTGTACAGTATGGATCTAGAGGTCATGGACCATATTTCAAAGCCTCCACTCTCAATCCCAACTATCTCCGTGCTATATCAGAGCCTTGTCAAAAAGCAACATCCTCACATCTGTTTGCCAATGTGTTAATTTTCTCCAATATATTCAGATGTTTCTTTCACCAAAAAATGCAGTGCACTATCACAAGCATCATAAGCCAAATGGCCTCCATCAGAGCTGTAAAATCTAATGAACCTAAGATATTTTATAAATGTGGGGGATATCTTTGCACTACTTCCTCTCTTTGTAACTTTTCCACAGTTGTTGGTTAGGATATAAGCCAGTCACATGGCAGCGATTATAAAATACAACATCACAATAGTAATAAATAAAAATTCTAATTCCAAAATATCTCAAAGAACTTCACAGGATTTACTGTAAAGTGTAGTGACTGTGCATTTTGTAGGAGAATAAGGCAGTCAATCTGTGCACAGCAATGCTCCACAATGTCATGAAGTGAAACATCATTTTTATTTGGAGGATTGTTGGCCAGGACACCAAAAGAAACTCATCTCTCTTTTTAAATCAGGCCATGGGATCTTTAACATCCACCTGAACATGCAGACAGGCGCTCAGCACTGAACTGCACCACACCATCAACCTAAATTATGTAGTCAATGTCCCCGTCCCAATATGGGGCTTGAACCTTTAACATTCTGACCCGAAGGTTAAATTCCAGAAATGATGCGGGACAAAGGTGAGGGTCTGTGAACATAGTTTAGCATGTTTACAAATGCCCTTTTTTGTTCACCAGCTGGAAACTGAATAATTTCCACATGCACTTTGTAACATAAGCATTTTCAGCACCAGAAAAAAACATGTTGATGGTCCCAACAATTCAAAAATAAAGAAGAATAAATAATCCTACACAATGCTATCTCTGATCCTTTCAACTGGATTGTTTGCCAAATGACCATCTCCCTCTTGAATTTATTTGCTTTTGTGGCTTCATAGTTCTTAACTCCACGCATTCAACATTCAGGACTCTCCATATTAAATGTAAAGAACACACCATGAATACACTCATTTGCTTTTTTAACAGTCACTGAAGTCCATGTGACCATTTAGAAGATTAATCACCTGGGAATTATTTTATATAATCTATGATTTCAGATCTGCACTAAATGTGCTTCTTATTCAAGCGCACAGTTACATGTTCCAGATAAGTGCTCAATGGCTCCAATGTACAACTTATATCACAGGTCTAATGTTAATTACATCCTTATTGTTCAGCCCCTTCACTCATGGACTTATGTGATATTTACTCTAAATGATGTGTACTTGTTTGTTTGTGGATGTTAATTCACGTGGACTGTAGCAATGATTTGTCTTTGGGTTCGGAGGAATTAAAACTGGAAATTTGGTTTGGGGGGTTGAACTGCACATCTATTTTGTACTGCATTTCATTCCCAACTTTATTTCCCAACAGTATTCCCAGTAATGTGGAGAATGAGTTTTACAATCCAGACTGCAAACTGGTGAAGCACTGCAATATCTGGAGGGTATGAGTTCAATCGCAAAGTAGACTAGCCTCAGCTGAGATTAAACCATTTTTCACAGAAGGTGGACAACAAGGTTGTCCGGAAGGCTGATGAGGTGCATGGAGGTTCGAGAGGGGACTTAATGTACTTTGATGCCAAAGGGAATAGATATGACAGAGAGGGAGATAGATGGTGCTTGAAAATGAGACTGTGCAAGCCAGAATTAGGCTTATAGATAAGGCTAACACTCCAGTGCAGTGCTGGGGAAAATATTACACTGAGGTCCCTTGTCTATTCACATGCACTTTAAAGATCTTACAGCACTTTTGAAAAGAAGGGAGCTGCTTGTGTTATTCTAGCCAACAATCCTCCACCTAAATTGGTCAATCCCTTCACAGTTGTTCATAGGAGTTTGCTGTGTGTAAAATGACTACCACAGTGCCTTCAGAAATAGTCACAGTAATTACCTGTGGAGTTCTTTTACACACAGCAAACTCCTATGAACAACCAAATGACATTTGTTTGGGGGTCAGCAATATTTTTGGTCTCAACATTTTAAAGATTTTAGGTCATATGCTCCCTTCTTTTTGTCAGCTGGATATCTGACACATGCAGAAATCTGCATACTTATAAAAGTATCCAAACCAGAACATGTACCCATGTATGGCACCTACACATGGAAATTTCCATTTTGGAGTGCAACCCACACATGTACATGAGTTGCGGCTCACCTGGAGGGACTAACCCCACTTACCTAATTCCAGAGAGTATTAGGCACAGGTGGGCAAGAGGAAAGATTGGGATTTTACTGGCAAAACTGCAGCAGTAACCAATATCCAGCAAAGTTTATCCAGCTAAAACTGCATAGCTTGCCATTGCACTGTCTGTGCTGCTTCCCACTGCATGGTCAACTAGAACCACCCTACCCATTAGGGCTTGGCTTCCAGGGTCAATAGGAACTGAGCGGGAAGACACAGTAATTGGTCAGTCCCTCCAAGCCTACTGATGAGCCAGGCTGTGCTGTTATTAGCAGTGCCCTAGAATACTGTGAACCCACCGGGCTCAGGAACTGGACCCCCGAGACAGCCACAGAGGGCTGGCTCAATTCTGACAATCTCTTATCAAGCATATCACCTTGGAGCCAGTTCAGCTCTTTGGAGACCGTGCTTACTACCCCCTCCCAAAGGATAGTGCCACCCACTGGAGAAAGTATCCACATTGAGCATAGAATGGTCCACTGTGATGGTTTCAAGGAGAATGAGAAAAAGAGAAGGGAAAGGAGGGAGAAAGAATGAGGCCAAAAAAACAACGCACACATAGAGGGCAAGACTGCACTAGACTGCATTGGAACATTGGAATACCTCTAGGACCCTTTCCCCAGAGTGACAACCTGTGTGCCTTGTTTATGGAGGTTAAGACACAAGATACTCTCTGGGTGTTCAACAGCCTGAAGAGTATATGAAGAGTATACGGTGAGGATACTTACACATTGCACAGGCCCAATTGTCCAAACCCCTCCTTCTTAACATTCTCTGAGATTCATTTCTGCCTGTCAGTCAGGAGAAAGAAGATTCAACGGATTTCAGATGTTGTGTGTCCCAGAGAGAATTATATCATAATAATAATCCTTGCATTTGATATAGCAGATTATCATGTCATTGAGAGGTCTTAAAGCGCTTCACAGAATATATTGTAAAGTAGATTGACTATATATTTTCAGAGTGGCAGCCAATTGTGCATAGCAGTATCCCACAAACAATCTTAGATTGGGTGACTACATTTTTTTTTGGAGGGATTATTACTCTCGGAAAGTGATCTGCCAATCGACTAACAACCAGGTTCCTACTTACTGCTAGGTAAATTAGAGGCATGTGGAGTAAGGAAACTTATCTTGGATTTCGTCCTGCCCGAAAATCAAATCTTCTCGCTCGTGAGGTGAGGGTGCAACCGCTACGGGATTCCTGTGATAATCCTGATAGAGAAGCCCATTTGGTTTTCTATGGACCCAGTGCCACAAAGGATTGTTTACCAGTTATAATAATAACAATAATCCTTGCACTTGATAATGCCCTATCTTGTCATCAAAATATCTCAAAGCGCTTCATAGGATTTTATTGTTATTGTACGCAAACACAACAATTCGCACACAGCAATGTTGCACATACAGGCAAAAATGTGACAGTTATATATGGAAGTCTGTTGGCCAGATCACCAGAAGAAACTGCTTTCTCTTTTCATATTGTGCCATGGGATCTTTAACATCCATCTGAACAGAAAGATGGGATCTCAGATTAACATATCATCCGAAGAACGGCATCTCCAATGATGCAGCACTGCTCTGATGCTCTCCCAAAACTGCATTGCAGAGTATGAGTTCAAAGTCCCAAAGCAAAACTTAAACCCACAAGAGTGAGTTATGTGAGAACTTCGATGTCAGGGGAGAAAGAAGTTGTTGTCTGTCTGAGCACAAAGAGACACAGGTCATCTCTTTTGTGTCATATTTGACAAGGCAGCTTTCAAAATCAACTAGTCCCAATAGTTTCAGAATTTTTCCCCAACCCTGAGGATTATATAATAATAATCCTCGCATTTGATATAGAGCTTTTCACGTCGGGAGGACGTCCCAAAGCGCTTCACAGAACACACTGTAAAGTGAATTGACTGTATATTTGTGGGCGAACGCGGCCGCCAATTGAGCACAGCAATGTCCCACAAACAGTCGTAGATTCAAAATGACCAATTTATTATTGTTTTTGGTTTTGGAGGGATTATTATTAGGCGTGTGGAGAAAGGAAACTTGCCCAAGGTTTCGCCCTGCCTGGAATTGAACTCAGGTCTCTCGCTTCCAAAGCGAGTGCTCTAACCACTGAGCTACAGGACTCCACTCACTTACCCAGATGATTGTAAGTGCAGTCAGTGCAAACTCACAGCCTGAGTTACTCTTTATTTTGACATTCAGGGGAGATTGCATTGCTCTGAACAGTTCAGGACATTGACCACTTCTCAGTGAATGCCACGTGAGATGCCCCTACCCTCATGAGATCGACTGAACGTGGAAAGCCTGTGCCCAGAGCTCTGATCTGACAGCTCCATTGTAAAGCTGTGAAGTACACGAGAAATAATTAGTTCTTTGTGACCAGATAAGATCAATGGAACCAAAGTGTGGAATACATAATGAGTCAGGTTCAGAGCTGGCGTTCGGTCAGTCCACAGGTTCCACGCAGATGGAATAGACCAAAGCGACTAGACACTGAGGGGTGGGTGGGTAGAAATAGGTGGATTGTGAACCATATGCATGTGATACGTAATTGGGAATTAATTGGTTAAAAGGGGTTGTTCAATAACTCCATTTCCTTATGACAAACAGGGGCTGGGACTAGGACACAGCCTAATTATAAATAGAGGGCTTGGGTCATCTCTCCTTTGTACAGTTACTGGGATCTTTAAGGTAAAGGTACAGTTTCACAAAGTGCAGCTATTGTCTGACAGTTGCTTGCTACTAAACTCTCTTTCTTGTGTACTCCTTAGTGTGTTTGAAAGCAACAACAGCAAAATGTTGACTGTTCTTATCTTGCTGAGTCTCCTGAAGTCCTACAGTGCCAGTGATAAACCCAGTGGTAAGTTATTTTGTTTCTATCCACTTCTCCAGGCTCGTGGAGCAGCAATCTAGGACATAGCAATCAATAGCTTTCCATCCAAACTCCTAAACCTAATCTTTCTCCTGATGTGTTTTGTCTGAAACACTGATAGTACAGCGCCTTGGGACGTCCTCCCAACATGAAAGGCGCTATACAAATGTAATTTTGTTGTTGTATTTAGTTGCAATGGGGTCCAAGAGTCTCCTGAACAGTTGCAAGGAGCTGGCATTTCGGCCAAGATGGGAGTGAGCACAAACTTATGAATGGATTTTATTCAATTCAGAGTGGGAACCAATTCACTGCTGCCAGACCATTCTCTGCTCACTTCCTTTTCTCATCTAGCCCCTCTGGCTCACTCTTGTAACCATTCCTTGGAACGACAGCTCTCTACCCTTCTCCCTCCCACACATTTCACTTTGTCTTTCTGATGAAATTGACACCATCTCAGATTTTGCCAAGATTATTCCATTCCCTCACTCTTCCCTTCCTCCTTTACTGTACTGAATTCTTTCCTCCCTCACTTTTTCCTTCCTTCTACACGCTCCATGACTTTGCATAGTTCACAGTTTCTAGTTAATAATCTGCTCATTCCATCACTCCAATTTTCCCTTTGTCCTACAATGTGCAGTGCATCAGCCTTCACCTCCACTTACACTCCACAGGACTCTTCCCTCCATCAGAGCTTGAAGATGCTACCCTGTTTGAAGGGGTTATATAAATGCAAGTTATACTACCTCCTGCACTATACAGTAGAGGTCATTTCTAATAATAATAATTCCTCCAAAAACCAAAAAACAATAATAAATTGGTCATTTTCAATCTATGACTGTTTGTGGGACATTGCTGTGCGCAATTGGCTGCCGCGTTCGCCCACAACTATACAGTCAATTCACTTTACAGTGTGTTCTGTGAAGCGCTTTGGGACGTCCTCCCGACGTGAAAAGCGCTATATCAAATGCAAGGATTATTATTATTATTTCCTCAGTCGTCACTTCTTCCAACATTCTACAGAACTCTTCTATGCATCAGTCTTCCTTTACTCCCACACTCCACAAGGCTACGTAATTTCCACTCTTCATTTCTTTCTATATTCTAGACTTTTCTAAGAACCTACAGGATTCTTCCTAGCCCCACTTTTGCTCTCCATCTCCACTTTACAGACATTTGAACCTAATTGCAGCATTACTCAAATGCTAGATCTGGTTTCATCTCCTCCCTTCACTCTTGGTGTGTGGAGCTAGAATATCAGACAAGATTGATGATTAGAAATTATCATATTACACTTCAGCTGTTCCAAACAGGATGGGTGTTTCACTAGTGTTTCCTTAAATTGCATCCAATAATGTTTGCTTCACAGTGGGCTCCCCTTCCATGGGAGCCAGTTGTACTTGTCCACCTCAACCAATTGGCCATTCTTCACAAGTGACATTTGTCCAGCCAAATCAGCCCTAGGAACATCACAGCTGTGCCTGGTCCTGTCCTCACTTGGCATCCAGAAGCCAGATCTAGAAAGCAAACTCCTGCCAATATTTCCCTCCCACTGAACTCTAGCAATCCCTGCCATCAGCCGGGCTCATGAATACAGCTAAATCTGAGTCAGGGCTCTGCTGGGATCTTGCTGGTCTGTACTGCTCACTAGCCTGTTCTGTGTGGTTACATATAACAAATGAAAGCCCATCATTAGTCAGCTGGAAGTCTCTCCCTGTGCTATTTGAGACATCTCTGAGGTGACCAAGTGAGAGATTTTATTCCACATTACAAACATTTCCACTGAATTTCAGGTGCAATATTTTGACAAACATGAGCCTTTGAGGAGTAATTAATTGTCTTTTGTGTTTCTGCAAACTATGTGACAGAAACATATGGACCTGATTATGGGCCATATGTAGAGCCATCAGCGTATTCGCAGAGCGTAAAAGTAGACTATGGCCCAGGAAGCGGTTATGGCTTCGATAACCATGCAATTTTTGGGGGCACAATGCCCATAGAAGGATTCCCAGTGGAGAAATATGCCGTAGCATCCAATCGAGTTTGCAAGGACAGATCAGGCATTTGCAAAGGACCCTGTCAAGATGGTTTTTTTGCTTTGAATGACGTGTGCTACAAGTATATTCACCGCAAACTGTGCTTCGCTGATGCAGAGGTATGTGCTCCACCTTAAAGTTCCAAAGTTACATTGGATTGATAAACCGTTTTATCAAAAGTGAGAAAGGTTAATTATACATTAAACTTATATTGAATAATCTGGAAGCTGGTGCTTTAGAAATCAATTCAAAAGAAAAGGAAATGTTTTGTGAGCTCACAGTAAAAGAAGAGAGAAATAGCTGAAAAGACAATGAAGTCAAGACACCAAACATCAGTGCCGAACATGGCAAGTACTGAGAATGCAGAAAGGCAGCATGCAGCATTTCCCTGCGTAGTGACTGACAGCAGGATTCAATTGTCAGTTTACTTGTGTGAAAACCCACAAAATTTACCATGTTCATCAGAATGTACCCAGGTAAATCTAATTAGTTCATTTCAGTCTGCCTGGTATCTGACCCACACAGAATCCCCTTAACCTTAGTCTTAAGGTTATCAAGAAGCCAAATGGAAAAAANTCCAATCCTCCAGGGACTAACCTATCCTTCTGGGTCCCATTCCCATTGATGAGTGAAACAGGTTAATTGGTGATCAGCAATACGCTGGAGTCTGGTTCAATGATCAGATCACAAAGTTTAACACAGAGTCACTCAAATCTACTTTCTTTTGACCCGATATGTACTATACAGCCAACCACCTCCACCACCACCAACCTCCAATGCAGGTCAGTAATAATAGGTTTGCATTCACACCAGATGGCTTGTTAGTATCAGGAAGTGAGTATAACGATGAGAGTTAGCAGTGTGTGCTAACATATACATTAAGATAGAAATAGCTCCATATTCCCCTTGCCACACACTGACATTTGGGTTTGATTCTTTTCTCTTCCAGCTGTACTGCCGACACCATTTCCCTGGGTCTCACCTCGCATCTATACATTGCCGTATGAACCATATGTTCATTAGAAATCTGATAAAAGCATCATATCCTACATGCCCTAAGACTTGGATTGGTCTCACTGATTGCTCCAAAGTAAGTAACCAATATCTTTTTCCCGTCCTGTATCAAGACTAAAATGCTTCCGATGTGACTGGTGCAATATAAAAGCAAGTTGTTGTTGTTTCTTCCAAGTTGTTGTTGTTTGTTGGTTGTCCCATTATTTGTTTAGCTTTGTTGGCAGCTTCACATTAACAGGAAACATTCAGTTACTGGTCGCACTTACCTAATTTTCCAAGTCTGGGCAATCTCCTCACTGTGTGATTGTTGACTGTTCCAAACTATATATGTTTATTGGTGTTAAAATGCATCTGCTATTTCTGTTTAATATATTCTGAATACCATGAATCACCTACCCACACTGCTTTGTACCATCAGTCAATATTATATTCAAAGGTCATGCTATCCTCCAAGTCATCTGTGGATAGGGTGAATAGTAGTGGATCCAGACAGAACTGTTTCCATCTATCTGCACCACTGCTTTCAAGCCAACAAACAAATCTGCTATTAATTCCAAGAGGTTTAACCTTCTGTAAATATTTTGCATGTGGAACTTCATCAAAGGAGCATCTGAGGGTCCAAGTAAATTGTATTCACTGGCCTAGCCATTGGTTACTCCCTCTGAAATCAGAGAATGAAGCCTGGCCAATTGCAGGTACTCCATGCTGACTGTCCCTACCGGCATCTGTCCTCTTTACAGGAGCATTTCGATGTCCAGCATGAAGCTTTCCAGCACTTTTCGCCTGTACAGATGCTAGCTTCGCTGTAACACAATTCTCTGACATGCATTTCCTTCCTGTTTTGAAGAACACAATAACATTTTCTGACCTTCAGTCCTCAACAATAATTCCTGTGTTTATGGAGCTCTTCACTTGCATAACTTATCTTCATCTCATCTGATTCTTTGGAATATCTCTTCCCAAAAGATCACTTAAAGTCTAGTCTTGGCCATAAAGTCTGACATTTGAGTGAGGATTGGTAATAATAATAATGATAATAATCCTTGCATTTGATAAAGTGCCTTATCATGTCATTGAGATGTCTCAAATGCTTCGCAGAATACATTGTAAAGTGAATTGCAATGTTTGATGACATGTTCTGTGGGTGAAATACAATGTTTGATGACACGCTTTCAGTTTCTGAAAGGAGTCCTCCACTCAGATTGCCACAAAATGTATTCATGCTTTACTGGTGGTTGGTCCGTGATATCTCTTTCAAAAGCTGCAGCTTTTCAGTTCATGGTTGTTTGCGGGATGCTGCTGTGTGCAAAGTGACTGTAGCGTTGGCCCACAAAACAGACTCACAGCACTTTACAGCATATCCTGTGAAGCGCTTTGGAACATCTTTCCGACATGAAAGGTGCCGCACACCGAATGTAAGGATTATAATTATGACCATTATTAATTAAGGTTCCATTTCCTGGGATGCTCACATTTTGCTGTTTAATTGCAGGAGGGACATTTCGAGTGGACTGATGGGACATGTTCAGATCACACAGCATGGTGCCCCAGTGAACCTTCTGACAAATTTGGAAAGGAAAACTGTGTTGTTATCAACCACAAAAGTACGTTCCCTTTCTCGAACACTATTTTAAATTAGGCTCATGAAGCCGGCTTTTCTTTTATGGTCAACTTCGACAACAGATGTTGTTAAAAAATTTCCGCAAAAAGAGAAGTATAAAGAAAGAAAGAGCCTTCAGGTTCTGTTGAAAAATAAATAGTTGCAAAGGTCAAGATAAGTTCTACTCCAGCAAACAATAGAGACAGAAATATTGATTTGTACAGAAGGTTGTGAGAAAGGGGTAGTCACCCACTCCATTGAAATTTTAAAGATGGAGATGGATTGTTTGACAGTTTTTGTCAGACAATGCTGAAAAAAAAATCCTGAGTTTCATAAGCATCAGAAGCATAGAACATGAAAAGGAGGCACTGTTGAAGTTGGGCAAGTTCTTGGTTGGAGTATCTTTTACGGATTGGACACTCCATTTTTGGAACAATATAAAAGGAATGAAATGTGGAACAAAGATTCACTGGGATGGACGTGACCAGGTTTGAGGGTTTCAGAAATTTTAGATTTTTTTTTAAGAGAGCCGATAAGGTTAATGAGTGACTTGGTAAGAGTCTTCAAGATTATGAATGCTTTTGATAGGCGAAACGTCATCGTTTATATCCACAACATTTAAGATAATAATCAAATGAATAAAGGGCAGGTACGTGAAATTACCAGCTACAAATTGCAGTTGAGGCAAAAAACATCAATCCCTTAAAAGGTTATTTAAAAAAATGCTTGAAAGAGAAGGAATATTAAACACTGTGGTAGTACAGTAAGAAAAGGAATGGGAATTGAATAGGTTTGAAAAAACCCGCAATTGTAAACAATCTGTTTTCATGCCGTTATATTTTATAATTCTACATTCTTATGTTAAAAAATGCTTGAAATATCTTTCACGCCATTCAATCTCTCTGTTTCAGGCAATTATCTCTGGTCAGATGAAGATTGTGCCCATGAGTTTAACTTTATCTGTGCGTATCCATTAAACTGCAGAAAGGGTGACTGTTCAAGTCAAACATGCAACTAACTCTGAGAACAGTGCCACAAAAGTCTATTTCCAGCGCCACTTCTGACCTGTGTTAAAATGGCATTTTTAATCTCATTTTGGAATTATAATCTGTTCTGAGATTGTAGAGACCAATAAAGTAGTGAAGCATCATACTGTCTTGGCTTGGTTCTATGTTGTGTCCTTTCATTGTTGAGTTTTATTAGTTTCCACTCCTGGTCAGGTAGGGTTTGGATCAGGATCGAGTAATAATAATCCTTGTTTTTGATGTCACACCTTAACACTTTGCTGAAATGTGTCAAAGGCTTCTCAGATTTTATTGGGATTGTAATGGCTGTGCATTTTGCAGCCATGAAGCGAATGAACAATGTGATTGGTCTCAAAGGCACCTCTTATAATGCAGCACTGCAGTAAAGTGTCAGAATAGATTATGAGCTCAACGTTCCGATGTGGGGCTTGAATCCACAGCTTTCTAACCCAGATGCAAGTTGTAAGTGAGCTGGGATGATACATCAGTCTGATACCTAGGGTGAAGGAGCTCAGAGTTGTAACTCCTTACATCCTCAGTTTTATTCCTTCAAGCTGAGGAAGTTAAGAGGTGATTCAGCAAGGAGAGCGAGGACAGAGCAAGTGTCTGCAACTAAGGAAACTTCAGCAGAGTTGCTGAGCTGGAATCTTAGGTGCAGACATTTCACAGCATTAGGAAAGAGGAGAGCTACCTGGATACTTTGATCCAGGAAGCAGTCACTCCCCTGAGGCTCAGTAGGTGTACAGTAGTAGTCAGTAGTCAGGGACAGGATGGCGTGACTGACAGTCAGGCAGGTAAGGGAACCGCAGAAGGAGTGGTGGAGAAGCCTCAGGCTTCAATGTTGTCCAACAGTTATGAGGTACTTGCAACCTGTGTGGATAAGAAAGCCTGTAGGGAGGATGGGCAACCTGACCACAGCACCTTTAAAAAGCAGAACCTCTAAGGTAATAATCTCAGGATTATTACCTGAGCCATGCACAAATTGGTACAGGGACAAGCAGATTAAAGGGTTAAATGCATAGCTGAAAGGGTGGTGCGAGAGGCAGGGGTTTCATTTTATGGGCTACTGGCACCAGTATTGGGGAAAGAGGGAGCTCTTCGATCGGGATGGGCTCCACTTAAACCAGGCTGGGACCAGTGTCCTGGCAAAACGAATAACTAGATAGAGCTTTAAACTAATAAGGGGGAGAGGGAGGGTTAATGTTAAGTGTAAACTCACATAGCAAATAAGAAAAGTCAAGACTGCAGAGCAGAGTAGCGACTTGGGAGATAAAGAACAGAGTGGGTCAAGTAGGGACAAAGAGTTTAGCAAAGAAAATAGGGCATTAATGAGTAGGGGAAATAGTAAAAAGTTAAAATTAAAGGCGCTATACCTGAATGCACGAAGCATTCCTAACAAGGTAGATGAATTAATGGCACAAATAGAGATAAATGGGTACGATCAAGTAGCCATTACTGAGACGTGGTTACAGGGAGACCAAGGTTGGAGCTGAACATTCCAGGGTATCTGATGTATAGGAAAGATAGGTAATATGGAAAACATGGGTGGGAGGTGTAGTCCTGTTAATAAATGATGAGATAAGAAACAGTAGAGAACAGTATATTCGCCCACAAATATACGGTCAATTCACTTTACAGTCTATTCTGTGAAGCGCTTTGAGATGTCGAGAAGACGCGAAAAGCGCTATATCAAATGCAAGAATTATTATTATTATAGAGAGGAATGATCTTAAGCCAGAAAATCAGGATGTAGAATCGGTATTGGGTGGAGCTAAGAAATAACAAGGGGCAGAAAACACTAGTGGGAGTAATTTATAGACCCCGAACAGCAGTTACAGTATTGGGCAGAGTATTAATCAGGAAATAACAAGGGTAATACAATAATAATGGGTGACTTTAATCTTCATATAGGCTGGGAAAGCTAAATTGATAAAAGTAAATTAGAGATGAGTTTATGGACTGCAGTAGAGATAGTTTTCTAGAACAGTATCCAGAGGAACCAACGAGGGAACAGGCTATCCTTGTTCTTGTATTGTGTAACGAAGCAGGGCTTATCAGTAATCTTGAAGTTCAGGCTCCTCTAGGGCAGAGTGACCATAATATGATGGAATTTAATATTATGTTTGAGAGTGATGAAGTTAAGTCCGAAACAAAGGTCTTAAACTTAAATCAAGCCAATTTTGCAGGTATGAGGGACAATTTGGCTAAAATAGACTGGGAAAGTAGATTAAAAGCTATGACAAGCAATGGCAAACATTCAAAAATATATTAGATAATTCCCAGCAAATGCATATTCCCTTGAAAAATAAAAATTCCACATGAAAAGTGGTTCAATCATGGCTAACTAGAGAAGTTATGGAAAGTATAAACTTAAAAGAAGAGGTCTATAATATTGCCAAAAAGAGCTGTAAACCTGAGGATTGGGAGGGCTTTGGAGATCAGCAAAGGATAATCAAGAATCTGATTAAGAGGGAGAAAATGGAATATGAGAATAAACTAGCTAGAGATGTAAAGACAGATTGTAAGAGCTTTTATAAGTATATAAAGAGGAAGAGATTAACAAAAGTAAATGTGGGTCTTACAGGCAGAGACAGGCAAAATTATAATGGGGAGTAAAAAAATGGTAGAGTCACTAAACAAATACTTTGCTTCTATCTCTACGTTGGAAGATACTAAAAACTTACCAAAAATAGTGGGGAACCAAGAGACTAATGTAGTGAGCAACTTAAAGAGATTAATATCATAAAGTAATAGTACTAGAGGAACTGATGGGACTAAAAACTGATAAATCCCCTGGACCTGATGACCTGCATCATAGGGTTTAAAAGAGGTGGCTGCAGAGATAGTGGATACATTGTCTTTGTTCTTACAAAATTCCCTGGATTCTGGAACAGTTCCCGTTGATTGGAAGGTCGCAAATGTAATGCCACTATTTAAGAAGGGTGGGAGAGAAAAAAATGGGGAGCTATAGACCAATTAGCCTGACATTGGTGATGGGGAAAATTCTAGAATCTATACTTAGGGATGTCGTCGTGGGGCATTTAAAAAGTCATAATACAATTAGGCAGAGTCAACACGGTTTTATGAAAGGGAAATCGTTTATAACAAATCTTTTAGAGTTTTTTGAAGATGTAACTAGCACTGGTTAGAACCAGTGGTTATAGTGTACTTGGATTTTCAGAAGGCATCCGACAAGGTGCCACGTATGATTAGGGTTTATGGAATTAAGGGTAATATATTAGCAGAAAACAGAGAGTAGGGATAAACAGATTCTCAGATTGGCAGATTGTGACTATGAAGTGCCGCAAAGATCAGTGCTTGGGCCTCAACTGTTTAGACCCTGCATCAATGACTTAGATGAGGAAATAGAGCTTAATGTATCCAAATTCGCAGACAATACAAAGCTAGGTGGGAAAGTAAGCTATGAGGAAGGACACAAGGAGGATACAAAAGGATATAGACAGGTTAAGTGAGAGGGCAAGAAGGTGGCAGATGGAGTATAATGTGAGGAAGTGTGAAGTTATTCACCTAGATAGAAGAAATAGAAAACCAGATTATTTTCTAGAGGGGGAGATACTAGATACTAAATATTCAAAGGGATTTAGGTGTTCTTGTACACTAATCACAGAAGGTTAGTAAGCAAGTACTCAAGCAATTAGCATGTTAGCATTTACTGCAAAGGGGGTAGAGTACAACAGTGGGGAAGTCTTACTGCAATTGTATAGGGCCTTGGTGAAACCGCATTGGAATATTGTGTGCAGTTTTGGTCTCCTTATCTAAGAAAGGATATACTTGCCTTAGAGGGGGTGCAACGTAGGTTCACTAGGTTGGTTCCTGGGAGGACGGGGTTGACCTATGAGGAGAGGTCGAGTAGATGAGGCCCATATTCTCCAGAGTAAAGAAGAATTAGAGGTGATCTTATAGAAACCTATAAGATTCTCAAGGGTCTTGACAGGGTAGAGACTGTTTCCCCTGATTGGAGAATCTAAAACTAGGGGTCATAGTCTCAGGATTAAAGTTCATCACTTTAGAACTGAGTTGAGAAAACATTTCTTCACTCAGAGACTAGTGAATTTATGGAATTCTCTACCCCAGAAGGCTGTGGATGCTCAGTCATTGAACATATTCAAGATTGAGATTGATAGATTATTAAAAATTAAAGGGATTAAGGGATATGGTGATATGACGGGTAAATGGAATTAGGCTGGAAGATCAGCCATGATCTTATTAAATGGCAGATTTGAGGGGCCAAATGCCCTACTCCTATGTTCTTATCTGATTGAGGTGTTTCAAGGTAATAAAAGGTGCAATATCAAACACAAAAACTGGTACAATGAGACAGGGATTAAAGTATTTTTTTCCACCCATTCAAACAGTAGATTGAAAGGGATAGGACACATGTGTTTAATATTCAGAAGAGACCATAACAATGTAATCTGGTACACCGTTTGTATGTTTCATGGGGAATTGGTGACAATGGGGGCATTGATTATCAGAAAAATCAACAGCAAGGAGAAATATCTTCACTCTAGGTTCTGCTAGGGTGTGGGATGTGTTATCATAATTGTGCATTGAAGCTGGATCAATTCAATTATAGAAATGGAAACTAGATGAACGGACACTCCCTGCATCTGACATTGTGTTTCTCACGTCAGAAGAACACCTCCATGTGCCTCACAGGAATTGCTGTGAAGTGGAACATATTGTAGGCAACTGAAATACACATGTCTGACTCAGAAGTGAGAATGCTCACCCTCTTTCCCCCCACCCGCCCCGCGCCCCCAACATTGCCTTGGAGAACATATTCTCCAGCTGGTAAGTGGAGGTATGAAGACCACTCTTGGGGAATAATGTCTAAATGAGACAAAAGCAAGGTGAAAGCAATTTCTGGCCCTGCTGCTGAGAGAGGCCAAACCTGATGGCTGGGCAACCAAGGAGCAGATCTCTCATATAGGGTGACTGGGAGGAAACACGAGGGAGAACTGATGTACCTGCTCTGGGTAGAAACCTGTGATCACCTACAAACCACTGCACTTGACAACAATTTCCTGTGAATCACTTTGAGACTTTTGGAGGGAACAGATTGACTTCATGATCCTCACAATCGTGTTCAAATCCCTTCACTCTCTGGCTCCTCCCTGCCTCTTCAATCTCCTCACTTCCCAATCCATCAACCAGCGCCTCTGCTTGTCTGGCACCGGCCTCCTGCTCGTCCCTCACACCCTCTGCCCCACCATCGGAGGTCACGCTTTCGGCCACTATGCCCCGAAACTCTGGAACACTCCCTCAATCCCTCCGCCTTGCCCCCTCTGTCCTTTTTTCAAGACCTTCCTGAAAACCTTCCTCTTTGACCGTACTTATGGCTACTTCCCTGATATAGCATTGCCTTATATAGACGTGTGACTCTACCTACCGTATGATGCGAATGCAAGGGTTTTTCCCACACTAGCGCCCATGTGTTATTTTATGCTGTAGCTGACTGTCCATCAAGCAGCCCTGAACCTTGCAAAGTCCTGCAGGCTGCTTACTAACTGTCCTGCAAGCAGCTTCTCCGACTTGGAATCTTACAGAACCCATTTAAAGGGGCAAGCCTCCTCATTTCCCTTAAATAATATTATATAGTTATATATACATATTATTCACACTTTACAAAGGACTGCAAGAATAGGGTAACCGTGACATTTCCCCCTCTCGATAATAGTAATCCTTGCATTTGATATAGCCCCTTATCACGTCTTTGAGATGTCTCAAAGTGCTTCAAAGAATATACTGTAAAGTAAATTGACTGTATATTTTGTGGGCGAAACACGCCGGCCAGTCACGCACAGCAGTGTCCCATAACCAAGTTCCTACTTTCTGTTAAGGGCATATGGAATAAGGAAACTTGCCCAACATTTCATCCTGCCAAGAAACTAACCCAGGTCTCTCAGTTGCAAGGCAAGTGCTTTAACCACTGAGCTACAGGACTCCACAATAATTAATATGTTCAGAAAATAACATCTTGGTAGTCAATCTGTAGGAGGAAAGAAATCAAAACTTTTGGTTTCATCATATTGCTCTACCGCAGGGGTGGACAAAATACGTCCCGCGGGCCATATCCGGCCCGCCAAATGATTCTATCCGGCCCGTCATTGTGTCTAGCAATAGAAAAAAGTTATAGTTCGTTTAGGCCCAGAAAGTCGCACAAATTTTGCATTTGAATCATACCGGGAACATCAGCTAATCACACCGCTTAGTTGTGCGCACACTCCCTTAAGTGTTGAATCAGGCTGACCTCAGAAATATACGGATTGGCAAATTTTCAAACACGCGCACGGCAACCGCAGCAATACTTTTCAGGGAAGAGGACGTTAATTCGAAATGAGTTTATCAAAGAAGTGGAAAGGGGACAAATATTCAACAAAGAATGGACTTCTAACTATTTTTGCTGTGTGCTTAATTTGCAAAGAAAGTGTGGCAGTGCTCAAAAACTACAACTTGAACAACAACAACAACAAAACTCTGGGTAGAGAGCAGTCTGTTGTTGTTGTTATTGAGCGCACAAAATCGCCAAGAACAGCAAGCCATTCTCTGAAGGAGAATGTATAAATTTATATTTATAATATGTATGATTGACTCTCCCTCGATTTTATGCCCAGACAAGAAAAAACAATGCGAGAACATTAGCCTGTCAAGGCGAACTATTGTGAGACGTGTCAAGGATATATCTGAGAAGCTGCATCTGCAGTTAAAAAATAAAGTAAGCAATTTTGCATGTTTTTCACTGGGACTCGATGAGAGTTGTGATGTCAAGGACACAGCCCAGTTGATAATTTTTATTCGAGATATCACCAAACATTTTGAGCTTCAAGAAGAATTGGCATCAGTGCAGTCAATGAAAGATAGGACAACTGGAGAAGAGTTTTTGGAGGCAATAAATAAGTGTATCTTAAAATTAGGAGTGGAGTGGAAAAAAATTGGTGAATGTGACCACCGATGGAAGCCCAAATCTGACAGGCAAAAATGTTGGGTTACTGAAAAGAATTCAAGATCAATTCAAAGAAACAAATCCAGAACAGAATATTGTTTTTCTACACTGCATTATGCACTGAGAGATCCTCAGTAAGAGTGTTCTAAAACTAAGAAATGTCGTGGACACAGTTACGAAAGTGGTCAACTACATTCGAACAAGAGAATTAAACCACAGGCAATTTGTAACTCTGCTTGAGGAATTGGAATCTGAGCACATGGATGTTCTGTATCACACGAATGTAAGATGGCTTAGTTTAGGAAAGGTCTTGAAAAGAGTGTGGGAACTGAGAGCAGAGATTGATTTATTTTTGGACATGAAACAAAAAGATTACATTTCCCGCAGCTGAACTATACGAATTGGTTCTCTGATTTCGCATTTGCCATTGATATCATGGGCCACATGAATGAAATGAATTCAAAAGTGTAACGGAAGGGGGCCTTTGTGCACGATTTGTATTGCAGTGTCAAGTCATTTATAACAAAATTATTTCTTTTATCGCATCAGATAGGAAACAGACTGTTTGCCCTCTTTCCAACTTTACAGCAAATTATTGTTTGCGATGAAAGCCTTAAAAAGTATATTTTGTCACTAGTTGACTTACATGCCGAATTTTTTCGCCGGATTTCAATTTGATCGAAAATGACCTGTCGTTGGTCTCTTCACCTTTCTCATTTGATGTTGACAAAGCCCCATTTGACCTCCAAGTCGAGCTTATTGACCTGCAATGTGATCCATTGCATGCAGAGCAATTCAAATCAGTGCCGCTTCCCAGTTTTTATGCCTCTGTTAATGAATATAGCAAAAAATAAAGGCTTGTGCCTGGAGGATGCTTGTCCTGTTTGGATCAATATACATATGCAAGGAGACATTTTCTGTGATGAAATTTGATAAATCAAAACATAGATCTGCAATGACTGATGACCACCTTGCAGCAGTACTCCGCATTGCAACAACGGAGACGATGCTGACTTCAATTGTCTGGTTAACGCACATCAGCGCTTTCAATCTTCCCATTGAGTGAGCTTCTCACATTCTCATCAATATGTGAATAAATGAATAAATATCGAATAAATGTCTGCTCAATGAGTTGTTTTCAATGAATGTCAATTATATAGACTTTATTTTATGCGTGTAAGACTTGATTTTGAGCTATTATTAAGCATTTGCATCTATATTAAGTGTGTGGCCCGCGAAGCTTACCAAACCTCGTGAAGTGGCCCGCAGGCCAAAATAATTGCCTTTCCTGATAGGTATAACCTCTCAGTTCTGGGATCATGATCATCCGGCGTGGAGGGCGCTATATAAATCTGCTTTCTGTGTGAAGAAATTTCTTCTAACTTCCCTATTTGATCTATTTGTGACTATTTTATATTGATGGCCCCTGGTTTTGGTCTCCCCCACAAGTGGAAACATCTTGTGAATCTCCTTTGCACTCTCTCTGGTGCCTCTACATCCCTTCCATAATGTGGGGACCTGAACTGCACACATTATTCTAAGTGTGGTCTAACCAAGGTTCTATAGAGGTTTACCATAACTTCCCTGCTTTTCATTTCTATCCCTCTAGAAATTAACCCCAATGCCTGGTTTGCCTTTTTTATGGCCTTAGTAATCTGCATTGCTACTTTTAGTGAATTGTGTATGTGTACCCCTAGGTCCCTTTGCTCCTCTACCCCATTTAGGTTTTTATTTTCAGGATGTATGTGACTTCCTTATTCCTTCTACCAAAATGTACCCCCTCACACTTTTCTATATTGAAATGCATTTGCCATTTCAATTCAGTAAGTTGATTAATGTCTTGCTGTGATTTGTTGCAGTCCTCCTCTGTATTAACTACACCACCCAATTTGGTGTCATCTGCAAATTTTGAAATTGTTCTGCTGATTCCCGAATCCAAATCATTAATGTATATTGTGAACAACAGTGGTCCCAATACTGATCCTTGTGGAACACCACTGCCCCCACCCCCACCCAGTCTGAGTAGCTACCCTTTACCCCTACTCTCTGTTTTCTGTTTTGCAGCCAGCTTGCTATTCATTCTAGTTTTCCCCTGACTCCACATGCTCTGACCTTATTCATTAATATATTATGTGGTACCTTATCGAACGCCTTTTGGAAATCTAAATATATTACATCTACCACATTACCCTTGTCTACTCTTTCTGTTAAAGAATTTAATCAGGTTGGTCAAGCATAACCTTCCTTTTTGAAATCCATGCTAACTATTTTTTATTATGTTTTCCGTTTCTAGATGTTTTTTTATTACCAATTCTATTCTATTATTCTATTGCATTTATTATGCTAATGACCCAAATTCTCTCTTCACTTATTGAATTGATGGTAGCTATACCTCATTCACATAGTCATTCGCCCATTGCAAGTGTTTTCTCAGTGGGTTCGCCCTGTATGTTTCGCGGAACACGGAATGTTGTATGTTGGTAATCTGTCCTGCTCGTTTGCTGCATCTACCATTATCTTATACTTACAATCTAGTAGAAATAAATTCCCAAGTACTACATCAATGTCGACGAGCCCTGCATTGGGTGCCAAGTGCCATGGTTCTCACTCCTTGATGTATGTGCAAATTTTATTAATGCTTTAATACTAAGTGGCCTCTGCTTCTCTCCAATCCCTGTCAGTGTGTAAGTCCCTATTTCAAAGGTGACTGAACCAAGTCAGACTTAAACATAGACAGACAGGTATTCCCAGTTAACCCCAATGCTTACTCCTTATCGAGAATACTACAGAGACTCGAGGTTATATTCAATAAAAACAACAGCTCTTTAATTAAAACCTACCAACCCTCGGCTCCCCTGTATATAAGGAACACACCAATAACAGATAAACAACAATGCAATCAAACATTATCGCACATAACTATAACAACTGGCGGCACAATACTACATTAGTAAAGAAATATAAAACCAGCCCTGACTGTACAGTTGTCCTGTACACATCAGTACCAGATGATGACCATCAGTTAGCAACCACGAGGAGCACCGAGCATTGCCTTATGTAGATGTGTGGCTCAGTCCATCGTATGATGCGAATGCGAGGGTTTTTCCCACGTTAGCGCCCATGTGTTATTTTACGCTACAGCTGCTTGTTAGCTGACTGTCCATCAAGCAGCCCTGGATCTATACGTAGTTGCAAACTAGTGCAGGCTGCTTACTAACTCTGTGCTGCCAGCAGCTTCTGCAACTGAAATATTACCGAACTCATTTAAAGGGGCAAGCCTCCTCATTTCCCTTAAATAATATTATATAGTTACGTATATGTATTATTTACACTTTATAAAGGACTGCAAGAATAGGGTAACTGTGTCAAAATTAAGAACAGCTGTGGGTAAAACACTTGAAGTCTAGGTTGCGCACTGGTTCAGTGAGTCTAATGAATAGAGCAGGGAAGGTTGAGGAGGTCAGAGACGCAGGATAGAAGGCGTTAATGGGAGCCAATGAGTACGGCTTCCGTCTTGTCAACGTTGAGTTGTAGGAAGTTTTCGGTCATCCAGGCCGTCATGTCCGCCGGACAAGCCGAGATAACATCAGCGGATCTGGAGTTGCAACCAGAGGAGGAGAAGTAGATTTGTACGGAATCCGCATATGTGTGGAAGTTTACCAAAGTCTATGGATGACATCGCCAAGGAGGAGCATGTAGATGAGGAGGGGCCAAGGATGGAACCTTGGGATTCACTATAGGTAATGGGCAGGGGAGGGAGGAGAAGCTGTTTGAGGAGATAAAGTGAACGAAGTTTGTTAGGTAGGACTCAATCAAGGATGGAATGGTCGTCTGTGTTGAAAGCAGTGGAGAGGTCCAGGAGTTTGAGGAGGCAGAAGGAGCCCTACTCACAGAGAGTGAGGACGTCGTGTGTGACCTTGACAAATGTTGTCTCTGTGCTGTGGGCAGGGCAAAAAACAGACTGCAGCGGCTCATGGAGGGAGGTTATGACCTACGTTCCAGGAGATTTAGTGTGGAGAGGAGGGCAGTGAAATCAGAGGAGATGGGGCAAAGGGAGTTTAGGTGAAGTTTGAAATCACCCATTATGATCAGGTGTTCAGTGCAGAAATAGATGGATGAGAGGAGGGAGGAGATGTCAGGGATGAAGGAACCAGGCAGTTTAGGAGGACAATAAATGAGGAGGATTTTGAGTATTGATAATATTTATTGATCTTTGTATAAGGTTGGTGACATTTTGTAGAGTTGGCCACAATTAAACCTTTACTGGATCCAAATTTTACATTTGTTCCATATAATTTTGTTTAGGAAATGGCATATTTAGGTGGGTTTTTTTTTAAATTTCAGTGAGATGAATTTTAATCGAGAAATTCATTTTCTTATGTAACCAATAAGGAATAGGGCTTCTGCTTTCCAAAACGGCGAGAAGACAGTAGGAGGAAGCAGCAATAGTGGAGGCTTTAAAAGATTGTCTATTAAACAAGAAAATAAATCATGGTTAAAGTTTTGTTTGGTAAAGATCAAGTGTGGTTTGTGGAGAAAGGATTATGGATTTTTTAAAATATTAATGTTTGATTCTGTGTTAGTTACTTGTGATATTTTAAAATTAGTTTTGAAATAAGGACATTTTCCAGTGGACATCTTTCTTCAAAACATCTATTTTTATTTAGATTTTCAGGTACCCCTGAACCTTTCCCATCAGTTGAGGTGTGTTTGGGCCTTTTCTTCAAATAAGTTCTGATCTTATAAATTTTTGATGCAAATGTGTAGGAACCATACTTGAGGTTCTTTCTGGCATAACCACCTTTTACTTCCTGTGTTTCAAAAGATCCTGCAAAGGCCTTATGGGTCTGCAGTTAAAGGGAATATACATATTCCTACTTTTCACCCGAAAAGGGGCTTCTGCAAATATGAGGCATCATTGCGGTCAATGCTAAGATCCTTAATGCTATACATCCCTATAATGATGTATGACTTAGTAGAAATAAACAGTCTCATCTACATATTTCTACCTTCCATCCAGTTAAATATGAAGTAGATAAAGCTTGACTTAAGATATTTTTAACGTCCTCTCTCCATCTACTACAGTTCAAAGTTAATGTGAGTATGTTAACAGCTCTGGCTTCAAACATCTGAAGCTGAATCACTTGGACATTTTCACTTCAATCAACAGCCAGTGGACACCAAAAGGTAGAAAAGTCACATTGTTCAAATAAAACTGCTTCAAGTTCCTCTTATGGGGAAAATATTCTGAAAATCCTTTTATGTCTTGACCATTATGGACTGCTTCACTCCTGTTGATCTGTTCCTGATTTTTAAATGTGTGAACTATTGATACTGCGGGCCTTAGGCACCCAATGTACAGCCCACACTGGTACAGACACGCCCAATGTCAGGAACGTGTTTTTTATTTGCATACAGCGCAATCCAAAATCCCAAACCCACAGCACAAGACACATCTTGCAGGTAACTGAAAGAGAACGGAGAGAGGCACATACACAGTTTCAGGTACAAATAAAATGAAATACACATGTATACAAACACACTGGTTATATTGTTTTTTTNATAATAATAACAATCCTTGCATTTGATATAACTTGTTTGCATCTTCTAGACATTTCAAAGCACTTCACAGAATATATTGTAAAGTGAATTGACTGTATATTTGTTGGTGAAACGGGGCTGCCAATTATGCACCACAAACAGTTGTGGATTGAGTGACCAAATTATTATCATTTTTTTAAGGGAATATTACCCCCAGAAAAGTGATCCGCCAATCACGAACAATCGGGTTCCTATTTATTGCTAGGTAAACAGAAGTGTGTGGAGTAAGGAAACTTGCCCAAAGTTTTGTCCTACCCGAAAATCTAACCCAGGTCCTCTCAATGGCGAGGCAAGTTCTCTAACCACTGAGGTACAGAACTCCACAGGATACCCTGCAGTTGAATAACTGTATTTTGTGAGCAAACACAGCAATGTCAACCGAGAAGGAAATTATCAATTTTATTTGGGGGATTGTTGGTCATGTCAGATTAGTGTCAAATTAAATAATCCTGCAAAATGAGTGCAGACACCAGGCTCTCCACCACCCTGGAGATCAGATTGTGCAACCTCGCATTAGATACTTTTGAGTGTCTATTATCCACACTGTTGGTAGTGGTGTGGAAAACTAGTCCACATGCAAACTTTAATTGGTTCCAGTATGCAACAAAACAAATTCATCAGTTTTTCCTGATATAGCATTTTTCACCCTTGGAAGGTCCTCAGGGAGCTTGAGGTTTGGGGAACTCAGGAGTTGACAGGAAATGAGGAAGGTTATGGGTGGTGGGGAGTATAGGTGTCCAAAAGGGTGGTCGAAAAGAAAGATCTTAAGGCAAGCTTTTAAGGTAGGAAAGAAGGGATAAGCAGAGTGAATCCGGGATGAAGTTCCACAGAGTGGAGTAAGAATGGATGACAGCTTACCCACCGATGCTGGAGTAGATTCGGTGGTTGACATAAAGCAAACCAATATAAGCCAAGCGGAGGAATGGTAGGATTGTAGGAAATCACTGGGGTGGGGTGGCGTAAGGTCCTGGAGGATTCTGAATTTGATTTCACTGGAGGATAAGGTACCAGTAGATCTTTAGCAAGGGTGGGAGTGAAAAGCTTGTGTAGCCTGTTTTGGGAGAGGACATGAACTGCAGTCAGAAAATGTCATTGGTGAACTTGAGTAGAGCATTCTTGGGTGCTGTGGGCAAGGCAGAGATCGGATTGGTGGGGGGCTTGAGGAGAGAGTGCTGTGAAAGAACGATGATTTATTGCAGCACATTGGAAAGGAAGGACTGATTGGAGACAGGTCGGCAGCTGAAGAGCATACATGGATCAAGTTCTGACTTCTTTAGAACAGGAGTGACACAATAGCAGTTTCAAAAGGCGGGGGAATGAACCAGTGGAGTGGGAGATGTTGATGATGTCAGTTGGCAGGGGATCTAGGAAATGACACTTGATAGCCAAAAGCAAGTGGTCAAATCTTGCATTTGATATAGTGCCTTATCATGTTAAGATTTCTCAAAACTCTTCACGCAATATATTGTAAAGTGGATTGATTGTATATTTTTGTGGGCGAAAAAATAAAGCCAGTGGGTATACTTAAATTTTTGTTTTAATACTTGCCCACCACAATTTTGGGGGGAAAATTAACAAGAAAATAGAAAGCATTTTGTCACTTCATCATAAGAGATTGGTTGAGGCCCAGTTTTGGACGATATGAACATCTGCAAGCAAAGCTCATGAAATTATGGACACCAGTTTATCCGGCATTCAGTTGCAAAGGGTTCTTTTTCCTTTTCTCAACTATCACACAACTGTTTCTGTTTCCTTGTCTGTGGGCACAATGTAGGAACTCTTGGTGCCTGGTGCAGGACATCTGAAACTAGTGTCTGAAGTGGAACATAGCAGTGATTCTTTCTTGCATTTCCCAAACTGCTTCAAGTCATCAGATGGCTGGGTTAGCTGAAATATACGCTGCAGGAAAAAGACATATGCTGTTCTGTTTAACTAAAAAGATTACATCAACAAATGTGTATTAGTGCACAAAGTAAATCAATAATACAAGTTTATGACATTCATCTTGTACTTGGCTTAGTCCAATTGTTTTGAGCCACAGACTGGTGATTTAGCAACAGAGCTTTCCCTCATTCAAATCTGCCTTTCATAGATATCATCAGTCTGTTACTTTTGGTTGAAAGACTTGTTGTCACTCACTGTGGTACATGTAATAGTATGATCTGCACTAGCAGTGAATAAGAATACATGCCAGATGTCAGAAAACTGAAATAAACATATTGAAGGAATGATTAGATCCTGAATTGCACTGGAATGCTAACTCACCAGCAGCCAAATATGAGAGATGGAATTTTGGAAGGGCTGATCCTTTTCTAATTTACTTTCTCTTTTTGCATGTTTTTATTGGGCAGTTTTCAAGAAGACTCTGTTGCATTGAAAGTTGAACATGGATCGATTGCAACTTCCCACATTAGAATAGCAACTAGTCCATTTGAGGAAGTGCAATTCAAAGCCAATGCACTGAGCTTTACGCTGTCCTAAATGAAACAAATATTTTTGGTCCATCTTCCATTCTCTGGATGGGCAACCAGTCTGACAGACAACATATTTGCCATAGGATCTTCTGACAATTTGATATTTAACAATTTTATAAAATTGTATACAGGACATAATTTATATAATGCTCCATGACACTTGGATTATTAGAGACATTTTTCTAACTTAAAACACTTTCAAAGATATCACTGTTTGTGACAGACACATAGCTGACCAACCACAAGGTATCGACATTCTAAATTAGAAGCAAATCAGAAAGAAACGCGGTGCAGATATAAACCCATTACTCTGCCTCACTGACAGATATCTTTGCTACATTATACATAAGACATCAATAGGAGTTACCATTTTAAGTATACACACAAATCCTATACAGAACTGCACCTGTGAAATAATTTTTTAAAAACAGTGGTCGTGTGAGAAAATATAAAAATACACAAATTCAAGCTCTTTTGTCACTGAAATCCAACATATGTTGCAATCTATGCTCAAACTGAATACTGAATTTGTACAATACATTTCAATGGAGGAACATGTACACAAATGTTTGGACTCCAATATAGGAGGCATGTTTTCGAAATTCACAGATGACATTACACTGAGGGTAATGTTCTGGTCATCTTATTTCAAGATTGTGAAAAGGTGTCTGAGCCAACTATCTCAAATAAAATTGGTGGTTCACTGCATGGTTGTTTGCTGTTCAGAAATTGGCCATTGTGTTTGCCTACAAAATACCCAGTAATTTACAATATATCTTGTGAAATGCTTTAAAGTGTCCCCTCAACATGAAAGATGCAAGATCAAATGAAAGTATTTTTCTATTGTCTTTTATTGTTTGAGATTCAGCAATTGAAGGCCTGATAGACATTTTTTAAAATTAGGAAAAGTTTTGATAAGGTGTACATAAATATAAGTTAGCAACAAACATTTCTGAAAAAAGGAACTTTATATGGTGGGAATATTAAACTCATTGCTAGAAGCTGTGGTTGAAGAAGAAAGCATCAACATATTTTTGAGGAAGCTCACTGCAAATACCATGGGAAAGAAATTCGGATGAGTGGATGCTTGTGTGCAGTATAATAACCTGATAATGATCTAATTAGGCTAGATATCCTGTTTCAAAACTGTTAACTCTACGTACTTGATTAAGTTGGGCTGTATGATTTGGGTCTGTTCAGGTGGATGTTGAAGATCTAACATAAGAGAACCAGGAGGAGCAAAATTCCCTTACTTTTCTGTTAAAGACAGACAACAACTTCCATTTCTATAGTGCTGTTCATGCAGGACAGCCGTACAGTGGCAGAATTGAAGGCCAAGCATAGAAGGTGGAGATGACCTTAAGGGCCATTGAAGAGAAAGGTCTTAAAAGTGGTTTAAAGATAAGGGGGGGGGGAGCAGGATGGGTGGGGTGGGGAGGGTTGGTGGCTTGACTGAGATAGGGGTTGCTGGAGGTTAGGGCATAGTGGTTAAAGATTCAGCCACCAATGGTGGCACTTAGGTGTTAGCAGATGTGTCCGCTGAGTGAAGGGAGTGGGTGGAGAAGTGCGGGTGGGCAGGTTGGAGAGGTAGGGAGATGCATGGACGTCAACATGTGAGGATCTTGAGGTCAATCCTTTTGGATATAGAAAGCTAGTGGAGACTGGTGAGGACTGGGGTGATGGGTGTATGGAGTTTGGTGTGGGAGAGTTTTGGATAAGCTGGACCTTGTATGGTGGAAGATCAGCAAGACACTGGAGTTGTAGGGTGGTCAGAGGCACAAACAGTTTCACTTACAAATAACAAAGTCACAACACTTTACATTATATCCTTTGAAGCTCTTTGAGACACCTCCTAACATGAAAGGGACATCCTGTATGTGTTATTTCTTTATGTTTGTTTTTTATCAATAAAGTGAAAAAATATAGGCTGCCAGTTAAGATATGCCTCAACAGCATCAATCAAACCCCACAATTTTCCGTAAATGTTGTCAAATTTCCCCACAACTTTTGGCAAATATTTCCATATTTTCTATTGGTCCAGGATTACGAACTGCACTGAAATCTCGACTTCACTGAGCTCCTCTTTTCAAGGCATATCTATGGTGCAACCGAGACAGGGAACTTCACTCAACGCAAGTTTGGTGAAGAACACCTGAAAAAGCTGTCTGCTAACAATGTCCCCCACCCTGCCTGCCATCAGGCTCTCAGCCCCTCCAGCCTCACTCTTCGGAACTCCATCCCCAAGGCCCTCTGGCTTACCCTAAGGTCGTAGTTTAAGATGGTGGTAGCCAATGTTGCCAAATTGGGCAGGTTCATACCCAATTGGGGGCATGTTTTTGTTGTTTCACAGTTCATGAAACATTTTTAAATTTAAACCTGCAAAACACTTTTTTTTCCCTTTTAAGACCTTTTCTCACAGTTCGAATAACATCAACCTAAGTTGGCTGCTCTGTTACCCATATAAATACTAAAAGTTCTTGCATTTGATATAGCGCCTTATCACAATGTTGAAACATCTCAAAGCACTTCACA
This sequence comes from Callorhinchus milii, assembly GCF_018977255.1. Classification (NCBI taxonomy): domain Eukaryota; kingdom Metazoa; phylum Chordata; class Chondrichthyes; order Chimaeriformes; family Callorhinchidae; genus Callorhinchus; species Callorhinchus milii. Next base: position 51,249,613 of record NW_024704746.1, read on the forward strand.
GAATTTATTGTGAAGTGGAGTGACTGTGTATTTTCTGGGTGAAACCATATAGCAGGCAAAGCATAACATCAGGTTGCTTTTGAGCTAGTGTTTGGCTGTCTTTCAGCTACGAACATATTTTTAATTTCTGGCCATCCAGGTCGTATCCTCGCTTCTCACTCCCTCCCTCACCTCCTTAAGGTGCATTTCAAAACCTACAATTTTTTTTGTAGATTTTAACCTTTCCCCTCCCACGCCAACTCCAGCTCAGGTGCCCGGTAAGTCATGTTATCGCTTAGTGAGAGGCTCTGTATCAATGTAAATCATGTTTGTATTTTATTTGTATTTAGTGGGGACCACAGCTGCAGTCCAGGATAACAAACAACAACATAGCGCCCTCCACGCAGGGTAGCGTAGCATCTCAGAAGGCGGAGCCTAACTCCGAGCCAAGGTGGGGGTGTGGGAGGTGACCATAAGCATGGCCAAATAGAAAGGTTTTCAAGCGGGGCTTGAAAAAGGGGAGAGAGGGGACAAGGCGGAGGGATTGAAGGAGAGTATTCCAGAGTTTTGGGGTGTAGTGGCTGAAAATGCAACCTCCAATGGTGGGGCAGATGGTGCAAAGGACGAGCAGATGGCGGTGCCAGTCAAGCGGTGTCACTGGTTGGTGGACTGGGGAGTGAAGAGGTCGGAGAAGTAGGGAGGTGCCAGAGAATGAAGAGATTTGAACACGTTTGTGAGGATCTTGAAGTCGATCCGTTCGGTGATGGGGAGCCAGTGTAGCCTGGCCAGAAATGATGAGATGTGGGTATGGAGTTTGGTCCGGGAGTAAGTGTGCGGGCAACACAGTTCTGGATGAGCTGGATCTTTAGAAAAGCAGAGCTGGGGAGATCAGTGAGGAATGTGTTTGAGTAATCCAGGCTGGAGGTGACAAACGCATGCATGAGGGTTTCGGCTGCATTTGAGATAAGGTACGGTGGGAATTGGGCAATGTGGTGGAGGTGGAAGCAGGCGGTCCTGTTCAGGGACTGGATGTGGGGGAGGAAGGACAGCTGGGGATCGAACCAGATACCTAGATTGCGGTGAGAATGAAGGAGAACCCAGGGAGGTTGAGGAATTCAGATCCGGAAGGGGGGAAGATGTTGATGGGAGCCAAGGAATATGGCTTCTGTCTTGTCCACATTCAGCTGCAGTAAGTTTACACTCATCCAGGCCCTGATGTCTGCCAAACAAGCTGATAGAACACTGGTGGACCTGGAGTTGGTACTGAAGGAGGCAAAGTAGATTTGTGTGTCGTCCGCATACATGTGGAAGTTTACCCCATCTCTGCAGGTGACATCACCCAGAGGGAGCATATAGATAAGGAGAAAAAGAGGGCCAAGGATGGAACCCTGGGGAATCCCGCAGGTGACTGGGCGGGGGCGGGAGGAGAAGCCATTTGCCAAGATGATATGCGGTTGGTAAAATAGGACTCGAACCATGCGAGTGTGGTCCCACTGAGGTGGATAAGGGAGGAGGTGGTGGAGGATGGTCAACTGTGTTGAATGCGGCAGAGAGATCCAGGAGGACGAGGAGGCAGAGGAAGCCCTGGTCACTGATAGAGAGGATGTTATTTGTGACTTTGCCAAGTACTTCTCTCTCTGTGGTGGGCAGGGTGAAAAACAAACTGCAGGGGCTTGAGGAGGGAATGGAGGGAGAGGTGGCAACCAAAGTTGGACTTGCAACAATGTATTCCAGGACTTTGGCAAGGAAGGGTAGGTTGGAAATGGGAAGGTAGTGTGAAGGTAGAGCGATCGAGGGTAGAGGGGTGTGATAACAAAGAAAACAACAGCAATATAAAGAATCAGAGTGACTGTGTAAGGTGCACTTGCAGTCGTGGGAAAGAGGCTTACCTGAAGCTGGTGAAGGTGTGACTCTGGCCACCATGTTCGCAAAGATCCGCAAACCCCGGCACCAACTGCTGTGCACACCCAAGAGATCAGTGTGCACCTGCACCATACATGCAAGTACACGCACAGATGATCCAATGCGCGGCTGAGTACCACTGGAGGGAGGTGATCACTGTGCACCAGAGCCTCACAAAAGGGAGGTGATCAGTGTGCACCTCCACCAGAGCCTAGTTGGATGGAGATCAACCCACAGTGATATCTCCTTGGGTCCATGAACAAATTCAGTTAAATTGTTAATAGCCTCCTTGATGTACCATTGAGGTATACATACTTGACTATGTTTCTCTGTGCAGAGCTAAATGACTTTACCAAGGGCAGAATTTGGGAGTGCCGTAATTAACTTCAACAGACTCTGGTCACAGGAAAAGTCCTTCTCTGAGTTCCTTCTCCAAACTTACCATCTGATAGATGATGTTCATTTTCAAAGCAATCATTGCATCAGCAAGGCATGTTACCTTCAAGTTCAACTGAATTGTTCAAAGTAGCCAAAGATGGAGGACTATTAAAAGTTATTTTTTATTCACAGGGATTTTTTCATCAAAAAAGGGTAAAAATTGTGGGAAATAATGCAGCACAACAAGTCTCACCAAATTCATTTGGCTTTATTTTGGAACATTCGTTCAATGGCACACTGGTTCAAACTGTGCATAATTCTGGAATTATCACTGCAGCTTTTGAGATATATGCACACCATCACAGATGCTACAAAAAATCATCTAATCCTGTTTATAGAAATGTAATTATGGTAAATATCACTTTTTACTGATTGGATTTCACCCCAAAATAGGAAGTGAAAATCAGTAAAAAAAAAACAAGTTTAAAGGGCCTTACCAACAGTGTTATTTATGGACTTGATAGCAGGTGGTGGGTGAGTTTATCTTATTGTTTAATCCAATTTCCCTGCCTTTTTCCATAATACAGTATTTACTTTCCAAGTTTCATTCTCCTTTTTAACAACTGAATGTTTTCTACTCCACAGCCCTTTGGAGCAATGCATTCCACATGTTCAAAACCTATTTTGTCTTAGGCCAAGTAATTTTCATCCCAAACTTGCCATCTGATAGTGATGTTCATTTTCAGGTAAAGGAATCATAACATCAGCAAAGCAAAGACTGAATATCAATTCAAATCTGTAACTTGTTTAGCCTCTCACTTTTCCACTTTAAATAACCCCTTGCTGGTCTCCCTAGTTTTATGTTCAACAAGCTTCAGCTTATCTAGAACTGCATTCATATCATCTCCTGAACTCAGCTCCACAAACCTGTCAGCCCCATTTTCACCAGCTTCCACTGGTTCCCCATTCCTCATGCCGAATCTTCAAAATACCTCCAGGTCCTTGTCACTCCCTATTCTGTTACAGGCTCCAGTCTCAACAACCCATTCGCTCACTTTTCTCCGTACGCTGAGGCCTGCTGCCGTCCCTATCAACTTCAACCTGTCATCAGTGGTCAAGCTTTCAGGCACTGCGCTCTCGCTCTGGAACCGCCAAACTTCCTTCACCTCAGCCCCTTTCCTTATTTTCGAAATGCTTCGTAAACCTAACCTCTGATCGACCAGTTTTCTGCAACTGGCCTCCCCTTCATCGAACATCGTCAATGAAAAGCATTTTGAGAATTTCTTCTCTAGGAAACTACTTACAACAATTTGTAGTTTTAACAATATGGAATTCTGGATCCCTCTGTTCCTCTTCTCCATTGTTAATATTTCCACTTGGGGAATATCTCCATCTTCTATTCATCATACTGAAATGTCTGAGTAGATTTTTTTTAAAGTCTCTTCTAGGTACATGACACAAGGTTTTGTTGCTGGTGACTTTTCAGTCTGGCACATTACCTTACGCCTAATAATAATCCCTCCAAAAACCAAAAAACAATAATAAATTGGTCATTTTCAATCTACGACTGTTTGTGAGACATTGCTGTGCGCAATTGGCTGCCGCGTCCGCCCACAAATATACAGTCAATTCACTTTACAGTGTGTTCTGTGAAGCGCTTTGGGACGTCCTCCTGACGTGAAAAGCGCTATATCAAATGCAAGGATTATTATTATTATTATTATTATTGAGTTCCAGTTCATCCAGAAGCAAGAATGTTACAGAATAAGACAAGCAAGGGTCTACATGTTTTTTTTCAATTAAGAAAGCCAGCTCACCTGCTTGAAGGACCCTTTGGTTGTGTAGAACTTGAAGAGCACGCACAATGGGAAGCACAGCATGGAGGAGAGTGCAAGTAACCAACCGAGGACATAAGCCCACATCGGATACATGTAGGTTTTATTGTATTTGAGAGGTTTGTATTCAATCAATGAGAAAATGAAAGTACTCTGCAACAAAATGAGGAAATAAGAATTCAGTAATGAGACAACTGAAAATGAAAATAATAAAGGGTCACCTGTTTTGCATAAAGGTAAGGGAATGGAACTCCAAAGCTTCATCTGCATTTATCCCCCATCACACAAATTTATCAATAAGATTCTTACTTTTTAATTAATCTCATCCAAGGCTGGAGAAGTTTATCTGCTTGTGCCTTTGAGTGTAATCCTCACATCACCTGAGGGAATTGTAAAAGCAAATGGTTGAGATCCCCCAGGCTGATGTGAAGTCTGTACTGAGAGGCACATTTGACTGACATTTCCTAGGCAGGGGTGAGGATTACATTTAGATACACAAATTAATAATATTCCCTATCCTGGGCAAGGATTTCACTGAAATAAACTTGTGGTGAGATCCCCTGAAATAAGCCACTAGTGAGATCCCATGAGGTAAACTAATGGTGAGAATCCACTACAAGAATCCCTGACTGGGGTACGTACATTTGGAGGTACAAATGGGAGAAATTCGCTAAACTTCGGTGAGGATTACAGTAACATGCACAAGTGGGTGAGATTCAGTGAATTTGATGAGGATGGGAGCCACGACAAATGGTTTTGTCATAATTAAAATAAAATTCATTTCATTCTCTACCTTGATTGATTCAACCAACAGATTTGAATAATAATTCATTAGAAAACAATGAGATGCTTACAAGACAAACTCCAGGAGTGATGAAACACCAACACCACTTCATGAAGGGCCAGGGTCTGTACCCAATCATATCTTCAATATTGTCATAGAATCGATCAGCACCTAGACAGAAAAGTAAATATAGAACACAACATAAAATTATAGCACCAAACTAGGCCATTCAGCCTAACCCAACATGTGTTTTTCTTCAATAAGTCTGCATTCTAATTCTCTCTTCCTTCCTTCCTCCCCCCCCCATTATCACCATTGAAGAGGTATTGGTAATAACAGGCTTGGAGAAAATGTAGGAGTAAAGAAGAGCAACAACAGCAACAACAAAAACAATTATATTTGTATAGCATCTTTCACATCAGGAGGATGTTCCAAGACTCTGGACGCAGGGATCCATATCTGAGCTGATGGTTGGGATCAGGGGGGTGGAGAACAGGGAGAGTAGGGGTAGGAGGGTGACGGAAGGCATGGTCGAAGAGGAGGGTCTTGAGATGGGTCTTGAAGAAGGCAAGGGAGGGGGCAAGGTGGAGAGACTATGGCATGGCGTTCCAGAGGGTAAGGGCAGAGAGGTTGAAAGGAGGGGTAAAGACCTGGAAGGGCAGGGTTAGGAGGGTGGCTGAAGGTGGTGCAGTCAAAGAGGAAGGTCTTGAGATGAGCCTTAAAGGAGGCAAGAGAGGGAGTATGATGAAGGAACTGTGGGATGGCATTCCAAATGGTGAGGGTAGAAAGACTGAAGACCCGACCGCTGAGGGTAGATGGGCTGGGCGGGGATCATGGAGTACACCAGAGTCCGCTCAGTGGAGGGAGCGGACAGGTCAGTATGGCATTAGCAGGTCGCAGAGGTAGGAAGTAGCAAGGCTGTAGAGGGCTTTGAAGATGAGGATGAGGATTTTGAACTCTAACCTCTGGGGGATGGGGAGCCAGTGGTACCAGGCGAGGATAGGGTTGATAGGTTTATGGAGTCTGGTACAGGAGAAGTTACAAGCTGCAAAGTTCTGAATAATCTGCAGTTTATGGAGTTGGGAAGATTGACAAGCAAGGAGTTAGCATAATTGAGCCTGGATTTGATACCAAACAGGAAAATCCCTTGGTCTTTAGAAATCTATTGCCTGCTCATTGGTTCAGCGGCTTCTAGGACCCATCAGAATCACATTTAAATTCTAAATTTCTTTGTGTTTCTCAGTGTGGAGATCACTGGACCATACTTTCAGCATCTGCCAAGTAGCCAAACTTTCGGTAGACAAAATGCTGTGAACTAATTTTGAATTTTCTAAAGATTGAGCTTTGCCGCTGAAGATCATCTTTTTTGCATCTCAATTCACATACGTACCATACACCCAGCCAATGCATAAAACTTCAAAGGTTGACAGGAATAGCAGACATGTTCCACTGACTGCATAGTAATCGATCAGCTGTAAGATATACATCCCACCCTAAAGAAAGAAAGCACTTGCCAATTAGCGTTTTTTTAATCGCACTTTATCATGTTGAAATATCTCAAAAAACTTGACAATGAATGCTGATAAGTGCAATGACTGTATTTTGCCTCAGCAATTTTGCACAGCAGACAAATTAATCTGGATAATTGTTGGCCAGATCACCGGGTGAACTCAATCTCACTTTTCAAATTGCCAGGAGATGTTTAACATCCACTTACATAAAGGACCTCACTCTAACATTTGATCCAAAGTTTGGCACCTCTGACAATGTAGTATTCCCTCAGAACTGCACTGGAGTGTCAACTTAAATTCAAAGATCATTTACAGAAAATTAGCTTCAAAATTAAGACTGTATTTAAGAATTTCCTAATCTCAGCTCATTCTAAAATGCTTCATAAATAGAATAAATCCAGATCAAGTGGAATTTTCCTCCCTAGCATGATCATTGTGAACAATAATTGTGTACTTGCCAACATCGCAAAGCAACACCAGCATCGGCCTGATCCCTGCCCTTATATTTTGCAAATAGCAAAAGTTGTACAATGCCTAGACTCTCATGAGTGAGCAAATGCATCACCGACCTCACCTACACAAGATGCCAAGCGTGCGGCAATCATTGCTTGATTGCCCAAAGGAAGCACTGTGCTTGTCATCCTTATATGGGAATGAGTTGGAAAAGAAGGGAAAGTAATGCAAACCTTCCAAGTCTTACCCATCATTTTGCAAAGTCAACCTGACATTCGATTACCAAAAAGCAATGTCCCTAATGTTCTCCCATTTATCCAGCACAGGGAACATTATTCCAAAAAGCAGGAAAAAATATACTTTGTTCTCTTGAGCACAGCAAGGAACTCTCACCTCTGTCACCAACAACAGTCCAAGGGAAAATGAGACCATTGAGATCGCCAGGATAAAAAGCGCTCGATGATTTGTTCCTCGGAATTTTGTTGGAAATAAGTCCATAATCGTTGTTGCCAGGCACTCAACACCTATAAACTGCAGAAGTTGAAGTTTGAAAAAAAGCATCAATTTATGTTTACATAGCACCTTTTGTGGCACCTTTTGTACCACCTTCCCCCCCCCCCCCCACCCATCTCCCACTCAACACTGCTGTAGAGTGGGAGATGGGGGGGGGGGGGGGAGGTGGTAAACAGGAGCCCAAGACGATGGGGATGGTGAAGGTAACCAAAAGCATGGACAAAGAGGTATTTCTTGAGGCGTGTTTTGAATGGGAGGGAGCAAGTTGAGGGATGGAGTTTCAGAGAACAGGAGAAGAATGGCTAATAGTTTGCCCATTGATGGTGGAGCGGATAGGAAGAGTGACATGAACACCATCTTGCTGCCAATGAAACTCCAGCTGACCATTGTTGATCTCAGTATGCTGAAATACTATACCCCGAAACTCTGGAACACTTATTCTCTATCCTTCCACCTTGCCCTTCCTTCCCCATCTTCAGGTTGCGCCTGACAACTTTCCTATTTGACCGTGCCTATGGTCACCTCCCCCTCCCCCCCAGCTCAGCATCGTGCTCCACCACAGTCAAGCACTCTGGGACGCTGTCGTGCATGAGTGGCGCTATGTAAATGTAAGTTGTTGTTGAAATTCCTATCCATTCTCTATTGAAGCAAAGAAAACTTTTAACTTGGAGGTAAAAGCCAACAAGGAGCCTGCCATTTATATTATTTTGTCTCTAATGCTCAAAGATAGGAAGCAAACGCAGGGAGATGTACCTGAAATTCAGTTTGTTGGAACTCACGTTACTCTTAGTTTACGGATTTTCTGTCATTTGCCTGGCAGGGATCACAAAGCCAATAATAATAAGAATCCTTCCTGTTGATGATCCTTGCAATCCTTGCATGTCGAAGCAAGTGTTTACAATTATAAAAGGATTTGATGAGGTTCATATAAATAGGCTCTTTCCACTGGCTGGGGAATTTGTACCAACAACAACAACAAAATTACATTTGTATAGCTCCTTTCACGTCGGAAAGACATCCCAAGGTGCTGGACAGACAGAGTTTCGGACCCAAGCTTGGGATCAGGATTGGAGAGAGTGGAGGGCAGGGTGATTGAAAGCACAGTTGAAGACAAGGGTCTTGAGATGGGTCTTGAAGGAGGCAAAAGAGGGGGTGGAGTTCCAGAGGGTGGGGGCAGAGTGGTTGAAGGCCCGCCCACCAATAGTGGAGCAAGCGAGGCAAGGGACATGAAGCAGCCCGGAGCCCGCTGAGCAGGATGGTAGGAGGTCGCAGAGCTAGGGGGTAGCAGGATCATGGAAGGCTTTGAAGTGACGACCAGGATCTTGAACCTCTGTTTGATGGGAAGGCAGTGGAGTTGGGCGAGGATGGGGGTGATAGGGTCACAGAGCCTGGTGCGGGAGAGAACAAAGGCTGCAGAGTTCTGGATAATCTGCAGCCTATGGAGGGAGGAGTTAGGGAGGCCAACAAGCAAATGTTTGTATAGTCAAGGCTCGATGAAATGAAGGTTTTGGTGGCCTGCAGTCGGGGACAGTGGTGGAGCTGGGTGTTGTTGGAGGTGAGCGAAAGCACAGATGTGGGGTAAAATGAATAGTTGAGGGTCAAACAAGATGCCAAGGTTCCAGACAGTCCTAGTGAGGTGGAGTGTGCAACCATAGATGGTGATGCTGTCAGCGCCTGAGATGTAGAAGCGCTGATGGGAGTCAATCAGGAAGCCTCGGTCTTGTTGACGTTCAACTAAAGAAAGTTAGCTCTCATCCAGGACTTGATGTCTGACAGACATTTTCTCAGGTCAGCAGTGGTCCTGGAGTCAAGCGTGGAGGCAGAGAGGTACAGTTGGATGTCATCCGCATACATGTGGAAGTTGACCCCATGGCTGCGGATGATGTCACCAACATACATGTGGAAGTTGACTCCATGTCTGCGGATGATGTCACCAAGAGGGAGCATATAGATATTGAAGGGGAGGAGACCGAGGACAGAGCCCTGATGAACGCCGCACAAGACGATGCAGGGGCAGGAGGAGAAACCGTTAATTGAGATGAAGTGGAGGCGGTGTGAGACACAAATAATCAGGAGAAACAAGTGTAAGATAGCAACTAATGGATCAAAAAGAGAATTTAGGAGGAACTGCTTTACCCAGAGGATAGTGAGATGTGGCTCACTGCCTGTAGCGCTAGTTTCATTCGAGAGGAAACTAGACCTTCACATGAGGTAGAGTGGAATAGAAGGGTGTGAGAGGGAGTAAGGGAATGGGTGGAGACTCATTTGAATTATAAACACTGGCACAAACTGGTTGAGCCAAGTGTCTTGTTTCTGTGCTATACATTCTCTGTGAATCTTTCTTGGTAAAATTCAAAACAATTCACAGAGTTTTTCTGTAAAGTACAGTACCTGTGTGTTTGAAGGCAAAGGTTGTACACAGTAACATCCCACAAACATCCATGAAGTGAATGACAAAAAACATTTTCAATCTGGGAAATTGTGGCCAAAGAACAGAAGAAATTGTCTTTTTTTCATAGTACCATGGAATCTTTTACATACACCTGGACAGGGAGACTTGGTTTAATGTCTCGTCCAAATTACAGAACCTCCAGGCATACAGCGATCCTCCAGCACTGCAATGGAGTGGCAATTTCACCTATGAGCTCCATATACCGACGTGAGGCTTGAACTCACAACCTTTATACTCAGAGGTAAGAGTACTGAGCTAGGCTAACAGCATCTACTCATGGGTCACACATATGCTAAAAGTTGCAAAGTCCATTCATTTCTGTGCTGCTATTTTTTACTTTGAAGGTGAATCTCTATATATGGAGGCAACACCTTTCGGGGAAGAGACCGATCAGATTGAACCCTACTTTTTCTCAGAGTATTATTGAGGCAGTTACCTGACTATCCAGACCCAGGAAGATGATCATCAGGAAGAATAAAAAGGCCCAGAGTTGGGAGAAAGGCATCATGGTAATTGCTTTGGGGTATGCGATAAAGATAAGACCAGGACCTATGAAAGATACATCCACAAAGATCAAAAAATGTTTAGCACAATGCATGTATTTGTAAATTGAAAAGCAATCTCTCTGAAAAGACAGACTTTATTTTTCCTCATTTCTTTCTACCAACAACCATACAGTCAGCATCCGACAAAGCAGCTATTCTCACTTTGGCTTATTTACATCTGTTGGAAAGTTTGTACTGTTATAGAAGGATTACATATTTCATTCACTTTGCCCTATTGAACAATTGAAGTGACGCGCTAAGACTGATAGTGCAGGATACCAAAGTTGAGAAAAGTAGATGAGAAAAGAAGTCAAGAAGAACTTGTGGGGTAATTCCCAGGTTTGAATTTGTAAAGCTTGCAGAGATTTAAGTGACAAAAAAGCTCATTCTTGAAGTTCTGAAAAAAGAATAAATCAGAGGAAGATAGTGCAGTGAATCTTGATTTAATAATAATCCTTGCATTTGATATAGTGTCTTATCACGTTGTTGAGACATCTCAAAGCACTTTACAAAATATACTTAGAGTGAATTGACTGTATATTTTGTGGGTGAAATGCGGCAGCCAATTGGATACAGCAATGTCCCACAAAAAGTTGTGAATTGAGTGACCAAATTTTTTTTTGCTGGGTGGGGGTGATATTACCTCCGAAATGCCAATGACTAACAACCAGGTTCCCACTTATTGCTAGGTGCACACAGGAATGTGGAGTAAGGAAACTTGCTTAAGGTTTTGCCTTGTTGCATTGTGGTGAAGATGTAAGATGATGTATTTGAAGGGTGGGAAGAAGCTCATTTCAAGGATGCGAAGATCCCTGGATGTGGGAATGGAAGAGACTAAATCCAAATATTCAGATAGCACTCAGTCAAATTGGGGCCTAATTTGTCACACTTACACTTCTTGCAACTTCCATTTTACTGTTTAATTTATATAATTTATAAAAATCTTGAGTTATGGAAGATCCCAAAATGTCAAAAAGGCCAAAGAACAAAATAGACTCAGGATTTCATCAATTGTTGAGGTCTTTTGGAACATGTACTCTGTAGTTTACTGTCAACTGTTACCCTGTTCTTGCAGTCTTTTGTAATGTGTAAATAATAGGTATACATAACAATATAATATTATTTAAGAACATGAGAACGAGAATTAGGAGCAGGAGTAGGTCATTCGGCCCCTCGAGCCTGCCCCGCCATTCGATAAGATCATGGCTGATCTTCAGACCTAACTCTAATTACCTGCCCTATCCCCATATCCCCTAATCCCTCTGTTTTTTAAAAATCTATCAGTCTCAGCCTTGAAGATGTTCAAGGACTGAGCATCTACAGCCTTTTGGGGTAGTGAGAAATGTTTCCTCAACTCTGTTCTAAAAGGCTGACCCTTAATTTTAAAACTGTAACCCTGGTTATAGATTATCCTACCAGGGGAAACAGACCCTCGGTGACTACTTTATCCAGCCCTTTAAGAATCTTATATGTTTCAATAAGATCTCCCTTAATTCTTCTGTACTCTAGAGAATACAGCCCTAGTTTATTCAGCCTATCCTCATTTATTTGGTCAGTCCCCTCATCCCAGGAACCAACCTAGTGAATCTACGCTGCAACCCTCTAGGGCAAGTATGTCCTTTTTTAAATAAGGAGATCAAAACTGTACACAATACTCTAGGTGCGGTCTCACCAAGGCCCTATACAGTTGCAGCAAGACTTCCCTACTCTTGTACTCTAAACCTTTTGCAATGAACGCTAACATGCCATTTGCCTTCTTAGTTGCTTGCTGCACCTGCAAACTAACTTTTTGAGACTGGTGTACAAGGACACCCAAATTCCTCTGCACACTAACACTATCTAATCTCTCCCCCTCTAGAAAATAATCTGTTTTTCTATTTTTGCTACCTAGGTGGATAACTTCACACTTCCTCACACTAAATTCCATCTGCCATATTATTTAAATGGGTTCTATAAGATTCAACGAAGCAGAAGCTGCTTATAGATCCAGGGCTGCTTGATGGACAGTCAGCTAACAAGCAGCTGTAGAGTAAACTAACACATGGGCGCTAACACGGGAAAAACCCTCGCATTCGCATCATACAGTGGGCGGAGCCACACATCTACATAAGGCAGTGCTCGGTGCTCCTCGTGGTTGCTAACTAATGGTCATCATCTGGTACTGATGTGTACAGGACAACTGCACAGTCAGGGCTGGTTTTATATTTCTTTACTAATGTAGTATTGTGCCGCCAGTTGTTATAGTTATGTGCGATTGTTATGTTTGATTGCATTGTTGCTTATCTGCTATTGTTGTGTTCCTTACATATAGGGGAGCCTAGGGTTGGTAGGTTTTAATTAAAGAGCTGTTGTTTCTATTGAATATCACCTCGAGTCTCTGTAGTATTCTAGATAAGAAAAGGAGTAAGCACTTCGGAGGGTAGTTGTCAACATCGAATGTCTACTAGTGCGAGCAGACTCTGATTGGACATTCCAGTTACCAGGCATTGGGGTTAACTGGGAATACCTGTCTGTGTATGACTCTGATTTGGTTGAGTCAACTTTGAAATAGGGACTCACACCAACAGGGTTAGAACAGAAGCAAAGGCCACTTAGTAAGAAAGCATTAAAAAAATTTGCAAGTACATCAAAGGGTGAGAACCTTCACAGTACAGCTGTGAATAAGCTGAATTTAAAGCATTCTTCTGGGACAAAACGGATTAGTTGAAAGTAAAAGAGCCTGGGTTTCAGGTTTCAATATTTGTGCTTAAATAAACTAGAAACATTATTTAAAACAGTTTTAAAAATAAGAGTGCTCCCTACCAGACTCTGCCACATCAGAGATGGGTACACCCTGTTCATATGACATGAATCCCAGGACGGAAAAGACAGCAATACCAGATACTACACTTGTTCCGCTGTTCAAAGCACTCAGCATCAAACAGTCACTGAGGGGAACAGAAGAAATTTTATCATTTGGAAAAATAGCAACTTTGGAGAAATTTTCAGTCATAAGTCATAGAAACAAAATTGAGTTCTGTTTGAGAGAGGATAGCCTGGGAGAACAATGGGTGCTGAACCTGGATGATTAATGGGATCAAAATCTCTCTGTATTTGTGTAACGTATCGAAGATATGATATGTGATAGCAAATATAAATGGCAAGTAAATTGATCTGCAAAACATTTGAGAAATGAAGGTCATGGAGATGTTTAAGTGTGGTATCACGTTGAAACCCATAAGATGTGATGTCCTTTGATGAATAATTAACTTTCAGGGTTTTATTATACTTTAAACATAGTGGTCCTGAAGGTTTATGCATTATATCATTATATTTTTTAACTAGACACCTTTGGAACCTCTCAGAAGAAGGCTGCCAGGATAATGAATAATTGTGTACAGTGAAGTGGCCAGGATAATGAATAATTTTGTTCAATTTTGTTCTCTCTCCTAGTGGTAAAGGGCAGTGTTTTAACTCACCTTTCAACACAGTTCCAAACAACATCATAGGACACTTATAAAATTTGAGCCTACTGCTTAAGGAATCATTCTTAGGTCATCTACATGAATGGAGGATAGAGAGACTGTGAACAGCACAATACCTGTAGCAGTTATTGTGGTACTTATTGTAGCTTCCCAGGGACGTAAGAGCACCCAGACATACGGCATAGGAGAAAAAAATCTGAGTACCAGCATCCATCCACACCTGAAGTAAACAAAAAAGCATGCGTGATCAAATGCAATAGGTTGTGCAGGTGTCAGTTGGTAGCAATCTGAAATCTGAGTTAAGGTGCAGTCCTTAGACAAAAAGTTAAAGCAAGGTCCCATATGCCCATTCTTCAGGTGGCTGGTAAAGATCCCATGACAGTATCGAAAAAGAGAAAGGAATTTCTTCCGGTGTCTGAATTATCCTTTAATGCAAGAATGTCTAATAGCAGTACATTAAAGCAGATGGCCAACTTGTAGCCTGCAGGCTACATTGTGTAGTATTGTAGCTCAGTGGTTAGAGCATTCGCCTCTCAAGTGAGCGACCTGGGTTCGATTCCGGGCAGGGTGAAATGTTGGGCAAGTTTCCTTTCTCCACTCGACTCTGTTTACCTAGCAGTAAGTAGGAACCTGGTTGATTGGTGGATCGCTTTTTCGGGGTAATAATTCCTTCCCTAAAAATAATATTAATAAATTGTTAACTTCAATCCACAACTGTTTGTGGGACACTGCTTTCGCATTTTCTGCTGCGTTTCGCCCACAAATATACAGTTAATTCACTTTACAGTATATTCTGTGAAGCACTTTGAGATGTCTCGAAGACATGATAAGGCGCTATATCAAATGCAAGGATTATTATTATTATTACATGCATATATTAGTCACGCGGACTGCAAATTGGTCATCCCTGCTTTAATGCGCATTTGCCTACGAGTACACAGTTGCTGTAAATCCATTGAGGGGCTTTGTATGTACTATGTTTCAAGGTTATTTGCTGGCCATAATTTCACCATTTCTCACAAATTGATATCTGATGTGAAACAATGTGAAACCAGAGATTCATCTGTCTGTTCAGGTGTACATTAAAAATCCCATAGCATTTTCGGAAAACAGAAGGGAGTTTCTCAAATTATCTAGGCCAACAATCCCCTAAATTGGTTATTTACTTTATGGTTGTTTGTGGGATATTGTTCTCTGTAAATCGGATACTTTGTTCACCCACGACATAAAAAGTCACTGCACTTTACAGTATATCCTGTGAAGTGCTTTGAGACTTCCACTTTATGTATCAAATGTAAGGAATATTATTATCTGGTAAATGTGAAGGTAGGTGAAGGCTGTACCAAAAGGGTTCGATAGTTTGGAAGCAATTGAAGCAAATTGCAATAAATTTAATCTATCAGTATGGCTGACTGACTAAAAGTGAAGGGAGGGAGTGTTCCTGAGGCATTTTATCGGGGTAATTTACTACTGTTCTGATCTCTTCTGGAATTTTTTTAAAAAAAGGACATGACATCTTTGTTCCTGATATGAATGGCCTTGGCTACACTGTGAGGAGGTTTAATAATAATAATAATCCTTGCATTTGATATAGCGCTTTTCACATCTTCTAGATGTTTCAAAGCGTGTCACAGAATATGCTGTAAAGTGAATTGACCATATATTTGTGGGCGAAACGCGGCAGCCAATTGGGCACAGCAATGTCCCACAAACAGTCGTGGATTGAAAATGACCAATTTATTATTGTTTTGTATTGGAGGGATTATTATTAGGCGTGTGGAGTAAGGAAACTTGCCCAAGGTTTCGCCCTGCCTGGAATTGAACCCAGATGTCTCACTTGCAAGGCGAGAGCTCTAGCCACTGAGCTGCAGGACTCCACAAAGTTTGCTCTCAAAGTCACAAAGTGACTCCCCCACCACCCCATCACTCTCAAAAAAGAAACACAGCCTATAGTTAGCTGTGAAGTAAAATCTCTATATTATATCTGAATACTAAAGCCATTCTGAGGTGTTACAGTTCCACTTGCACACAATGCTCTCTTCACTGGAACATGGAAGTCAAACAACAAAAGCTTGTTTGGAATATCTGCAGCTTCTGAAATTTTACAAGAACTAAAGGAGCACAACCAAAAGTACTATTAGAAATTATGGAAATAACTGTTTGTGGAAGTGACAACAAGATAAGGGAAAGATTTCCAATTATCTGGTACTTGTTTCGCAAACTTGTGGAGCCTGTGCTACATCTTAGAAATGTCAAATGAAAGAAATGGCCACACCAGTCATCAAGTATGTTGGCAGTGATAAGAAGCTGACTACTTCAGCATGTGCCAACATTAAGACATACATTCTTCTTCAACCTAACCTGACACAAGAAAATATGCCTTGGTTGTAAGAAGCATTGAATAACATCACGGACCTTAAACAAACAATAGAAAATACTTTTGCAAGACCACAACAACTTAGATTTAGACATCCACATTCTTCACATTTACTTTTTTTGTTTTGTTCTGAGAAGAGCTAGCATGAAAACCCTTTGTCAAAAGCGGGGAGTTAAAACGTAGAATTTTGAGCGTTATCTATGGTTGACAGTCTTTGAGAGCTTCATATTGTTGTTCTATTACTTTTAGATACCTTGTTACATTATAGTGTTAAGTAATGTCAATAAACGATAATTTATGATTGCAAAAGCAATAAGGTCCTTGTCAAAGTTCAGACCCACAAACATTCCGAACAGCTTATATTCTGAGAAGTATATTTTGATCTTCTTCCATAGCTCGAAGCATTCGAAACAAGATAGATGAGTTAAATGCACAAATAGAAACAAACGGGTATGATCTGGTAGCCATCACCGAGACATGGTTACAGGGAGATCAAGGGTGGGAGCTAAATATTCCAGGGTATGTGGCGTATAGAAAAGATTGGCAATGTGGTAAACGAGGAGGGGGGNTGTGGCCCTGCTAATAAAAGATAGGATAAAAACGGTAGAGAGGAAAGATTTTAAATCAGAAAAGCAGGCAGTAGAGTCAGTATGGGTAGAAGTACGTAACAACAAGGGGCAGAAAACTCTAGTGGGAATAGTTTATAGACCCCCAAACAGCAGTCACAGTATCTCTCAAGGTATAAATCAGGAAATTAGCAGAGCATGTAGTAAAGGAAAAACATTAATTGTGGGTGATTTTAATCTGCACATGGATTGGAACAACCAAATTGGGAAAAGTATGATAGAGGAAGAGTTTATAGAATGTATTAGGATAATTCTCTTCATCAGTATGCCGAGGAGCCAACCAGGGAACAGGCCATATTAGACCTTGTTTTGTGCAATGAAGCAGGGGTCATCAGCAAACTGGAAATTAAGGCTCCTCTCGGGCAAAGTCACAGTCTTAAAATTAAGGGTCAGCCTTTTAGAACAGAGTTGAGGAAACATTTCTTCACTCAGAGGGTAGTGCATTTATGGAATTCACTACCCCAGAAGGCTGTAGATGCTCAGTCCTTGAACATCTTCAAGGCTGAGACTGATAGATTTTTAAAAAACAGAGGGATTAGGGGATATGGGGAGAGGGCAGGTAATTAGAGTTAGGTCTGAAGATCAGTCATGATCTTATCGAATGGCGGAGCAGGCTCGAGGGGCCGAATGGCCTACTCCTGCTCCTAATTCTTATGTTCTTATGTTCTTGGTCTTTGGGGAGATCGAAATAACTTATATCCTATCTTCTTGTCGCATTCTGCAAAATGTTAAATTGAATACAGAAAGTTGTCCTTCACAAATGTGAACCTGGGACCCCTTATCTTCCTGCCTTGGCATACCTGGAAGTTGTGTTCCAGGTTATTTTCTTAATCTGATTATCATCTATATGTATATCCAAATGTTCCTGCTAAGATATCTCCTTGCAAGATTGAAAAGCCTTACACTTTTCATTGTTTATTGACACTTTTCAGTGTTTATTGTTTATTGACACTTTTCATTGTTTATTCCACTAAATGAAGAATCATCCTCAAGGCTTTCCTTTGCCTCTAAGGTGAGGACATTAAATTATCCTTTATGTCAGGGATGAAAAATCCAACATATGGCCAGCAGCACTTAGCCCAAAGATTTGGTTACCTGAGGATCGGCTAGCCTGGACAAGTCAGGATACATGTAGAACTTGATTCCCTCGGCAGCACCAGGTAGGGTCATGCCTCTGATCAGAAGGATGATCAGCATTACATACGGGAAGGTAGCAGTGAAATAAACAACCTGCAAAAGAAAACCATGAACAGGGCATGTTGTGATAACAGTGTTTTGCCCTGAGATGGTAGCACTCCCACCTATAGCAAGGATGAGTGCAAAGTTCTTGCAGTTAAACGTCAATAAGACGGAAGCCAAACTCTTTAGCTCCCATCGACGTCTTCTGTCCTGTGGTTCCGACCTCCTCAACCTACTCGATCTGTCCGTAAATCTCTCTGAACGCATGCATAACTTAGACGTCAGGTTCCGATCCCGTTATCCTTCCTCTCCTACATCCAGTCCCTGACCAGGACTGCCACCTCTGACACATTGCCCGTCTCTGACAATACTTCACCCCACAAGCTGCCAATATACCTTGTGCACCCCTTCGTCACCTCTCGGCTGGACTACTCAAATGCCCTCCTTGCCGGTCTCCCATCTTCCACTATTCACAAAATTCAACACATCCAAAACTCCGCCACCTGCATTTTCACCCACACTAAACTCCGTACCCCACTTACCTCAGTCCTTTGCAAACTCCACTGACTCCCTGTCACAGAGTGGATCGATTTCAAGATCCTCACTGCTGATTAAATCCCTCCATGCTTTGGCACCCCCCCCCAATCTCTCTAACACCCTCTCTCCTCACAGCTCTATCCGCTGCCTCTGGTTTACTGGCTCTGGCGTCCTCCTTGTCCCTCGAATCCTCCGCTCCACCATCAGCGGCTGTGCCTTCAGCCACTACGCCCTGAAACTATGGGAATCCCTCCCTTAATCCCTTCGCCTTTTCCCCTCTTTTCCCATTTTCAGGTTGCGCCTGAAGACCTTCCTCTTCGACTATGCCTACGGTCACCTTCCCCCTGGCTCAGCATCAGGCTCCACCATTTTTAAGCACTGAGGGTGGTATATAAATGCAAGTTCTTGTTGTTATGAGTTAAGGTTGGCCTCACAGTTCAGGCTGACTATCCAGTGTAGTGCTGGAAAAGCACTACATCGTGGGAGATTCCATTCCTTCACACTATATCTGTCTGTTCAATTTATTTTAATGGAAACATTATTCGAAAAGAGAAGGGACGTTCTCCCAGTATCCTGGCCAACAATCTTTCAGGTAAATGCGTTATTCACCCCATAGCTATTTGAATTACTTTATTGTGTGCAAATTGATGGCCATATTTGTTGCCAAAAATTATCACTTATACTATAAAGTGTTTTAAGATTTTTTGATCACATGAAGGACATTAAAAATGCAAGTTCTTCCTTCCTTGCTAAAGGTGTCATCAAATATTCACTTCCAAATTATTCTGTTTCATTGAACTCAACAAAATCTTGAAATTAGATTTGTTGGCCTCTTGGAACAGTTCTTTTAAAAAGACACTTTCTGCACTCACCTTGCCGGTGGACTTTACTCCTTTCCAGATACAAAAAAAACAGATAATCCAGGCCAGAAGAAGACAAAGGGCCAGCTTCCACTGCACTGCGCCTAAATTGTCAATCCCATCAGACAACTTCAGGACATGATTCCTGCAGAGAAAAAAACACAGATGAAGATGTGTGGTTTTTCGTGCTATGCATGTGACTATCATAGATTCTGATGAAGCAGAAACACCAAATGATTTTAACCCCCAAAGAAATAGTGTCAGGACTGAAACTCCTGATATGCAATTCATTGAGTTCTCAAACAAATGAGAGGGGGTATTTTCAGGATTTACAATCAAACCTTTTCAGTAACCTCTCAGGGCCTATACCAAAGTGGACTTCATATAAGGGTGGCCTCTGAGTAAGGGTTCATTGATTTGTTGACTAGGCCTGATTTTTTTTAAAAATTCCGCTGGCCTGGGTATAGACTCCCGCCAGACTCCTAGTGCATTTACCAATGCAGCAGGAAGCTGAGGGCGCAAGGTGGGCTAAATTAGTAAATTAGTAAATGCACTAGTTGTCTGGTGGGAGTCTAAATTTGGGCCTGTGGAAATTGGTATTGCATTATTGGTAACTTAAATTCACTTAGAACTGGTCACTGAAAAGGATGTCTGTACACCGACAGGGCCAAAAAAAAGAGTAGTTGCATTAGACAGATGGTTACTAACGACAATACTGGTATATTCTGGAAAACTGGTTGGGATAGTTTCAGGTGGTTGTTGGCAGCTGGTGGTTGCTGAATGCAGGTAGTTGCTTTAACAGTTTGTGAGATTCTTCAATCATTATTAAAATGGGTTCTGCCATGTGCCCTCAATCTATGAAATTTTCTCTCAAATCCCTTTGCTCCTTGCCTTTAAATCACTCTGAAAAGCCTACCTCTGACCATACCTTTGGTCAACAGCATCAAATTTCCTCTCAAACACACTAATGTTGTTAAAAATGCTTTACTTACTCCCAAAACTCAATAACTGGAGAGGTTCCATTTGTTGTCCTTGTCCAGTTGTTGGCTGAAGAGTTCTTTGTAAATTCCACACAGTCAGCTGTAAACCCATAAAAAGTCAATAGGGATAAAAATCACAAGAACAATAATCGAAGTCTGCATAGAGGAACTTTACTTTTGTTCAAGCTATTGCCAAGAAGAAGGAATTCACTGACATTATAGATTATACTCCTCAGTGCTAAATTCTAAAGTACGATTTTAAAACAAAGACCCAGGTAACAAACTGACAATTAACAATGCCAGAATTTTAGGAGATTAACAAATATGCTAATCGTGTTAAATTTTAGTTCCAACAGTTGGAGAATGATTCTGTCCCTTTAATTACATTCATTATGCAGAGATTTTTTGATCAGAAAGACATCTACAAATTACACTGTTACTACACTATATAATAAATCCTGTGAAGAGCTTGGAGACAACCTAATGACATGAAAGTCATCATTTTAAATGCAATCTGTTATTGCATCACAAAAAAATGGTTTCACGATGTCTGCGATGCCACCCCATAAAATCCAATTAATTCAGAATAGCACCTCAAGTATTCTCACCTGTACCAAAATCTGCTCCTCAATCACCCCAGCTCTTGCCAGTGCTCCCTCTCAAATAACCAATCGATTTCAAGAATCTCACACTCAGGCACAAATCATTTTATGCCCAAGCTCTTCCCTACCTTTCCAACCCCCTTCCTCTGCCTCACTCAGGTGGCCTTCTACACATCCATTGTCCTCTCTGCTCCACTATCAATAGCTGTGCTTTTAGCCACTACACCCTGAAACTCTGGATCTCTCTGCCTCAATCCCTCTATTTTTCTCTCCCCTTTTTTTTAGGCAAATCCCAATATTAATAATCCTTCCATTTGATATGCAAGGATTATTAATATTGGAATTTGTATAAATTACGCTCAATATCATTTTCAATTATTTCAGCAAAACAAAATGTCTATTACCCAAAGTTTTACCTGTGTTCCACTCATGACTACAGCTGCCCCACGGCAGCTCAGCACTGAAACAGTTGAAGAGGTAGAAGAGAGCCCAGGCCAGAATGAGAATGTAATACACTGCTAGGTACGAAAGAATGATCTGTGTGCCATAACCGATACCTGCCACAGGAAAGAAAAGGTGCCCATAAACATTCACCAGATAATAGATTCAAGTCTCACATCAGGAGTGAACACATAGTCTAGTGTTATTATTATTAGTCTAGGTTACTTCCTTTGGATCTTTTGAAAAAAACCTTGAACAAAGGTCCTATCTGCTTGTCCAAGGGGGTTTTGAGTGGCACTGTATGAAAAGAGAAAGGAGTTTTCTTCGTGTTAATCATGCAGTTCCCCTTGAAGCTTTTGGTTCCGTTTATGACACTCATACTTCTTTCTAATTTCAAGCACACATTCGTACATTCAACGCCAAGAATCCACCTTAATTGGCTTGCAAAGTAGCAAGCAGCTGCTGCTTAAACTCCACACCTCCAATTGGTGGAAACATTGTTCAATGGGAAGGGACATGTGCCTAAACTATGAACGAGGAAGATGGTTGCAATACTCTCGCGCATTTCATACTGAGCTGTGTTGCCCACCAGGAAACTCGCAGGGATGTTACTATCCATCTAGTGAGAGCTCCAACCAACACTTGTCAGATATCAAATGACCAACTAGTGACTATCCTTGTGGGTGGGGGAAGGGAGGATAATCAGGTTCTGAACTAAATCAAGCCAGCCCTCTATGGTGGTCTTGGGAGTCTGGTTCCTGAATGAGGTGGCTCCACAGTATTCCGGGGCACTGCTGACGACAGCATAGCCAGCCAGGATCATTTGTAGGATTCGTAAGGGCAGACCAGTCACTTGGAGCGGGGAGTCATCCACTCAGCTCCTGTTAACCCAGCAAGCCAAAACCCTAATGGGTAGGGTGGTCTTAGCTGGACAAGCAGTGGGAAAGCTTACCAGATGACAAGAAAACATTGTTCACTTCAATCAATGACTGTTTATGGGACACTGCTGTTCGCAATTGGCTGCTGCATTTCGCACACAAAATATACAGTCAATTCACTTTGCAGTGTTATTCTGTGAAGCACTTTAAGAGGTCTCAAAGATGCTATATTAAAGGCATCTCGAAGGTGCTATATCAAATGCAACAATCATCATTATTAGAATATATTAGAATATACAGCACAGAAACAGGCAATTGGCCCCAACTGGTCTATGCCAGCATTTATGCTCCACATGAGCCTCCCCTGTCCTTCCTCAACTAAGCCTTCAAGCATAACCTTCTATTCCTTTATCCTTCATATATCTAAATACCCTTAAATACATCTATCATATTTGCCTCAGCAACTCCTTGTGGTGTTCATGTTCCACATTCCCACTACGCTTTGTGTGAAGAAATTTCTTCTAACTTCCCTATTTGATCTATTTGTGACTATTTTATATTGATGGCCCCTGATTTTGGTCTCCCCCACAAGTGGAAATATCTTCCCTATGTCTACCCTATCAAAACCTTTCACCATTTTAAAGACCTCGATCAGGTCATCCCTTACCCTCCTCTTTTCAAAAGAAAAGACTCCAAGCATGTTCAGCCTTTCCTGATAGTTTCCTCTCAGTTCTGGGATCATCCTTGTGTGAGGACCAGAACTGCACACAGTATTCTAAGAAGAACTGTACACAGTATTCTAAGTATATTATTGCTATTATTATTATATCAATGGCAAACTATGTGATTTTAGCTGGTTAGATCCCAGCAGTACCCTAACGGATACTCTTCTGGATGCACCTAATGCATTCCAGAATTAGATAAGTGGGATGTGTCCCTCCAGGGAGAGAATGCACATTCCATTCCAACAATCTATCTGTGGGATTTCCATGTGTAGGTGGGATGCATGAAATTCTCAGTTTGGTTCGGATACTCTTAAGCATGGTGAACAGTTTCTGCATGTGTCAGACACCCGGCTGACCCAAAAAAATAAAAATAATTTCAAGCAAAAAATCTGCACTTACCCTCAAAAAGGGGACAGACCATCCTCCAAGACATGATTCCACTCTGACTGGTGTACTGTCCAAGCACAACTTCCAGGACAAACACTGGGATTCCACAAGTAAAGAGGAATATAATATACGGAACCAAGAATGCACCTGTTTTGGAGAAGAAAAGAACAGCTCCCACATAAATACCATTTCGGCGAGATGGCAAATGGAATACCTAAAATTGTTTACAATGTTCTAAATGATGCAATAATTTCTTAAAATTTAACAGTAAATACAAGCTTGACACACATTAAAAGCATGTTGTAACTCTGAAGTTGTGAAGCAAAATCAAATAATGTGCATGTGTGATACATATATTAAAAAAACTTGTATTTTTAAGTGCTTCACGATAATTATTGTCACATATAGATTCTGTTTTCGCAGCCAAACACAGACACCATCAGTACCAGGAACATTCTGTAAACCGGGGGTGAATGACCAATGTATCTGGGGGATAATTGGCCAGGACAACAGGAGAAACGCTTTTCTCTTTTCCGTTAGTCTTGTAGAATCTTTAACATTTTCCTGAGAACACTCAGGTGGTACCACATTTTAACATCTTATTTGAAGGACAACAACAACAACTTACAGTTATCATACCTTTCACGTAGAATAATGTCTCAGAATGATTTAACAAGACTAGCATCTCTGATAATGCGTAGCTCTCCCCTGTGTTCACCTACACTGTGAGCTCAAGTCGCAAAGTAAGGTTTGATCTGACAGGTGAGAGATCTAACAACTCATCCAAGCTGAAAATCTCTTGGTTCCAGAATGAAGAGTTGACAGTTCTCAAATAAATTTAGTTAGTTTGCTCTTGGACTTTGCCAATTTTGAAACACATTGTACAAACAGAGAATGTTGATAATCTTTAAGTATGCATTTTGAAAGTTAAGGAAAAAAATTGTCAATCTGATTTAATACATTATTCTATCATGGAGCCTATTTTTCTGTGATTTCAAGGCAAACAGGAACCAGTTCAATGCTTATCGTTCAGATCCTACCTCCCACACCATCTCCACAAACAGCTTGTCCGCTAGCCCCCACTATATAGATATTGAAGAGGAGGGGACCAAGGACAGAGCCCTAAGGAACGCAGCACAAGATGGTCCACTAGCCCCCATACCATTCCTCAGGGCTCTGTCCTTGGTCCCCTCCTCTTCAATATCTATATGCTCCCTCTTGGTGATATCATCCATAAACATGGGATCAATTTCCACATGTATGCGGATGACACCCAACTTTATCTCTGTCTCCATCCACGAATCCAAGACCACGGCTGTCCTGACAGAATGTCTGTCAGACATCAAGTTCTGGATGAGGGCTAACTTTCTACAGTTGAACGTCATCAAGATCAAGGCCATCCTGATTGTCTCCCGTCAGCACCTCCACACCTCAGGCACTGACAGCATCACCACCCAAGGATGTGGGTTGGGATCAGAGGGGTGAAGGGCAACTGGGATGGAGGAGGTAAGATGACCAAAAACACGTCGAAAAGGAAGGTCTTGAGACAAAGTTGAAGGAGGCAAGGCAGGAGTTGAGGCTGAAGGCCCGACCCCAATCATGGGACACAGGCAGGGCAGTGGATGTGGAGCAGACTCACAAACACAGAGAGACACACTCACAGGTACAGACAGAAACACACACTCACAGACACACACTCACAGATACACAGACACTCACAGACACAGAGAGTGACACACTTTCACAGAAATACACACATACAGAGGAGAGAGAGACACACAGACAATCTCAACAGCGGGGCTTCAGGGTGAACAAAACTAATTTCCCCCTCGAGTCTTCAGCCGCTCGGCCCATAGTATCGGCTTTGAGTAAAGAGCCGGCAGCAGGGTGCAGGGGACCGGGCTGAGCACACTGTGTTTCTACAGGTTTTTAACTGAGGGGTTGTTTGCAGTGGATTCCATGTTGACTTTTCTATTGGCCCAGGCTTTGAGCAACAATTGGACAAGATGGGGCTCTTTCGTCTTGAAAGATGTCGAAGAGGGATGTTATAGAGGTGTATAAAATTTAAAATCTGAATTGAAAAGTAGACCCAGAACAATATTTTAGATTCCACTAAGATAACAGAGCTGGAGATATGGGCTTGGAAAGGCCAATTTCAGAGCAAACACCACGTTTTCCTTCACCTAGAGGTAATGACTATAACAGGGCCCAGGAAGGATTATTGATGCTGTGGCAAGAAGATGGAAGGGTAGGTGTTATGGAAGGATGAGATCAAGGGCCGAAGGGCCTTCTACATCTGAACCAATATTGTGAAAATTTCATAGAATCATAGAATTATTCATTACAGAAGGAGGCCATTCAGCCCATCGTGTCTGTCCTGGCTCTTTTAAAAGAGCTATCCAATTCAATCCCACTCCCCCGCTCTCTCTCCATAGCCCTGCAAACTTGTTCTCCACAAATAATTACCTACTTCTCTCTTAAAAGTTGTTATCGATTCGGCCTCCACCACCCTTTCAAGCAATGTATTCCAGATCCGAACAACTCGCTGTGTGAAAAAATTTCTCCTCACCTCCCCTCTATTTCCTTTAACAACTATTTTAAATCGGCGTCCTCGGGTTACTGACCCACCCACCAGTGGAAATAGTTTCTCCTTGTTCATCCTATCAAACCCCTCATAATTTTGAAAACTTTTGAAAGTCCTCTGCCCTCCACCATCCCCAATCCCGAACCCCCAGCTCGGGTCCGAAAACACTCACTGTCTTGTGCCTTGGTATGTCCCCCTGACGTGAAAGGCGCTATACAAATGTAATTCTGTTGTTGTTTATATGATTATAAAGTATCTTAGGGTTCCCTTTCATATTACCCTCTAATCTTTTCTGATGCAATCTCTTTGCCCCTCTTATTTCCTTTTTCGGTTCTCCTCTGTACTCTCTATATTCTATTTGATTATCTGCTGTATTTTTTACCTGACATTTATCATAAGCTTCCATTTTCTGTTTTATTTTAATCCCAATTTCCTTAGTCATCCAGGGAAGTTTGGATGCCCTACCTTTCCCCTTTGTGGGACTGTGTTGGTTCTGTCCCTGAACTATCTCCTCCTTGAAATCTTCCCTTTACTCGTTAGTTGTTTTTCCCGCCAGTCTTTCTTTTCCAGTCCAGGTCTCTTTTTAACTCACTGAAAATAGTCCTCTTCCAGTTGAGCATCTTCATCTTTGATTGTTCCTTGTCCCTTTCCATAAGTACTCCAAACCTAATAATGTTGTGATCACTGTTGTCCAGATGCTCTCCTTCTGAAACCTGTTCCACTTGCCCCACTTCATTCCCCAGAACTAGATCTAACACTGCTTCCTTCCTCATTGGGTTGGATCTTCCTTCCTTCCTCATTCCTCACTACAACAACAACAACAAGACACTACTCTCTTGGTTTTGCATCTGTCTGAAATCTGCTTGCAGATTTGCTCATCTATCTCCTTCCCACTATTTGGTGGTCTATAGTATACACCTAATAGAGTAACATCTCCTTCGCTGCTCCTTAACTCTAACCAAATAGATTCTGTTTTTGGACTCTCTAGCACATCGTCCCTTTCCAGGGCCGTAACCATGTCTTTAATCAATACTGCCACCACTCTCCCTTTTTTCCTTCCCTATCCCTCCTCAATACATTGAGCCAGGAATATTCAGTTCCCATTCCTGCCCTTGTTTAGGCTGAGTCTCCATTATTACCACTGGATCATCCCATGTGGCAACTTGAGCCTGCAACTCACCAATCTTATTCATCACACTCTGTGCATTTACACACATGCACTCCAAGACTGACTTAGTCTGCTCTGCATTTTTCTCCTCTCTGCTCCCTCCTTTTTCTGAATTATTCCTTATTGCATTGCTATTCGTCTCTCCCATTCCTCTATGTAACTTGTTTCTCCTCTCTGATGCTAAATCCTGATTCCCTTACCCCCTCGAAATTAGTTCAAACCCTTCCCCACTGGACTAGTTAACTTCCCTGTGAGAACATTGGTCCCAGCCCTGTTCAGGTGTAACCCATACACCTTGTACAGGTCCAACCTGCCCCAGAACTGGTCCCAAAGTTCCAGGAGATTTGCAGAAGAATCAGGAGAAAGGTTGGAAAATAATTTCTTCACCCAGAACATTTGGTTGTATAGTTCATTATTACAAGTGGCAATTGAGCTTGCTCAATCAAATCATTCAAGGCAACGTGATAAGCACCTGAGCAGTAGAAACATTAAAGGAAATAGTAAAGAGAAGGGAAATGAGATTGATAAAAGTGCAATTCAAAGAAAAACAAGGCAGTAGTAGCACAGACACATTGGTAGCATATCCCAAACCTTCAGGGTATTGTGATGAGAGGCATTTATGTCTATAATTCCTCTTGCAATCAGAAGCAGGTTTGGGATAGACAGATAATTGGAAAGAATACCAGATAATAATAAATAATAATCCTTGCATTATCACACTAGCCAATAAGAGGGAAAGGAAACCACAGTTTGGCCACCACTGTTCTAATTTCTAAACAAATTAAGACCCTGACTTAGTTGTCAGCACTTTCCACTGTGGAATAGAAGGTTATGTGTTCAATGCCCAAGTTGGGACATGAGCTACTGTCAAAACTGACTCTCCAAGTGCAGCACTGCGCTGCCATATGGGAAGTGCCACTCTTCTTAAAAGGTATCAAACTGTATTCCTAATAACCTATTCTTCAGGTAGACCTTGAAAACCCCTAGGTACATGATTCAAAAAGAAAAAAAGTTTCTCACGGTTTTCTGGCTGAAAATCTCCCAGCTGAATTGGTCATTTACTTCATTGCTGTTTTGTGGGGTTTTGCTTCACAGTAAATTGTTGCAATGTTTGCTTACAAGGTCACTGTACTTGACCATAATTACTGGTGAAGCACTTTGAGGCATTACAAAAAATATAAGTTCTTTCTTTCTAAGGTATTGTCTTTGTTATGTCTCTTGGAACATACCTCCTCCATTCTTGTAACAAAGATAAGGGAATCGCCAAATATTTCCAAGTCCAATAATTCCTCCTGCCACAGAGAGGACAAACTCCAATTTGTTTCCCCATTGTTCTCTTTTTTTCATCATCCCATCTTTTTTAGTATGGCCATCCTGGGTCCAGGCAACCTCTCCTTCTCTAATGATATTTCTCTCCATTTTACCAGGTGCTTTCTTCTTCTGCTGAGAATAATAGAAAGAGTGACGAGAGATGATATGTACGGCAAACAGGTTCACAATTCAACTCTTAATCCAGCACTTTCAACACTTGCAAATTTGCAAATTCCTAAGGATTAATATAATTCACCATTACAGAAAGCAATCATTACAGCAGTACGTAATGATAAATCCAAACGGGGAAAGCACATTCTACAATTATGACATTTGTTTCATGGAAACACAAAACTTTGACCCCCACCCCATCCCCCACCCATCCAGCATGTAAATGCTATTTATCCTTTGAAATCAAGTTGCATTCCATTTCAAGATGCTCAGTGACACTTAGTTCAATGTAACAGAATTTTAAACTTGTAATACATGACAATCATTCCGTGTGATAATTGTTTGAAAAGAAGCCCAGAAATTGTTCTTGTATTGTTAAAGTGTGTATTACTCATTTCTTAGCAAATTCAGTACGATTATGTTTGGTGGTTAATTTAAGCAAGCAACGTGCCTTTTTGTTTCATACTCATTGACCTGAGGAATGTCTATTTCAGGTATCCAGTGTCAGGACAGCATTAAGCAATCACAGGGACAACAAAGGTTAGATAAATAGTTAAGCTTTCTCTACTTTCTTTGCAAATGTACAATTTTTTTCCTGTGTAATTTATAAAATGCTATGATAATAATCCTTCATTTGATATAACGCTTGATGTTATATTGAAATGTCTCAAAGCTCTTCATCGGATAAAGTACTGTGAAGTGTATTTGTAGACAAACATGTAGCCAATTCATGCACAACAATGTCTCACAAACAACCATTAATTTTATTTGGGGGATTGTTGACCGGAACACCAGGAGAAACCCCTTCTTTTTTTGAATCGTGTCAAGGGATCGTTAATGCACGTCTGAACAGACAGATGAGACATCAATTAAATGTCTCATCTGCAGGACAGCACCTCCAAAAATCTAGCATTGCAGTGGAGTGTCAGCCTAAACTATGAATTCAAAGGCTTGACGTGGGGTTTGAACTCACAACAACAAAATTACATTTGTATAGCGCCTTTCACATCGGGTGGATGTCCCAAGACAACCTTCTGACTCAGAGTCAAGAGTGGTACCAACTGAACCAGGGTAAGACACTACAAGTTTTTTAACTGAACAAAATTATCCAAAGCTATATTCTCAAAGCATCCTGACAAGTTGAAGCAACTGCATTTTTTCAAAAAAATGTAGCCAATTTTGTGCATAACAATGTCGCTCAAACAGCCATGAAGCAAATGACCAAATTTAATTTGGGGGATTGTTGGCCAAGGCATCAGAAACAATTCCCTTCACTTTTCAAATAGTGCTATGGAACCTTTCATGTGCAGTCAACTCTGCAGGCAAGCTGCTGAATATTGTAAGACAAATGTTGCATAAATGTTAGAAAAAAAAGGTGGCAGGTTAATGAGGAACTAAATCGAAAATGTAAGATTCCTTGACCAAAGCAACATTGTCCCCAGATAGTTGTATATTCAATCTCGATTCCCATAGTCCTAGATGCCACTCCAATGCAGGGCTGGGATGTGTTGTATTGTCGGATGTGCTGAGCTTCAGATGAGACATTAAACCGTGTCCTGTCTACCTATTCAGGTAGATGTTAAAGATCCTGTGGCTCTATTCAAAAAGAGAAGGGAGTTTCTCCCGGTGTCGTGGTAAATAATCCGCCAAATAAAATTTGTTATTCGTTTCATTGTTATTTGTGGGACATTGCTGTTAACATTTGGGATGTTGTGTTGGCCTACAAATACATAGTCACTCCACTTCAAAGAGAATCCTATGAAGTGCTTTCAGAAGTCTTCCTGACTTATTATTGTTTGAATTGTTCATTGTGTGTGTGGGAGGGAGGGGTGGGATTCTGCTTTGGGTCGTTCTTGTGCTGACTTTGTTTGATTACTGTTGAATCTTTAATCCAGAAATTTTTTTCAGATGCCAGATCTCTCTGATGAACACACTTCTTAAGAATACCAGAATAGGGTCATATAAAAAAANTCATTCCACCTGGTTATTTCACCTAAAAAGTTACATTTTAAAGTATATGAAAATTAATCCCGCATTACTATTTCTCTCATATCATATGATTGATTTATTCTCCAAATAACTATCAAATTCAAAAATCTAGATACTAATAAATAAATAATAAGCCTTGCATTCAGTATATCAAAGCAAAAAGATAGTCTGTAAAATGGAATGACTGCATGTTGTGGAGCAAATGCAATAGTCAAGTTGCATGTAGCAATGTACCACACACACCATTATGTGACAATTCTATTTGAAAAATTGTTGCCCAATCTATCAGAAGAAACTAACTTCTCTTTTAAGCTGTTAGATTGAGTAGAATATTGTACAAATTATAACACCTTATAGCAATTATAAGACAGTGGTTTAAAACGTTTATACTGTGGCTGTTGGTTTCAGGCACTGTGAGAAGCAGGCACAACCTTTACTCCTGATGTATGAGGTAAGGTCCACCTCGAGATAGGGGGAGATCCCGAGCCTGGCACCAGGACAATGGAATATATGCCGGAAAGCTTTTTCTTGTAGACTGGTTACACTCTCAAGGACAGAAGAGATACGGTTAAGCCAGTCTCAATTCCAGATGGACAAAAAGAAGAGAACCTCATTGATCAGGTTAGACAGAACAAAGGAAGAATAAAATTCTGGAGACAAAAATTGGGTGACCAATGGTAGAACATCGCACTGTGTCGATTTGCCTTCTACCTTCTGTTTTAAGCACACTCAGGTGATGTTCAATGGGAAACATACATTTTATCCGGTGATGACAGAAACGGTTGAGGAAATGGATATCACACCAGTAAATATCTCCACCATCATGGTTCCCAGAGGGCGATTTATTCCCCCTTTGTCTATGTCACTTAAGACACTAATCAGCAGACCGCATACCTCACAAGCCCATTTGACCTACTTCGCACAACGCACAGAGAGTTTTGCGGACCAGGTGGAATCACTGGGTGCCAAACATTGGTGGGAGGCAGTGTACAACATTAGTGAACACCCTTTCACCCGTTTATCATCTTACGTGTTTTTAATAATTCAATGTCTCGTGATTGTGTATGGCATCCTTATCACTATTTAGTTTCGCCGAACCATCAGACATATGGAGCACATAATGAAGGATCACAGTCTGCTCCATGTGCTGCGTTGATATCACTAATTGTGAGACCTCGGTTGCACCTTGGTCTCAAGGTGGGGACTGTTGGAATGTATATAAATGTATGACAAGTAACACACAGTGGTCGGCGAAAGGTTACCAGAGGTTAACTCCAAAGGAGCCACCTGCCAGACAAAGCGGTTTAAACCAGAAGGAGTTCAAGACCTTGATTGGCCTCCTTCTGTTAGATAAGAAGTACTAACTGAACGCATAGGATAGTGAAAAAACAGCCCAAATAAGGCAGACTAAAACTGGTGCAAACCGGCTCTAGATAGGGAGCCCACCAGAAAGACAATGGAAAAAAAAGGCATCTAAGCTTGGGCAAAGGGGGTGGTCTTTAGAGATCTCTCCAGCGCAGACTGCGGTTGTGGAACAGAAGGACTGGTAGTATTGCTCTGTTATTTTATGCTACATTAATTTTGTATAACTGACATTATTTGTATGTTTAATAAACTGTTGAAATCTGCCATTTTGGTTTGTCAAGATTGAACTTCTTTTCTGGGTGTGGGCTCGGTTGCAAACGAGTCCGATACTGCAACAAAATAGTGCCATTAACAAGTAGACGGCACATCGGTTTAACATCTCATCCAAAGTATGGCGTCTCCAACAATACAGCACACCCCAAGCACTGCATTGGATTGTCAACTCTGCAGTGGTGCTGCTGAATATTGAGTTCCAATATGAGGTTTGAACCTATAACCTTCTGACTCACTGGTAATGGGGCTACCAACTGGGCCAGACACTCACATTAACACACGCAGATCAATTTGAAAAGAGAAGGGAGTTTCTCCCAGTGTCCTGGCCAATAATTGCTCAAAAAAAATTGGCCATTCACTTCATGGCAATACACTTTACAGTGCATCTACTTTACAGAAACACTTTGAGATGTCCTTTCAACTTGAAAGACACTATATCAAATTCAATGATGGTAATTTTTAATATTATAATAATTGCATCTTGAATATGCTGCCACAATCTTTCTCCACTGTCAGGGTGCTGAGACTCTCGTAAATTCCTTCATCACCTCCACGCTTGATACAAGACATTTACAATACAATTTACATGCTGGTAAGACGTCTCAAAATGCTTTGATTCTTCCAACATTGGACTCCAAATTCCTCCCACCCAAGTTATGTAACTGGTTACCACTCTCTCACCAGTCAATCACCTCCATCCTCGATTAGCTCCACTGGCTCCACATTCCCTTAATGGATCGAATTCAAGATTCTCATCCTCATTTTAAATGCCTCCATATCCTCATTCCACTCTACATCAGCAACCTACTGCCCTGGCTATTCCTTACAGTCAACAAACACGGACTTGCTTCAGCCACCATCAATGGGTGTGCCTTGAGCCTCTCTGCCTGTGCTTTCTGAAACTCTATCCTGGAATCTCTCCACTTTACCCTCCACCACCTTCAAAATCTTCCTTAATACACTCTCTTTAACCATCCTCTTGGCCACTTTTTACCTTTCTTCAAGTCCCGCCATTTCCTCTTCAGCCCAACCCCAAGCTTGGGTTCACAGTCAGTTAAATTGAGTGTTTTGAGACATTATCTCAGCATGAAAGACACTATAAGAAATATAACTGTTGTATTTGTGGCCTCATTGAGCAGTTTATTCCACATATTCAACATCAAAGTCTGTTTATGTGGCTGCTGCAATCACAGAAAAGCTGTAACAGCAATGATCAGGTCTCCCAATAAAATCGAAGCTTTTTATGCACACTGGATCATCAAATACTTATGGTACATATAAACACAATAGTTTTGCTAAATGCAAACACCTAAACAGTGTATGCCATGAAGCATTTCAACACCTCAGTCTGCAATTTGCCGATAACATCCTGACACAGATTTATCCAGTTCTGCTTTAAATGAGCTAAACATGATCTACGAGGGCTATTTCATTCTGTAGATTGCGTGAGCAAAATGCTGAAAAAAACATCTGTGGACATTAGAATCTCAACGATAATCTGAAATATATATAACAAAACATATGTTACATATTACTGGACAATAAAATCCCAAACTTCCTTTGTGTGGGTGTGTTGGGGAGGAAGTAATTGAGATTCCAACACTGTGCAAATAAATTTAGGATTAGGACCTTGGAAGCATCATATTTATTCCAGCTGGGGATCAGATGTCAAGCATTTTTAAATCAGATTTCAAGATTTCATAATCCAATGCTGCACCACATGAAGGAGTTCATGGAGCTTCAGGAATGAGCTTGATTTATGACAGTAATCTTTCAGCTTGTGTAAATAACTTCTGAATAAAATAATTTGTGACCTGCAGGAGGAGACAGGATGCATACAGTATATAGTGAACTTTACATCAGAAACATTTGAACGGTGCCTCTTTCAAGGTCCCTCGCATGTTCAAACTTCCTAATTTCTCTCTGAACTTCTCCTTTTGCCTATGGTGAGTATAGATCGTTGAAGGGAGTACAGTATTCATGATGGAAATTTGTTTCAGACTTGGTCTTTGAATGTTACTGTTTTGATTTCTTCGTGAATAAGTGTTCTCTGTAAAACCGAAAAGTGCAATGCAAACAGTAAATATTTTGAAGTTCTATGCAATCATTTGCACTGTGATCAATTTTTATTTTTATTGAACCCTGCATTTTTTTTCTACATTTAATGTCCTTTTTGTATTCTATTTGCTGATCTAAGACATGTGTGTGGTTCACACAGTTGATGGTGGTTAGGATTTGTTTGCCGCATTGTGGATAATTCAAGGTGAATTCGGAGCGTGGAGCCGGAACAGAGCAGGGCAGAGCAGGGACACAGCAGGGTAGAGCAGGGACAGAGCAGGGCAGAGCAGGGACAGAGCAGGGTAGAGCGCGGGCAGAGCGGGGACAGAGTGGGGACAGAGCGGGACGGAGCTGGACAGAGCGGGGAGGAGCCAGGATGGAGCGGGGATCGAGCAGGGCGGAGCATGGACAGAGCGCGGCAGAGCGGGGCGGAGCCAGGACAGAGCGGCGATGAGCCAGGGCAGAGCAGGGCAGAGTGGGGACAGAGCATGGAGGAGCGGGGCTGAGCCAGGATAGAGCGGGGCGGAGCAGGGATAGAGCACGGTGGACCGGGGCATAGTGGGGACAGAGTAGGGTGGAGCAGGGCGGAGAGGAGCAGGGCGGAGTGGGGTGGAGCAGGGCGGAGTAGGGTTGAGCAGGGCGGAGCGGGGACAGAGCTGGGCGGAATGGGGGCAGTGCGGGTTGGAGCGGGGACAGAGCGGGGCGGAGAGAGAGCGGGGTGGAGCGGGGACAGAGCGGGGCGGGGACGAGTGGGAACGGAGCGGGGAAAAGCGGGGCGGAGTAGGGCTGAGAGCGGCCGAGTGGGGCGGAACCAGTCCAGAGCGGCACGGAGCAGGGACAGAGCAGAGCAGGGTTGAGCGGGGGCGGAGCGTGGACAGAGCGGAGCGGAGAGGGGACAGAGCGGGGGCAGAGCGGGGACAGAGCGGGGGCAGAGCGGGGACAGAGCGGGGCGGAGCGGGAATAGAGCGGGGGCAGAGCGGGGACAGAGCAGGAACAGAGCGGGGCGGAGCTAGACAGAGCAGGGAGGAGCCAGGATGGAGTGGGGACCGAACGGGGGCAGAGCCGAGATAGAGCGGGGCGGAGCGGGGATAGAGCACGGCGGACTGGGGCAGAGTGGGGACAGAGTAGGGTGGAGCAGGGCGGAGTGGGGTGGAGCAGGGCGGAATGGGGTGGAGCAGGGCGGAGTGGGGACAGAGCTGGGCGAAATGGGTGGAGTAGGTTGGAGAGGGGCGGAGCGGGGCAGAGTGGGGACAGAGTAGGGTGGAGCAGGGCGGAGTGGGGTGGAGCAGGGCGGAATGGGGTGGAGCAGGGCGGAGTGGGGACAGAGCTGGGCGAAATGGGGTGGAGTAGGTTGGAGAGGGGCGGAGCGGGGCAGAGTGGGATGGAATGGGGACAGTGCGGGTTGGAGCGGGGACAGAGCTAAAATAGACTGAGGAATTAAATTAAAGGATATGACAGTAGACCAGCAATGGCAAAGCTTTAAAGATATTGTACATAATTCCCAGCAATCAGATATTCCCTTGAGGAATAAAAATACCACGAGAAAAGTGGTTCAACCATGGCTAACTAGAGCAGTTAGGGAAAGTATA
Source organism: Callorhinchus milii (assembly GCF_018977255.1). Classification (NCBI taxonomy): domain Eukaryota; kingdom Metazoa; phylum Chordata; class Chondrichthyes; order Chimaeriformes; family Callorhinchidae; genus Callorhinchus; species Callorhinchus milii. The sequence goes on from NW_024704746.1 coordinate 51,285,529, forward strand.
AAATTAAAAGAAGAGACGTTGCTGAAAAGAGAGTAACCCCGAGGAATGGGAGGGCTTCAGAGACCAACAAAGAAAAACTAAGAAACTGATTAGGAGGGAGAAAATGGATTATGAGGGCAAACTAGCTAGGAACATAAAGATAGACTGCAAGAGTTTTTACAAATACATAAAGCGGAAGAGACTATCAAAAGTGAATGTGGGTCCATTACAGGCAGAGACAGGAGGAATTATAAAGATATGTCAAAGTCATTAAACAAATAGTTTGCTTCTGTCTTCACATTAGAAGACACTGAAAACTTACCAAAAATAGAGGGGAACCAAGAAGCTAATGTTAGTGAACAACTTAGGGAAATTAACATCAGTAAAGAATTAGTACTAGGGAAACTGTTGGGATTGAAAAATGCCAAACCCCCTGGACCTGATGGCCTGCATCCTAGGGTTTTAAAAGAGGTGGCTGCTGAGATAGTGAATGCCTTGTTTTTGATCTTCCAAAATTTCCTGGGTTCTGGAACGGTTCCCATTGATTGGAAGATTGCAAACGTAACACCACTATTTAAGAAGGGTGGGAGAGAAAAGATGGGGAACTATAGATCAGTCAGTCTGATATCGATGGTGGGAAAATTCTAGAATCCTTAATTAGGGATGTCGTAGTGGGGTTCTTAGAAGACCATAACATGATTAGGCAGAGTCAACATGGCTTTACAAAAGGGAAGTCATGCTTAACTAATCTTTTAGAGTTTTTTGAGGATGTAACTAGCAGGTTAGATAGGGGGGAACCAGTAAATGTAGTGTATTTAGATTTTCAGAAGGCATTCGATAAGGTGCCACATAAAAGGCTGCTACGCAAGATTAGGAATTAAAGGCAATATATTAGCATGGATCAAAAAATGGCTAACGGGAAGAAAACAGAGAGTCCTTCTCTCTATAAACGGGTCCTTCTCAGATTGGCAAGTTGTGATTAGTGGAGTGCCACAAGGATCAGTGCTTGGGCTTCAACGATTTACAATCTACATCAATGATCTAGATGAGGACATAGAACTTAAAATATCTAAATTTGCAGATGATACTAAGCTAGGTGGGAGAGTAAGCTCTGAGGATGACACAAAATGATTGCAAAGGGATATAGAGTAGGTGAGTGGGCAAGAAGGTGGCAGATGGCATATAATGTGGGGACGTGTGAAATTATTCACCTAGGTAGTAAAAACAGAAAAAGCAGATTAATTTCTAGAGAGGGAGAGACTAGATAGTGTCAGTGTTCAGAGAGATTTGGGTGTCCTTGTACACTAGTCACAAAATATTAGTATGCAAGTACAGTAAGCAACTAGGAAGGCTAATGGCATGTTGATATTTATTGCAAAAGGGTTAGAATACAAGAGTAGGGAAGTCTTGCTACAACTGTATAGGGCCTTGGTGAGACTGCACCTAGAATATTGTGTGCAGTTTTGGTCTCCTTATTTAAGAAAGGACATACTCACCTTAGTGAGTACAGTGTAGATTCACTAGGTTGGTTCCTGGGATGAGTGGGTTGACCTATCAGAATAGGTTGAGTAAACTAGGCCTATATTCTCTAGAAAATAGAAGAATTAGGGGTGATCTTATAGAAACATATAAGATTCTTATGGGGCTTGACAAAGTGTGAGACTGTTTCCCCTGGTGGGAGAATCTAGAACTAAGGGTCACAGTTTTAAGATTAAGGCTCAGCCTTTTTAAACAGAGTTGAGTTGAGTTCTTCACTCAGAGGGTAGCGAATTTATGGAATTCTCTACCCCAGAAGGCTGTAAATGTCAGTCCTTGAACTTATTCAAGACTGAGATAGGTAGATTTCTAGAGGATAGAGGGATTAAGGGCTATTGGGATAAGGCGGGCAGATAGAGTTAGGTTAGAAGATCAACCACGATCTTATTGAATGGCGGGTCAGGCTCGAGTGGTTGAATGGCCTACTCCTGCTCCTAGTTCCTACGTTGCTGTGTTCCTATGTAAGGTTTTGTTTGTCAGAGTTGGAGGATATGAGCCAAGTGTGTTTTTTAATATTAAAAAGCTTCTTAGAGACTTAAAGAATGGATATTCCAGTTTACACTTGCATTTATCTGAAGCTCACAGTTGTTAGAATGGAATATTTTTTGAATTTTAGAAGAAAACCATCAAAAAATTACAGAATTTTATGACTAAATTCCCAGGATTGATGTCACTTAATTCCAGATGCTGTTGAATTCAGATTGCGATTGAGGAGGCAAGAATTGCACATGGTTGTGTCTGTTGCTTGAAAAACTTTATAGAGAAAATCCAGTATTTCAAATCTCATTTTTTTTCTTCAATTCCAACATTTACTCTAAAGCCCAATCACTGGTCCATTGTGTTGCCATAAAGCTGACTTTCTTTGTAGACGGAAGTCTGACTGTTAGGAAGCTTCAGTGGATATTGAAAAGAGTGAATATTGCATACTGTGTTTATTTCAAAAATAAAAAAAGGTAACTTTAAAACTAGTTTTTTTTTTACTGGCTTTGGTTTGATTATTTTGAGAATGTTTGTGGCAATGTCATTGTACCAGATGATTGGGAGACATGAATTTACATTAGAAATTCCCCCCTTGTTTTACTGGATAGACATTAAAAGTACATTTACTTCCATCAAATTATCAGCCAAATTCTGTAAAATTATTCACCATTTTGTGGGGGTAAATATGGCAGGTTCAGTGAAATGATACTCAGTTATTACATAGAGCCATATTAATGAAATGCACATTCTATAATCAATCCCTACAAAATTATTCTAGAGGCAATTTTCTTTTAGTCAATCTGATGGGAAAGGATAACCAAAAATGCGGTCAAAGAGCCAATCCGTGAATGAGGGAAGGAAGAGAAATTTCAACCAGGCCGTGAACGAGGGAAGGGAGGGAGCAAACCTCTTCAGGATGGAGTTCCAGAGAGCATGGCAGATTGGCTGGAAACCAGCTTGTCAATGGTGGGGCAGAGAGAAAGAACGATATGAAGCAGACTTATATTCCGCTGAGCAAAGGCAGCTGTAGAAATTATAACAGTTGAAATAAAAAACAAATATTAATTGATCCAAAGAATAGGATGCCCAGATATGTTTATGGTGTGTTTATTGTGGACATAACACTGAAATAGAGCATACTTTTATTCAGGGACATTTTGAACACCCCACTCCATCTCAAGCCAAAGGGAGAAATGTTACATTTCTCAGGACTTCTCATGAGGGCAGCTGATATAAGAACATCAACTAAGACAAAAACTCATAGTATTGTGCCTGCCATACTAACTTATTTTTTCAGACACCTGCAATCCAATCTGTTCTTAGCCTAAGGGCCATTAGTTTACAATTTAAGATTAAAATCCCAGAAGGAATCACATTAGAAATATCACAAGTTCAAAAACTACGTCAATTCACATATAGATAATGAGGAGCAATTACAGGAGAGTACTTTTCACACAAAAGACTAGATGGAACAGGTTACCAAAAAGGGTGACTGAAATCAGAACTCTCGACTCATTTGGAAAACAGATCTTAAAAACGGGAAGAAGTAAGGAAGGGCATTTGGTAAGGATAATATGAAATGGTTCAAATCTTTTCTTTTGTGATCTTGTAATATTATAATCCTCCTACCTGTATGTTGCCTTTTCTACAAGGTAGGTAGCTTTCCTCGACTCAATATTACTCTATCAGCAGCTGAATTTGAATAGCAACTATGGGTCACTTGCGGTCACGAGAAGAGAAAAGCTTTGGTAACCTGTAACCCGAAGAGGAAGAGGAGCCAAGTCAGGTGGGCCCCATAAAAGCCCTTGTCACACCATCAGCTTGCTTTACTGGAAGTATCAAAATGGGCTGAAGTTAGTTAGTTAGCTGGTCGGTCGGTTAGTTAGTCAGTCAGTTAGAGGCAGAAGTTTTCAGAATAGAAAGAAATCATTCAGCACATTGTGTCAAAATGCTACTCATTTACGTAAGTCACCCTTCCTTATTTTTCCTACTTTCAAACTAATTCCCTATAACTTTGTTATAATGTCACAAATGATAAGGACATAGTGGAAACCCAGGCAAAGTGGGAAGTGCGGGGACATCGAACGAAAGTAACCAAAGCCAAAGGTAACAAGGTAGTTTCTAGAAAATTTTTAGCGATAAAGGTGCAAGGTAGAGGAAATTTGAAAGAGAGTTTTAGAGAGTGGGAGCATTGTAGTTGAAAACTTAGCCATATTGGTGAGGCAGAAGAGACGAGAAGGTTGGGTGGTGTAATGGCATAGAGGGATTTGAAAATTCGAGTGAGGATGTTGAAGCAGCAGGGAACCAAAAGATCCTGGCAAGGCTGGGAATCATAGCCATATGGGAGAGGATACAAACTGCAGTTAATGAAGGGCTGAGTTAAGAAAACTGTCAAGGAGAGCAATTGAGGAATCAAATCTGGAGATGACTAAAACTTCAATGTGTTTGTCACAGAGACAAGTAACATTCTTGATACAGAGAAACACAATCTTAGTCAAGGACCTTGTACATAGATGAAAGAAGAACTGAGAGTCAAACAAAATGCCAAGATCATGTAGTGGCCCCACAAGCCATTTTCAATTTGAAGTGAGTCTTTTGTGAGAACACAGCTGGAGAGCAATGGATGTGAAAATGGAATTACATTCAATTTCTAAGAATGCTTTATTGAGCATGCAGGGAAACAATTGTAAACTATTAACATTTCCAGTTAAATCTCAATACAGCTGTATTGTGAAACCAATAATATCATACATAGTTCCTTGTCTGGACATAATCTGGTCTGAAACGTATTGCATATTTTCCTTCTCTATTTAAGATTTTGCTTGGTGCATTACCCCAAAATGTGAATGCTCACTGGTCTCCCCAGCTCCACCATACACAAAATTCAATTAATTCAGAACTCTGCCACCCAGATAATAACCCACACAAAACTCCAGAACCCTATCATACCAGTCCTTGCCAGGCTTCACTGGCTCCCAATTACTGAACGGATTGACTTCAAGATCCTCTCACTCGTTTTGAAATCACTTTATTCCCTCACACCACTTTACCTATCCAATTTGCTTACCCCGCACTCCACCACCCACTGCCTATGCTCCACCCTCCCATGCCTCGCCCATTCTCTCCTCAAGCTCTGACTCTGAGGAGATGCTGGTTTTCTTTGAGTCCAAAATCAAGGGGTTCCATTCAGTTGCCTCTGCCCTCCCAACTGCCACTCCCTCCCCATCTCCCCCACACTCTGACGCCTACCCATCCCTCCCTCCACATTTTTGAACCCCTCCTCTCTCATCACCACCATATCCAGCATAAAATATACCACCTGCTCCCTTGGCCTCATCCATACTCCTCTCCTTACCTCCCAGCTTCACCTCCTCCCCCCTCTACTCTCCAACACCATCAATCTCTCCCTTTCATCTGGCACCATTCCCCGAAAAAAGCTACAATCACCACCATGCTGAAATAAATTTCCCTGCCTCTATCCCTGCCTTTTAACTACCAATAACAACAACAACAACAACAACAACAACAACAAGATTCCATTTATAGAGCGCCTTTCACGTCGGGAGGACGTCCCAAGGCGTTGGACAGTTGGGTCAGGACCCGAGCATTGGGGGGGAAATGGTGAGGGTGAGGGTGATGGGAGGGAAGAGAGGGAGCGAGGAGGGGGGAAATGGTCAGGGTGAGGGAAGGGAAGGGAGGGAGCGAGGAGTGGGTAGAGAGTCGAGAGGGGAGCTGAAGGCACGGTCAAAGAGAAAAGTCTTGAGACCGGCCTTGAAGGAGGAAGCAAGGCAAAGGCACTGGGGGATGGAGTTCCAGAGCCTAGGGGCTGAGAGGCTGGTAGGGCGGTTGGGGTGGGGGATGTGGAGCAGACTGGAGCCAAAGGAACGGAGCTCAACAGGCTCCGGCCTTCTCCAGGTCTTTCGCCTGACCCATCCTACCATCAGCCTCTCCACTCTTTGGAACTCCATCCCACAATCCCTTTGCCTTGCTCCCTCGCTTGCCTCCTTCAAGGCCCGACTCAAGACCCTCCTTTTTGACCGTGCTTTCAAACACCCTCCTGCCCCCTCTGCCCTCCCTCATCTGAATCTTGTCCCCCACACTCAGGTCCTGATTGTTCAATGCCTTGGTATCCTCCCAACATGAAGGGCACTTTATAAAAATAATTTTGTTGTTGTTATTGCTTCCGCTTAGCCGGCTCCGGCCTCCTGTTTGTCCCTCGCCCCTCCGCTCCAGCCACTATGCACTGAAGCTCTGGAACTTCCTACCTCAATCCCTCCACTTTGTTCCCTTCCTCCCCACTTTCAAATCCTGCCTAAACACTGTTGTCCAGATGTGCAAAACAAATTTCACAATAACTGGGAAACATTACAAAGAGTGCAAAACAGAGTGATAGAGGTTACTAGAGGTTAGGGACGTAGAAACAAAAGGCTTAGCCAATGATGTTGGTACACAGATAGCAGGGGACAACAACAACAACAACAGCTTGTAGCTTGTAGAGGGTTATAGCGCCCCTCACAAAGGTAGCCTCCCAGAGTGGTTGACAGTGGCAGAGAACATCGTCAAGCTGGAGGAAGAAGAAGGTCTTCACGTGCGATCTGAAGATGAGAAAGGAAGGGGCAAGCTGGAGTGAAAGAGACAGTGTATTCCAGACTTTTGGGGTGTAGTGGCTGAAAGCACGGCCACTGATAGTGGAACGGAGGACACGGGGGACATGCAGAAGAATAGTCGAGTAGAGGCAGCGGGTAGAAATTTGGGAGGTAAGCATGTTAGAGAGTGCGGAGATGAGAGGGCATGAAAGGATTTGAAAACAAGTGTGAGAATCTTGAAATCTTGATCTGTTTGACAATAAGGAGCCAGCGGAGCCTGGCTAAAACTGGTGTGATGGGAGTACAGAGTTCAGTACGGGTGAATATGCAGGTGGTGGAGTTTTTGATTAGCTGGATTTTGTGGATAGCTGAGTTGGGAAGACCGGTGAGGAGGGCATTTGAATAGTGAGTGGAGGTGATGAACGCATGGATAAGTGTTTTGGCTACTTCTCGGGTAAGCTAAGGTTAGAGGCGGACAATATGGCGGAGATGGAGGAAGACGGTCCTGGACAGTGAACAGGGACCGGATGTGGGGAAGGAAGGAAAGCTGTGGGTGAAACCTGATGCCTAGGTTGCATGCCAGATCAGTGAGTCTGAGGGCTAGGCCATGGAGGTTGAGGAGGTCAGAGCCGCAGGATAGAAGATGTTGATGGAAGCCAAGGAATATGGCTTCCATCTTGTCAACATTTAGTTGCAAGATATTTGCGCTCATCCAAGCCCTTGATGTCTGCCACACAAGCCAACAGAACATCGGCGGATCCAGAGTCGCAGCTGGAGAAGTAGATTTCTGTATTATCCACATACTTGTGGAGGTTTACCCTGTGTCTGCAGATGATATCATCAAGAGGGTTCTGGAGTCGAGGGTGGAGTCAGACAGATAGAGTCCAGTGTCATCCGCCCACATGTGGAAGTATGGTGGGGAGAAGCAAGTCCATGGAGGACTTTAAAAGTGAGGATGAGGATCTTTAACTCAATCCTCTGGGGGACGGGAGCCAGTGAAGCTGGTCAAGGATGGGGTTGATTGACACACAGAGTTTGGGGCAGGTCATCGTGTGGAGGGAAGAATTGGGATGTCCAGCAAGCAGGGAATTAACATTGTCAAGCCTAAACATGATGAAACCAAGAAGCATACATTTGGCATCATTTTTGTTTCCTGCAAACAAACTTGTAAAATTTTAAAAATGAATTGAATTTGTTTTCTTTTGTAGTTTGAAATATCCTTGCTTTCTGTTTGCTGATGTTTCTTCTCCCTGGCAGACGAGTATCCAGTGAAATGACTGAGATGCAGCTGGGTGATGTTGTATGCGGAGGAACAAATTTGTCTGAGGATCCTGGTACACAAAGAAAAGAAAAGAAAAAAGAGATAAACAAACGTGGACAATGGGATAATAAATTCGAGTTTCTTCTCTCTGTGGGTGGCAGCATGATTGGTTTCGACGCAATTTTTATGTTCCCTGGACTTTGTTTCCGTTACGGAGGAGGTTTGTATCAAGAAAATTAATTTGTAAACCTGTTTAATCCTGTTTATGACCAGGTGAGTTCAGGGCTCTGAGCCATGATTCCCTGCAATGTGAAGGGGGTGTTGTGCAAAGCTATTTTGTCAAGGTTTTTATTTGTTTGAGAGCTTAGAGTAAGGAATTCAGCATCAGAGTTTAGGACTTGCTGCAAAAATGTGACTAGTGTGTACATAACCCCAGTTCAGGAGAGCTTCACCTGATCTATATCTGGCCTGGAAAAGCTTTATGGAGTCCTGAAGCATATTATTATTATTATATTGGTTAGATACTCTCCTCTCAAGCCAGAGGACCCAGGTTTGATTCCCGGGCAGGGCGAAACCTTAGACAAGTTTCCTTACGCCACATGCCCCTGTTTACCTAGCAGTAAGTAGGAACCTAGTTATTAATCAATTGGTGAATCGCTTTCCAGGGATAATAATCTCTTCAAAAAAAAATTCACTCAATCTACGACTGTTTGTCAAATATATTGACTATCACCTCGGGATACATTCGTATATTGACAGCAGCGACCGAACATTGTTGAAATATACTGACTATCACCTCGGGATGTTTTGGTATATTGACCAATGTATAATACAACTACTCTGTGCTATCAGCTGCCACATTTCACCAACAAAATATAAAAGGTAATCACTTCAAAGTACATTCTGTGAAGCGCTTTGGGATGTCTCAATGATGGGTAAGATGCTATATCAAGTGCAAGGATTATTATTGCTATTATTATGGTAAGACATTGACAGGAAGCTTTACCTTGCATTTAACCGTGTTTGATCAAACTAGGAATGCTCACTGTTTGCCTAAAATACACAAATGATATAATTTACTTCACTGAGATCTTTCAGATATGAAAGAAAGTAAAAGAACATTATGCCATCAGGCCCAGTGGTCAAAATATCAAGCAATGGCACAAATCAAATGCAAGGATTATTATTATTATTATTATAAGACACAATAATAGAAACAATTTTAGGGATCCTTGCCTTTCTTTTTGGTGCATTTGTAGCATGAATATAAGTGTTAATTTTCATCAAAAGCCCAGGAAACCATGTTTTAGAGAATTCAAACCACAGAGTTCGATGCATGCCAATTCCATATGGAATTTTCTATGCCTGAAATACAACGCACACTCTTTCCCCAAAGGGAAGTCCCTGCTTATCTAATTCTGGTGAATATTCGGCACAGTTTGGTAAGACCCAAGAGTTGGGGACCCCATAGGATACATTAGTGTATTGCTGGAATTTAACCAGCTAAAACCACGTAGCTTCCTATTCAAAGCTCTGTCTAGCAAGCTTCCCCTTACTTATCCAGCTCAGATCAGCCAACCTATTAGGGTTGCAGGGTTAACAGGAGCTGAGTGGGAAGAATCCCTGTTCCCAGTGACCGGTCTGCCCTTGCAAGTCCAGCTGATAAGACATGGTGCCTGGTCTGTCATCAGCAGTGTCCTGGAGTACTGTGGCACCGCCTTGCTGAGGATCTGTAAGATCACCACAGAAGATTGACTTGATTTTAACATTCCACAGCCAATCAATGTCACCAGCTCAGATCCACGCAGACCCTGCTTACTTCCCATCCCCCACCTCCTCTCACAATGATAACCACGTGACAGTTGCCCTTACGCTAAAGTTCTCTAGTTATAACGCTTTTTCAACCATGTTTACCAAGAGGCAATTCACCTACCAAATGTTTCCTAGGCTGTCACTCCAGTGCAGTGCTGCTGTTGTGCTGCATTGCCAGAGGTGCCATCCTTCAGATGATTTGTTAAACTGAGTTCCCATCTACCTGTTTTACAGAGGCTGCTGTATTCACCTGCAAAATACATACTCCACACTACAGTATGTTTTGTGAAGCGCTTTGAGACATCCTCCCAACATGAAAGGTGTTATATCAAATGGCTGTTATCCCAACAGCATGATTGGGAGGATGGCATTGGTTTGTTTATTTCACAAGCAATAGAAATGGAGTGGCAATTCTCCTGCTTGTTTCATTCTGGGGATCTTTCAATGAACTGTTGCCAATTTGTCTTGAGAAGAAAGTTGACAGATTCTTAATGCTGGAATGAAATAGAAGTCTCATTAAAAAAAAACTTGGCAAAGAACAGTGAGTTTTTCTCTGAAAGAACATTAAGGATGTTTTTTGAGGCTAGTGCTTGGCTGAGCTTCAATGAACAAATGAGAAACATGATTTGAAAAACACACATGGCTTTCTGATAAATTCTTTCTTTGTGTCTTCCTGTTGCTGTTTCTGAGCTTTTCTTTCCCCAATCTGGACCTCTTCATGGAAATCATCTTTACTCCATGGATCAAACAACATATTGTTTCCTGTGACTGGTCACACTAGATTTTTCGTTCCTCTCTTACAAAGGAGAGCTGTGAAAAGCTTCAGTTCACCATTGAAAACTGCCATGATTCATTTAAATGTCTGTCAAACCTGCAAAACAAAGACTTGAATATGATCCCTAAACCTCATGAGTGTCTCACTGAAAGCCCCAGTACATATACTGCACACCAATTATTCACTCTAATCTGGTGATGTACATCTCATATTTTTCGCTCTTTTTTTCTTGGACTAATGTGGACTAATAATATATTTGCTGTGTTAGCCTGATGTTAGCTAGGATAGCAGTTGGGAATGAACTTGGTCTCATCTCCCTTTGGTGAGGGAGGGAAAAATGGAGCCAGTTATCTACTCTTGATTGAATCAAGATCATCCCTGCTGGAAGGTGTGTGTATGTCTACATGGATAGCTGAAGACAAGATAGCACTTGGATAGGATAGGACCCAGCTGTAATACCCCTGCAGTTGAATGACCCAAAAGGTTCACATATGCCATTTAGGTCCTCAACAACCATGTAAAATTAGTCAAAATACTTTCATGTGGGGAGAAGAAAAAATTGCACAGGAAAAGGGCTATTTCAGACCTATCAAGTACAATTACAATTTACATGTATATAGCACATTTCACATTGGGAGGACATCTGGAAGTGATTCATGCTGGGAGCCCAGGCTAGAGGCTAGGCATGCCTGAGGACGTTGAAAAGATTGGTGTTAAGGTGGGTTTTGAAAGTGGCAAAGAAGGGAATAAGGCAGGGGTGTTCCGGGATGAGAATAGCTAAAAACGCACCTACCATTAGTGGGACTGATTGGGCTGAGGATATAAAATAGATTGGTGTTTGCTGAGCAGAGGGAATGGCCAGTATTTGGGTGACAGGAGGCTGCAGAGCTATCCCCAAAGAAAATTAACCACAAGATCCAGAATAATGCATGACCACCACACCATTCTGGCCTGGCTCCCTCCACAAAGATTTGGGTCACACCTCCCCTCAATCTTCTTTTCTTTCATCTAAACACAGTTAAGCTCTCTGGGAATCTACCCTGCATGAAAGGCTCTATATAAATGCAAGTTGTTGTTGTTGTCTGTAAGCTTCTCCTCATAACTTCCAGCAAATATCAGGCTTTAACCCTCTTAAGGGTTTCAAAATACTTTTTTTTAAAGAAAGAGCTGTGCAGAAACTTGAAAATACAAAAGCATATGATGAAAAGAAAGGGAAATGGGATTAGAGAAGGTGGTTGCACTTTGTGGTACAATAATAATAATCCTTGCATTTGACATAGTTTATGATGAATGGGCTTGATAAGCTAAATGATCTCTCCTGTTGTTAAATTCTTAGCCAATATTTTTAAATTATCTGTATAAAAAAGGGGTTTAATTTCTAGCCCATCTGCTTAATTACTCCGAACCTTCTTGAATGCTTAATTGATCTCTTTATATTAATCACATGCTCACTAACTCAGTGCAAAACTCCAGTATCTACAGTACACATTGGAAAGCAGGAAATGTACATGTGTCTTTCACGCTGCATAATGGGTTTCACTCTCAAGAGAAAACTGGGGTTTGTGCACATCTCAATTTAACCACAAATGCTTGTGCAACATATCATGTCAGCGACCTACATTCTTTACTCTGCTCCACCCCATTGTGCCAGCAGAGTATAGACTTCTCAGCCTGACATTGTGAACTGCTCTTTTGTTGTCTGACTCCATGCCTCCAATCCCAGGTATTACTGGAATTAATTGGAAGCTTTTGACATTAACTGTATTAGAGTTTCTTCAGAACAGAAGAAAATCTCAGCAGGATGCTTTTATATTAATCAGTTCAGCACCAGAAATCGTCATAATTGAACACTTCACAACAGCTATTTATTTACATTAGGCTTTTTTCAATTAATTTCCACAAAAAGCACAATGAAAGTGGGCAGAAGTAAACTGATGGATTCCCACATATTCAAGATGGTAAACATACACAGTGCTTTTTACAATGCCTTATGCACCTCAAATTGCTTCACCAGCAATTAATATCAATTGTAATCGCTCTTATTTTGGCAAATATAGGATCCTACAAACAAATATGACACAATTAAGTTGGATGATAATAATAATAATAATAATGATCCTTGCATTTGGTATAGCGCTTTTTACGTCTTCTAGATGTCTCAAAGCGCTTCACAGAATATACTGTAAAGTGAATTAACTGTATATCTGTGGGCGAAATGCGGCAGCCAAATTGCGCACAGCAGTGTCCCACAAACAGTCGTGGATTGAAGTGACCAATTTATTATTGTTTTTTTTNCTTGAGAGATTATTATCAGGCATGTGGAGTAAGGAAACTTTCCCAAGGTTTCGTCCCGCTGGGAATCAAACCCAGGTCTCTCGCTTGATAGGCGAGTGCTCTAATCACTGAACTACCGGACTCCACATGACGGCCAAGACATAGGGTGAAACTCGTGAAACTCACTTTTCTTTTTGAATAATGACGCGGAATGTTGAGAACCCACCTGTTGTTGGTAGACAAAACCTCAGTTTAACATTTCATCCAAAATACAATACTGACAAGAACAACAACAACTTGCATTATGTATTGTCCTTCATGCAAGATAGAATCTTGTAGCAACGATAACAAGTTGCATTTATATAGTACCCTCCACACTGTGCGGCGTATCAAAGCGCTTAACAATGGCAGAGCCCGAGGCTGAGCCAGTGGGATTGAAGAGGAAGGTCTTCAGGCGCAACCTGAAGATGGGGATTGAGGGAGGGAGTTCCAAAATTTCGGGGCATAGTGGTTGAAGGCCGCCGATGGTGGAGCGGAGGAAGCTGGACCCAGTAGAGCAAAAGCAGCAGGTACTGCTGTGGATAGAGAGTAGGTTTGAGATAAAACATCAGATTGGCAGGGTTGGATCTGGAGCGAAGAAGAGTGGGGTTGGGGGGAAATGAGCATTAGCACAGTAAAAGAGGCAGAGGTCTTCAATATAGTGCTTGGGTGTTAGCCTGGCTCAGTTAATAGAACTCTGTGTAGGGGGTTGTGTGTTTAAACCTCACATCTGGAATTTGAGATCATGGTCGAAGCTGACACTCCTTTGAGTAACATCGCTGTGTGCAAATTGGCAGATTAGTCTACCTTCAAACACACAGTCATAACTCTTTACAGTATACCCGGAGTCCTGTAGTTCAGTGGTTGGAGAATTCACCTCACAAGCAAGAGACCTGGGATTGATTCCCAGCAGGGCGAAACCTTGGGCAAGTTTCCTTAATCCACATATCTGATAATAATCATTCAGGAAAAAAATAATAATTTGGTCACTTAATCCACGACTGTTTGTGGGACACTGTGGTATGCAATTGGCTGCCACGTTTTGCCTATAAAGTATACAGTCAATTCACTTCACAGTATATTCTGTGAAGCGCTTTGAGAATACTAGAAGATGTGATATGAAATGCAAGGATTAGTATTATCATTATTACCCTGTGAAGCACTTTGACACTTCTCCCTGCCATGAAATGTTAGAATCATTATAATTATCTACTGCATGGTAAATATGTCAGTCAAAGCTGGGAGTTAAAATTCTAGCTGAAATTGAAACCACAATCTTTTGACCTTTTACCTTTTTTCCCCAAACAGCTATGTTTCTGATTCCATACTTCATATTCGTCCTCATCTTAGGAATTCCTTTATTTTTGCTGGAAACTGCTCTTGGGCAGTACTCCGGCCAGGGTACAATCACAGCCTGGCAAAAGATGTGCCCAATGTTTGAAGGTAAGAAAAGCATGAAATGTTGTTTATTTCTCAAACTCATATCAATTAGAGTATAGTTTACTCTGTGAAGAGAGCAAATGGCTCTCATTACATATGCCCACATATCTATTCAGAAACTGCAACCATCCAAACTGCATTGGACTGTTATAGAGCAGAGTTTACATTATGGAACAGTAACCAGGATCCTGCACTCCTGTTGCTGGACAAACATCAACACTGCAAACTCCAGCCCTGATGCCTGAGCAAACTGCAAGCTCCAACCTTGGCTCTCAGAAAAACACTCTTGAAAACATTCTTGAACAATAATGCTGCAGAGTTGAAATCCTAAGCAACCTTTGTCACAGAGCACTTATCTTAGCTCATAAAACTCAATGAAGGATGTCAGGCAACAGCTATGCCTCAGAGCCACAATCTGTACTTATGGGTGCAAACTTGACATTTGTTGAACAACAACAACTTGGATTTATATAGCGCCGTCCACGCCGGACGGCATCTCAGAGCGCTTCACAATAACGGATTCCAGGGCCGAGCCAGAGGGAGGGGGAGGAAGGTGACCAAAGGCACGATTGAAAAGAAAGGTTTAGTGATTTCTGTGTCACTGCTGGAGTACAGGAGTACAGATCAACGACAGTGGAAAAGTTGGCAAACTGTTCTGAGAGTGAGAGAGAGCCATGTGTCAACCTTTTCCAGATAATCATGCAAAACAGCAGTGAAAATTTGGGACTGATTTTGAAAAAGCCTCCATCAAATTCTGACCTATAAAGTAGTCGTATTTTTGATACTCACCAGCTAGCAACAACGGATACAGAAACAGAATCATATAGTAATGTGATTCCTGCCCTTTCAAACTTTGAAAGGCATGCTTATAAAGCAGCTGGAGAAAATATGCCAGCTAACTACAAAATAGCAGCATGGTGGGGACCTCAGCCTGAGCCACTTGTGAAACGTGCAAAAATTGCAAAATGGTACATTTGGCTGTCAGTGAGCACAGCTGACATTGAAAGGTTATTTTCTGTTTATTCACACCTCATGAAAGATAATAGACAAAACCTAACAAAATAAAATATGAAGATTCTTTTCATGTTAAAATTTAACCGACACTAAACCTTCGGCTGAGAATTTTTTGTTTGTTTCTGTGAAAATTTGATTTTGAAAATTTAATTTCTCTGCAAACAGTGTTGAAATGGCACTTTTGCATGTTTTGAAAGATGCTATGTTCTGTTTTTATCAAAGAAACATTGATAAATTGTTTCTTTTCCCAATAAGTTATGATGTGTTATTTCTTCAGGTTTAGCTTTTAAAAATGAGAAAAGAGAAGGTTAACAGCAAAATGCTTCCCTTATTTTTCCCCAAAACGTAGCAAATTTCTCGTCAATTTTTGCAAATATTTCCACACTTTTCTATTGGCCCAGCTCATAGCTCATTCCCCTAATTGGGGATCATTCTCATTGCTCTCCTTTTATGCAAGTTCCTTGAGGCCCCTTATGTCTTGGCAACCCTGAACTGAACTCAAGAACCAAGGTGTAGCATGACCATGACACTATACAGCCTGAAAATGACATCTGGGCATCTAAACTCAACTAATTTAGTAATATAGCCCAGCATCCTCTAGGTTGAGAGTCGAGATGTCTGAACTTAATTCCCAACATGCGATTTAAAACTGCAAATTATGATCCAGAGTGCAACTAAATGAACCAAGCTGACATCTATGAAAAACCTTTTATGCTTCACAATTAGTTGAACCTATCGTACACTGCTCACTGATGGTGATTTGCTATGTGTTTGTAATGGGCTTTCTCATGACCTACAAAGAACACATCATTCAGTATTTCCTCACAAATGTTTTTTTTTTCATCTCTTTCTAGGCATTGGCTACTCATCTCTGGTGTCTATCATCTACCTGAATATTTATAACATTATGTTCATAGCTTGGTTGATCTTCTATCTTTGCAACTCCTTTGTCTCTGTGATGCCATGGGCTGACTGTAACAATGAATGGAACACAGGTAATCAAAAAATAAAAAGTCAAGAAATTCTGTGAAATTCTTTTGGTTGGCCAAAACCGATCGCCATGCTTAAGTGTATTCAAACCATACTGTTTCACAGATGTCTGCCAATTATACATGGAAATTGGCATATTTTTAGAATGGAACACACACTCTTTCCCCAGAGGGATTCACCCTGCTTACCTAAATCCAAATAGTAATAAGCGCAGGTTGGAGAGAAACAAGACTTGCAGCCTCAAGTGCACATTAGTATCTGCTGTAGTTTGATAAGCTGAAACCACATAGTTGCAAACACTGTTAGAAAGCTTCCTCTACTGCTTGTTCTGCTATCACTACCCAAACATTGGGGTTTTGATTTTCAAGGTGAACAGAAGACAGGTAGGAAGAATCCCTGCTCCCAAAGAAGGGTCCATCACTCCAAGTTTGGTCTGTCATCAGATATGCTTGACTCAGTCATTAGAGGACTGAGGGTTTGATTCTGATATCCCATGGCTTGGCATGTCGGCGCTAGTCCAAGAAGACCCTACCTCACTTCCCCTACTCCAAGACACCCTCTCGGAGGACAGCCATTATCCATGGTAAACAAAAGCTCTACTTCCCCATATTCAGTCATTCTGTTGCCCAGGTGCGGGATAAAATTTGACTCTTTGTTTTTGCCATTTACTGAAATGTAAATTATTTGCAAATTAATTGTTTTTCACAATTTAATTTTTCAACAAAGTTCCTTCATGCAGATCAATATTCTTGCTGTTATTCATTTCCATTATGCAAACAATAATTACCGATGTGTTCATGAGTCAACAAATTCAATAGTGGTGAGTCAACAAATTCAATAGATCACAAGATGAAGAAATGCATTGGCTCATCTGATCTCATCCTGTCAGAATAGTCACAATATCACCTTCCCGTCACAGCATCAAGCTACTTTTTAAATGCGTCCATTGACTTGACTCAACCACCCTTCCTGTCAAATTGTTCTAGTCATTAATTATCCTCTGAGTAAAAACCACTTCCTGGTATCTGTGCTGAAGTTACTTTTGCAACACGAAACTTATGTGCTCTTCTGCTGTAAAAAAAATAATTTGTTGTTGTCTTGGTGGAGCTAAAAGTATTGTTGTAGGTTTACTTTTTCAATCCCATTTAAATTTTATACACTGCTATAAGATCCCCTCTGAGTCATGTTCTCTCAAGACTGAGAGAAACTTGTCTAATGATTACATGTAGTTCATTCCTTTGACACTAAAGATCATCCTCGTTGTTTTCCTCTGCACTGCCTCAGAACTCTTATGTCGCCATAGCCAGAACTGTGTGCACTTTACAAACGTAAATGAACTATATTCAAAACTCTTAATGACTGCTCCGGCCACCCCCTCTATATCTGTCTCCTCCATTGTGATCCTTTCAGATTGTACCTCATCGTTTGTCTCCCTCTCTCCTCGTGTTGAGTCTCATAACTTGATTCCTTTGTTTCGGTCTCAATACTTATATCCTCTTATATCATCTTCCCCATAGGAATATAATACTATGTACCTGTGTGCTGCCTTCACTGTGTAATTTTTTTGAAGGCACAATTGTTATCGTAGCTGCAAGCAGCTTTTGTTCCTCCAGCATTTTTTACTAAACCTTTACCAATATGTTCTCTCCCTCCACTCGGCGGGCACTTGCCAGTTCTGTGTCCACTGCAGGTCCCTATCCGCTCCACTATCGGCAGGCAGACTTTCAGCCTTCCTGCCCCCACCCAATGGAACTGCATCCTGGAGCCCTCCGCTTTGTCCCCTCCCTTGCCTCCTTCAAGCCCTGTCTCAAGATCTTCCTATTCGACCGTGCCTTCAGTCATCTTCCCGCCTCCATTCCCTTTGCCCTCCACCCCTCTTGATTCAAAACCACAGCTGGGGTGCAAACACTTCCCTATCTAGCACCTTGGGATATCCTTCTGATGTGAAATGCACTCATTAAGTGCAATTTATTGTTACTATTGTTTTCTTCTCTCATAAGCACTTTAGGAAGATGGTAAGCATAGTTTCCAAATCCGGGGATTTCCCTAAAATAGGAGGTGGAGCGAATGATGAAGGATTTGAATCTATTTGGTAGCTGAGTTGATAAGTGGAAGATGCGGATCAATCTGAGAAGTGTAAAAATAATCAGTATGACAGAAAGATATCACAATAATGTATTTCACTCTCTCATTTTGGACTGCAAATCTATTCCTGAGGTTGGGTCTCTGCCACACTCTGCAGCTTTAGCACAACAATGACAACTGGATACCAAGTATTTGGAAGAGGAATAGATACAAATGGTGCATATAATGTAGCTCTGATCATTGTTCAGGACCATCTGGCAGGGAGCAGACAAAGTGTGCTCAGCTAATCTCATCTGGGTAAAGATACTGTTTGGAAACTTATTTTGCTTTGGAAATTTCCAGTGAGTTCACACTGCATCTATTTAAAGGCTCTTTTTGTGCAATAAATAGTCTACCAAGCCTTAAAAAATGTTTCTCTTCTCTCAATTGTAGAGAATTGCACGAATAATGATTCTCAACAATGGTCATCATCTGAAGTTGAGTTCTGGGCGTGAGTATAACGCAATACAATTTATCACGAGAGTGGGAAAGTTATTGGACCAGTGGAATAATAATAATAATAATCCTTGCATTTGATATAGCGCTTTTCACGTCTTCTAGACGTCTCAAAGCACTTCACAGAATATACTGTAAAGTGAATTGACTATATTTGTTGGCGAAATACGGCACCCAATTGTGCACAGCAATGTCCCACAAGCAGTGGTAGATTGAAAATGACCAATTTATTATTGGTTTGGAGGAATTATTATTAGATGGAATAAGGAAACTTGCCCAAGGTTTCGCCCTGCCTGGAATTGAACCCAGGTGTCTCACTTGCAAGGCGAGTGCTCTAACCACTGAGCTACAGGACTCCACTGGTAGCCAAAATGGTCTTTTCTCATATCTACTATTAGTTCTGAGAAGATGGTCCATGGTTTGTGAGATGGTCTTAGCTTCTGAAACGGGGCTCAGCTTCTGAAACAGGGCTCAGCTTCTGAAACGGGGCTTAGCTTCTGAAATTAAGTGCAGCTTCTGAGATACCGAGCAGGTTCTGAGATAGGTGCAGCTTCTTAGATGAAAAGTAGGTCCTACGATGGTGCATAGCTTCTGAGTTGAGGGGCAGGTTCTGAGATGGGGCGCAAGTTCTATACTGAGAGGTGCAGGATCTGAAGTGGGGCATTGGTTCTAAGATGGGGTGCATGTTTTAAGATGGAGCGTTGTTTTATGAATGGCATAGGTTCTGATATGGGCATAAATTCTAATATGGGCCCAGGTTCTGATATGAGTGTAGATTCTGAGATAGGGTGAGGATTCTGAGTTGGGTGCAAGTTCTAGCTAAGGGAGCAAATGCTACAATTGGGCATATTTTCTGAACTGAGGAAAAAGTTCTGCACTGAAGCATAGGTTTTGAAATGATGTGTTAAGATCTGAGATAGACTTATTCTCCATAGCCTGGTAGTAAAAACATAGCACATATTAATATAGATGTATTACTCACCAGATATTGCTCTTGCAGGAATCTAAAGCTCAGCTCACTCTTCAACTCACAAATATTCATTGCTGACTTTTGGTATATGCAGGAATCGTGTCCTGAAAGTTTCAAGTGGAATTGAGAAAATCGGCACTATCAATTGGACGCTGGCCCTCTCTCTTCTTGCAGCCTGGACCATCTGTTACTTCTGCATCTGGAAGGGAATCAAGACTATCAGTAAGGTGAGACCATAAAGTGCTGAGTGAACTAAACTATACTGGACTAACAAAGAAGATTGAAAAGTGATATTCCCTGACGTATTCTGGTCTGAGTGACTGAATGAGATCCACTCCCACTCCCTGTGCTCTCCCCATAGCCCTGCAAACTTGTCCTTCCCAAATAATTATCTACTTCTCTCTTAAAAGTTGTTACCAAATTGGTTTCCACCACCCTTTCAAGCAATGCACTCCAGATCCGAACAACTCGCTGTGTGAAAAAATTTCTCCTCACCTCCCCACTGTTTCTTTTAACAACTATTTTAAATCGGTGTCCTCAGGTGACCGACTTCGGGTCCCGGCCAGTGGAAATAGTTTCTCCTTGTTCACCTATCAAATCCCCTTTTGAAAACTTCTCTCCAAGGAGAATAATCCTAGCTTCTCTGGTCTCTCCTGATAACTGAAATCCCTCATTCCTGGTACCATTCTGGTAAATCCCCTTTGCACCCTCTTCAATGCCCTGACCTTCCTAAAGTGTGGGGCCCACAACTGATCACAGTACTCTAGCTGATGCCTAAGCAGTGTTTAATAAAGGTTTATCATAATTTTCTGACTTTTGTGTGCTTTGCCGCTATTTATAAGGCCTAGTGTCCCGTATGTTTTTTTAACAGCTTTATGTACCTGTCCTGCCACCTTCAAAGATTTACTTACATGAATCCCCAGGTCTCTCTGTTACTTCACCCCCTTCAAGGTTGTACAATTTAGCTCATATTGCTTCTCATCATTCTTCCTCCAGATATGCATCACTTCGCATTTATCCACATTAAACTTCATCTGTCACGTGTCTGCCCATTTTACCAGCCTATCTATGTCCATCTGCTGCTATCCTCCTCACCGTTTACTACTTTTCCTAGCTTAGTATCATCTGCAAACTTGGAAATTGTACTCCCTATACCTAAGTCCAGGTCATTTATATAAATCAAAAACAGCAGTGGTCCCAATACCGCCCCCCGGGGGATACCACTGCACACTTCACTCCAGGCAGAAAAACAATCATTCACCACCACTTTCTGTTTTCTATCTCCCAGCCAGTTCTGTATTCATGCTGCCACTGTCCCTTTATTACTGTAGGCTTCTATTTTGCTTACAAGCCTCTTATGTGGGACTTTATCAAACACCTTTTGAAAATCCAAAGAAATTCCATCAACTGCACTACTTTCATCCACCCTCCATTACTTCACAAAAACATTCTATCAGGTTTGGGTAGACATGATTTGCCTTTCACAAATCCATGTTGGCTGTCCTTAATTAACCCATATTTTTCTAAATTAAAAATTATTGTCCCGGATTATAGTCTCTAGACTACTGACGTTAGGCTGACTGGCCTGTAATTCCCAGGTTTATCTTCAGGACCCTAGGATGCATCCCATCCGGACCAGGTGACGTTTCTACCTTGAGCACCAACAACCTTTTTAGTACCTCCTGCCAGTTTATTTTTATCTTATTCAATTTCTCTTCCCTCTCCTCCGATACTGTGGCATTGGCTGCATCCTCTTCTTCTGTGAAGACAGATGCAAAGTACTTAATAATCCTTGCATTTGATATAGCGCTTTTCACGTCGGGAGGACGTCCCAAAGCGCTTCACAGAGTACACTGTAAAGTGAATTGACTGTATATTTGTGGGCAAACGCGGCAGCCAATTGCGCACAGCAATGTCCCACAAACAGTCGTAGATTGAAAATGACCAATTTATTATTGTTTTGGGGTTTTGGAGGGATTATTATTAGGCGTGTGGAGTAAGGAAACTTGCCCAAGGTTTCGCCCTGACCTGCCTGGAATTGAACTCAGGTCTCTCACTTGCAAAGTGAGTGCTCTAACCACTGAGCCACAGGACTCCACTTATTCCATATGTTAGCCATGCCTTCTGCCTCCACATGATTTCCTCTTTGGTCCCTAATTGGACTCACCCTATCTTTGACTAACCTTTTATACTTTATATGTTTACAAAATACCTTAGGGTTCCCTTTTATTTTACCCACTAATCTTTTCTCTTACAATCTCTTTGCCCCTCTTATTTCCTTTTTCAGTTCTCCTCTGTACTTTCTATATTCTATTTGATTATCTTCTGTATGACCTGACATTAGTGAGTTACGTCCGGAGTGAGGCGAGGCCAGAGTGAGAAGGAATTGGGTGAGAGTGGGAATTAGGTGCAGAGGGGGAAGTTTATCTTCTAAATGATAATAATACAGGGATAAATAGAGTGAGAGGAGAGAATGATCTGGCAGGTGATGTGTGAGGAATGTGGTATGTGGGAGTCAATGGAGGGCAACCTGAGCCCGGGCGACTTCATCTGCAGCAAATGTCTGCAACTGAGGAAGCTCCAGCTTAGAATAGCTGAGCTGGAGTCTCAGATGGAGACACTGCGCAGCATTAGAGATGGGGAGAGCTTCCTGGACAGTTCATCCTGGAGCCAGACATTCCCACGAGTCCCTGGGAACATTCCGTTGCCAGCCACAGACAGGACTGGGTGACGGTCAGACAGGCGCGTAAGGGGACCCGAAAGAGAGGGGCAGAGGAACCCCAGGCTTTAACCTTGTCCAACAGGTATGAAATACCTGCAACCTCTGTGGACAAGGAAGTCTGTGAGGAAGATGGGCAAACTTACCCCAACACCTCTATTCAGAGTCCTGTAGCTCAGTGGTTAGAGCACTCGCTTTGCAAGTGAGAGACCTGAGTTCAATTCCCGGCAGGTCAGGGCGAAACCTTGGGCAAGTTTCCTTACTCCTCACGCCTAATAATAATCCCTCCAAAACAAAAAAACAATAAATTGGTCATTTTCAATCTATGACTGTTTGTGGGACATTGCTGTGCGCAATTGGCTGCCGCGTTCGCCCACAAATATACAGTCAATTCACTTTACACTGTGTTCTGTGAAGCGTTTTGGGACGTCCTCCCGACGTGAAAAGCGCTATACCAAATGCAAGGATTATTATTATTATTATTATTATTATTATTATTATTATTATTATTATTATTATTATTATTATTATTATTATTATTCAGGAGGCTACACTGGGAATAGTCAGGAGGAATATAGTGGTAATTGGGGATGAGACAGTCAGGAAGACTGACGCACTTTTCTGCAGCCGTAGCAGGGAGAAAAGAAGACTCTGTTGCCTTCCTGGGGCCAGGGTGAAGGATGTCATTTAAACAAACAATAGAAAATACTTTTGCAAGACCACAACAACTTAGATTTAGACATCCACATTCTTCACATTTACTTTTTTTGTTTTGTTCTGAGAAGAGCTAGCATGAAAACCCTTTGTCAAAAGCGGGGAGTTAAAACGTAGAATTTTGAGCGTTATCTATGGTTGACAGTCTTTGAGAGCTTCATATTGTTGTTCTATTACTTTTAGATACCTTGTTACATCATAGTGTTAAGTAATGTCAATAAACGATAATTTATAATTGCAAAAGCAATAAGGTCCTTGTCAAAGTTCAGACCCACAAACATTCCCAACAGCTTATATTCTGAGAAGTATATTTTGATCTTCTTCCATAGCTCGAAGCATTCGAAACAAGATAGATGAATTAAATGCACAAATAGAAACAAACGGGTATGATCTGGTAGCCATCACCGGGACATGGTTACAGGGAGATCAAGGGTGGGAGCTAAATATTCCAGGGTATGTGGCGTATAGAAAAGATTGGCAATGTGGTAAACGAGGAGGGGGGGTGTGGCCCTGCTAATAAAGGATGGGATAAAAACAGTAGAGAGGAAAGATTTTAAATCAGAAAAGCAGGAAGTAGAGTCAGTATTGGTAGAGGTACGTAACTACAAGGGGCAGAAAACTCTAGTGGGAATAGTTTATAGACCCCTGAACAGCAGTCACAGTATCTCTCAAGGTATAAATCAGGAAATTAGCAGAGCATGTAGTAAAGGAAAAACATTAATTGTGGGTGATTTTAATCTGCACATAGATTGGAACAACCAAATTGGGAAAAGGATGATAGAGGAAGAGTTCATAGAATGTATTAGGAATAATTCTCTTGATCAGTATGCCGAGGAGCCAACCAGGGAACAGGCCATATTAGACCTTGTTTTGTGCAATGAAGCAGGGGTCATCAGCAAACTGGAAATGAAGGCTCCTCTAGGGCAAAGTGATCATAATATGATGGAATTTAGCATTAAGTTAGAGAAAGAAGTAGTTAAGTCTGAAGCAAAGGTTCTAAATTTAAGAAGAGCCAATTTTGCTGGTATGAGAGAGGATTTAGCCAAAATAAACTGGGAAATTAGACTTAAGGATCTGACAGTAGACCAGCAATGGCAGACGTTTAAGGAGATAGTGCAAAATTCCCAGCGAGCACGTATTCCTTTGAAGAATAAGAATCCCACGGGAAAGGTGGCCTAACCGTGGCTAACTAGAGCAGTTAGGGAAAGTATAAAGTTAAAGGAAGAAGCCTATTAAGCAGCTAAAATGAGTAGTAAACCCAAGGATTGGGAGAACTTTAGGGATCAACAAAGGAGAACCAAAAAAATGATTAAGAGGGAGAAAATGGAATATGAGGGCAAACTAGCAAGGAACATAAAGACAGACATATTAGCATGGATTGAAGGGTGGCTAACGGGTAGAAATCAGAAAGTCGGGATAAACGGGTCATTCTCGAATTGGCAGGATGTGACTAGTGGAGTGCCACAAATCAGTGCTTGGGCCTCAGCTATTTACAATTTGCATCAATGATCTGTGCGAGGACATTGAACGTAATGTATCTAAATTCGCGGATGACACTAAACTAGGTGGGAGAGTAAGCTCTGAGGATGATGCAAAAAGATTGCAACGGGCTATAGATAGGCTAGGGGAGTGGGCGAGTAGGTGCAGATGGAATTTAATGTGGGTAAGTGTGAAGTTATTCACCTAGGTAGAAAAATAGATTATTTTCTAGAGGGGGAGAGATTAGATAGTGTTAGTGTTCAGAGGGATTTGGGTGTACCTTGTACGCCAGTCTCAAAAAGTTAGTTTGCAGGTGCAGCAAGCAACTAAGAAGGCGAACGGCATGTTAGCGTTCATTGCAAAAGGTTTAGAGTACAAGAGTAGGGAAGTCTTACTGCAACTGTATAGGGCCTTGGTGAGACCGCACCTAGAGTATTGTGTGCAGTTTTGGTCTCCGTGTTTAAAAAAGGACATACTTGCCCTAGAGAGGTTGTAGCGTAGATTCACTCGGTTAGTTTCTGGGATGAGGGGACTGACCTTTGAGGGTAGGCTGAATAAACTAGGGCTGTATTCTCTAGAGTACAGAAGAATTAAGGGAGATCTTATTGAAACATATAAGATTCTTAAAGGGCTGGATAAAGTAGTCACCGAGGGTCTGTTTCCCCTGGTAGGAGAATCTATAACCAGGGGTTACAGTCTTAAAATTAAGGGTCAGCCTTTTAGAACAGAGTTGAGGAAACATTTCTCACTACCCCAAAAGGCTGTAGATGCTCAGTCCTTGAACATCTTCAAGGCTGAGACTGATAGATTTTTTTAAAAATAGAGGGATTAGGGGATATGGGGATAGGGCAGGTAATTAGAGTTAGGTCTGAAGATCAGCCATGATCTTATCAAATGGAGGGGCAAGCTCGAGGGGCCGAATGGCCTACGCCTGCTCCTAATTCTTATATTCTTATGTTCTTATGTTCTTTATCATAAGCCTCTTTTTACTGTTTTATTTTAAGCCCAATTTCCTTATTCATCCAGGGTAGGTTTGGATGCCCTACCTTTCCCCTTTGTGGGAATGTATTTGTTCTGTCCCCGAACTATCTCCTCCTTGAAGGCTGCCTATTGCTTGTTAGCTGTTTTACCTGCCAATCTTTCTTTCCAGACGTTCGCTAAGTCCCTTTTTAATTTGTTGAAATTAGCCCTTTTCCAGTTGAGTATCTTCACCTTTGATTGTTCCTTGTCCCTTTCCATAAATACTCTAAGCCTAATGATGTTGTGATCACTGTTGTCGAAATGCTCTCCTACTGAAACCTGCTCCACTTCATTCCCCAGAACTAGATCCAGCACTTCTTCCTTCCTCATTGGGCTGGAAACATACTGATCCAGAGAGTTATCCTGCACATATTTCAGGAATCCTTCCCTCTCCTTGCCCTTTAAACTGTTATTTTGCCAGTTTATGTTAGGATAATTGAAGTCCCCCATTATCACTACTCTATTGGTTTTGCATCTTTCTGAAATTCTGCTTGCAGATTTGTTTGTCTATCTCCTTACCACTATTTGGTGGTCTACAGTATACATCTAATAGAGTAACAGCTCCTTTTTTTCTCCTAACTCTAAACCAATAGATTCTGTTTTTAGACCCTCTATCACATCATTCCTTTCCAGGGTTGTAACCGTGTCTTTAATCAATATTGCCATCCCTCCTTTTTTTCCTATTCCTCCTGAATACATTGTAGCCAGGAATACTCAGCTCCCATTCTTGCCCTTGTTTGAGCCAAATCTCCGTTATTGCCACTACATCATAATCCCATATGGCAACTTGAGGCTGCAGCTCACCAATCTTATTGGTCACACTCCATGTATTTACGCACATGTACTCCAAGACCAACTTAGTCTGCTCTGCATTTGTCCCCTATCTAATCCCTCCTTTTTCTGGATTACTCTTTATTACATTGCTATTCATCTCTCCCAGTCCGCTATGTAACTCGTTTCTCCATGGCCTTGCTCTTCGCTACCTATGTGACCTGCTAACTCCATATCAACCTGACCGCTCCGTCCTCTCAGTAGGACTGCTCCACATCCTCTCCTGGCCTTCCCTATCATCAGTAGTTGAGCCTTCAACCTCTCCTTCAAGGGACATCTCAAGACCCTTCTCTTCAACCATATACCTTCGATCACCCTCCTACCTCTACCCTCTCTGCCCTCCAGCCCTCCTGAACCCAACCCCCTGCTCAGGTCCAAATCCCCGACTGTGCAGCGCTTTGGGACGCTCTCCTGACGTGAAAGCCATTGTACAAATGTAATTTGTTGTTGATGACATCTGACAAATGCGAAACCCATCGTAATGCTTAAAAGTATTAGGCGCAGGTTGGCAAGGCTTCAGTGAAATCAGGATGCTGCTGCTGCTTAACCAGCTAAAAACTCCTGTGCAGTGTTGGGGAAGTGCTCAATTATCGAAGGTGCCAATCTTCAGATGAAACAACAAACAGCAGTCCCGTCTAACTGTTTAGGTTGGACATTAAAGTCCCATGGCACTATTCAAAAACTCTGGCAAGGTTTCTGGAGCGCCCATTAGGGTTTAGTTTGCGGTGTTAACAGGAACTGAGCGGGTAGATTCTCTGCTTCCAGTGATTGCCCTCCACCCCCTCACAAGTCCTGCCAATAAACCAGGCTGGTCTGTAACCAGCAGTGCCCTGGAAAACTGCTGGCCCACGTGGCTTGGACAAATAGACCACCACAGAGATTTGACTTGATTCTAACATTCCATTATCAAGCACATCATGTTGGAGCCACAAGGGGACCCCCATCTAGTTCACTTGTGAAGTCCAGGACCAAGCAGTGAGCTGGACTTGTGGAAATTAGGGAAGCAACTACAAGGAGGGAGGGCTCCAGCCAACACTGACCTGATGCTGAGTAACATGCATGCAGAGTCAGCTTCAGAGTGAGCAAGGCTATATGTCAAAGCCCCCTAACATGGGTTTACCTATTATAAATTATTTGTGCTTAGTATATTACTTCTATCTGTCTTGATTGTATTACTCAATCCTGTAAGTAAGTTTATTTGGGGTAAAATGTAGCTCATTCTATCTTCCAAAAGAGGCTAGGAGATAAGATGAAGACTTTGCACAAACATATTAAGTTATATTCCAACTTATAAAAAAACAAGAGTGTGCTTGATAATTGAGTGGTTATCAAGCAGGAAAATTCTGAAATGTAACAGAATTGTTGAGGAAACTTCACATCTACCCTATATTATACCTGATTTGTGAGTGCTTAATTTGAGTAAGCTTTTGTGTTGTACATTTAACTGGTGCTCTACTTGTGCTCAATATTGGTAGACAAAGTAGACATTGGTCCATTCCTTCTGCTAATAACCCATAACAAAAAAAATCACCTCTAAATTAATATTAATAAACATCATCATCTTTGCATTTGGTAGAGGATTTGTCACGTCAGGATGTCATAATGTGCTTCACAGGATTTTTTGTAAAGTAGGGTGATTGTGTATTCTGTGGGCAAACTCGGCAGCCAATTTGCACAGAGCAATATCCCACAAACAGCCCTTAAGTGAATGACCTATTTTATGTGGGGGATTTGTTGGCCAGGACACAGGGGGAAAAACTCCCTTTCCTTTTTGAATAGTGCCATGGAATCTTTAATGTCCACCCTAAATAGATAGATGGGACCTCTGTTTAATGTCTCATCTGAAGGACAGCACGTCCGATAATGGAGCACAGTCCCAGAACTGCACTGGAGCATCAGCCGAGACCATCCAATTTCCGACATGGAGACGAGACTTGGTCAGGCTGACACACAAGATTGCTACAGCTTTGCTGGAACATTACTTCTACTTTGAATTCAACATAAAAAGTCTTGCTTGTTTGCCCAATTGGTAAGAGTAGAATCACAATCTGGACATTTCTTGGATCATAAGCATTGAGCTGAAGCAGGCGAATGAGCTTCTGTGTTAATTTTCTCTGATATATAATTTCTCTTGTGCAGGTTGTCTACGTAACTGCTACCTTTCCATACGTGATGTTGATCATCATTCTGATCAGAAGTGTATTACTGCCAGGAGCTGCAGATGGAATAAAGTACTACCTCTACCCTCAATGGTCTTCACTGTTTTATCCTCATGTGAGTAATTAATTACAAGGGTGCTTGAGTTATGTTCTATTGAGACATTTACACTGCATTTCTCACAAAGTTCTTCGCTGCCGGAAAAAATAAACGGAGTATGGGAACTTGTGTCAGTAGGTTATGAATTACCTGATGTCTGTAATTAAAAAGATTGGCTCCTATGTTTCCATTTCCTGTACATCCCCCATCTCCTCTCTCCAATACTCCTTCTACCCTTCACACCTTTGACCTCATCCCTCTTTTCACTCACCTTGCACTTGAAATTCACCACCTGCCCTCTTTAAACCATTTCTCATACACCTTCCATCCACTTGGCTACTACTTCTTTCCCTCTTACCAGGCAACATCATCAACCTCCCCCTTTCATCCACCACAGTAAC
Organism: Callorhinchus milii; assembly: GCF_018977255.1. NCBI lineage: Eukaryota > Metazoa > Chordata > Chondrichthyes > Chimaeriformes > Callorhinchidae > Callorhinchus > Callorhinchus milii. The sequence continues at coordinate 51,314,685 of NW_024704746.1, forward strand.
TTCCTCTTCAAAGTGCCATTATTACTCTATCCACCCTTCTCAAAAAGGGTGAATGAGAATTTCAGCAGCTTTGGAAGTAAGATAGGGGCAAAGGCAGATAAAGGATGTAAGATAGGATGGATAACACAGATCAAACCTGAAGCCAAGATTGTATACAGGTTTGGCTGATCTAAGGCAGGATGGTCCAACTGGCGGTCCATGGGCCAGATCCAAACTGGGGATGATTTAATTCAGCATGTGAATCATTTCGAGCTTCATTGTTTTGCCTCCCAGCTGTGCTTATCTTCCAGTTAAGCAACGTGGAGAGTTACCAGAAGAGAGGTGGAGCACGAGCTTGCTCTGCCCCTCTTGCAGTCACTCTCTGTACTACCTTGTGCCTCATAAAACCTCATGAGAGACAACACATAAGTGAGGCACAGCAGGAGTATTTTAAAAAGGTATTGTTGCATATTTTGCAATTCTAAAACTTCAACTCTATGAGTTTCAGTAAGAAACAAAAGGTAGATGTGGAATATACAGGACATTGCAACTCTGGTTCAAGAGAAACATTTCCACAGTGTTATCAGTATTTTGTTCATTGTTATGACTATTACATTATGTGCATTTTAATTTACTTAATTATTTATTCACTTTCATTGTTTATTCTGGATTTAATGATTATTCTTGCATATATGTACTTTATCGATAAAAGTGTATTGTTGTTTTGAAATTTGTATAAATTTCTACATGGCCTATTTAAAGTTCGCATTGTAACTGAAATGTAGTGAAATTAAGTGATACAGTTACACAATTTAATGCATAGGATTTATAAAGGATTCTTACAGGTTGCGTTTCTGGAAGGGAAATACAAAAATACAAAAATACAATATCTAGCCCTCAGCAGTCAAAAGGTTGGACAACACTTGACTTAAGGGAAGGGCGCAGAAGGTTGAGTTCAGAACCGCAGGTGATTGATAGGAATCAAGGAGGATGGCTTCTGTCTTCTTTATGTTTAACTTTATGGGGGGTAATAATTCCTTAAAAAAAGGTCACTCAATCCACGACTGTTTGTGGGACAATCGGTTGTTGTGTTTCGCCCACAAAATATAGTCAATTGACTTTGCAGTATGTTCTGTGAAGCGCTTCGAGATTCTCGAAGACATGATAAGGCGCTATATCAAATGCAAGTATTATTATTCTCATTACCTATTGCCCCCATAAGCCCTCCCCCATCTTCCTCCCCAACATCTCCACCCTCCTATCTTTCTTCTCACTCTGATCCGAATGCCTTCTCATCCGAGGCGACTTCAACATTCACTTCACCCTCTCCTGCTCTACCTCTGCTGACGTCTCCTCCCTCCTCTCCTCCCTCAACCTCTCCCTCCACTCCGCCACCCACATCCATGGTCACCCCTCGACCTGGTGATCACTTGGGGTCTCATTGTTTTGGAACTTACCATCACAGACAAAGCTATCTCGGACAATCACTTAATTTTCTTAACTCCTCAATCCCTCTCCCCACTATCACCCAACCCACCTCCATTTCCTACCGCCCATGGAAAAAAATCTCCTCCAATCCCCTCTCCACTGCCTTGGAGTCATCCTCCCACAATAACCTATTCTCCTTGGTCATTCTCCTCCACAACTCCCTCCCCACCACTCTCGATGCCCTTGCTCCCCTCACTTCCCGAATCATCTCCTACTCACGAAAGTCACCCTGATACACCAGCCACTTTCACTCAGTTAAGGCACAGATCCAACTTAATGGTGCACCAGCAGATATGGCTAGACCTTATCAAATCTAACCGCTCCACCCTCACCTCTTCTAAATTATCGTTCTACTCCAAGACAATCTTGGAGGCAAAGGACAACCCTAGGCTCCTCTTCTCCAACACCAACTGGCACCTCCACCCACCCTCTCACGCCTCGCCCATCTTCTCCTCCAATTCCAACTGTGAGGCGATGCTGGACTTCCTCAAAATTAAAGTCGAGGGGATCTGATCATCTGCTTCTGCCCTTCTGTCTACTACCCCTTCCCCATCTCCCCCTCACACCCCAGCCCCTACCCATCCCTCCCTCCACACCTTCAAACGTGTCTCCCACTCCTCTCTCACCTCTACTTTAACCCATATGAAACTGACCATCTGCTCCATCGACCCCCATCCCTATCCTTCTCCTTACCTCCCAGATCCACCTCCTTGCCCCTCTTCTCACAGATATCATAAACCTCCTCCTGTCCATGGTACTGTTCCCACCCCTTTAAATACAGCTGTCTTCACTCCTATCCTTGAAAACCCCTCCCTGTACCCATTCCTGCTTGCAAACTACCGCCCCATCGCCAACCTCCCTTTCCTTTCCAAGGTCCTGGAACAAGTCGGTGCTTCCCAGCTTCGCTTCTTCCTCTCCCGCCACTCCCTTCACGAACCCCTCCAATCAGGTTTCCATGCTACACATAGCACAGAAACAGCTTTGGTGAAAGTGACAAATGACATTCTGTCCATCTGCGACCGGGGCATCCTCTGCCTCCTCGTCCGACTTGACCTCTATGCTGCCTTCATTATTGTTGACCACTCTATCCTCCTCCACTGCCTTCCTCTCACCCTTCATGGTTCTGTCCTTGAATGGTTCAGATCCTACCTTTCACATCGCCTCCACTTCATTCCCCACAAATGGTTTCTCCTCTAGAGCCCGTACCATTTCATGCGGTGTTCTTCTGTCCTTGGTCCCCTCCTCTTCAATATCTATATGCTCCCTCTTGGTAACATCATCCACAGACGTGGGGTCAACTTCCACATGTATGCAGATGACATCCAACGGTATCTCTCTGCCTCCACCCTTAACTCCAGGATGAGAGCTGATGAGCTCGAAGTCCCAATGTGGGGCTTGAACCCACATCCTTCTGACTGAGGTGAGAGTACTTCCAACTGAGCCAGGCTGACACCTTATGTTTTCCTTGGTGCATCACTGTGGCTTTGAATTTTATATGTTTAGTTCTTCTCCACAATGCGTGCTTTCATTTATTTGTACCATCACAACTTTTCTTTTTTGAAGCTTATTCTGCATGCCTTCAGTTAAGGTTAAAATGGTTAGAACTGAGGGAGGAATTAATTTTTTCTCAAAGATTAATACAATTGTGGGATGTCCTGCCCCCTTAGAAAAACGTAGATATGGAATTGAATGTGCAGGAGATGGAGTAGGATAATTTCTTGGGAAATAGAAATATTGGGAAGTAGAGGAGCAATGACGATGTTGGTTGCTAATTACTTCCAGCTTCTCACCATCTCACTTGTGATCATTGACAATGAATATCAGTAAGCTATATAATTATGGAGAGCATCACATACAAAGCCTTTACACACACCTTTTCGAACAAGAAAAAGGGCAGAAATCAGGAATGGGAATCTTATTCCCTAATTCTCTTCATGATGAGGTAATTTAGGCCAATTTCAGCATCCAGGATTGGCCTCAGATGAGAACAGCTACCTCAACACATCCTACAGATTAGTTGTAAAGTGCAAAAAACTCAGCAAAACATTTGTTAGGAAATCAACCTTTGCCTACATTTAGATGTAAAATACACAGATAACTGTACTTTAATACTGTGATTTGAGATGTGCTCCTGACGTGAAAGACACTACATGAAATTAAAGGATTATTGCTATTTAATAACCTATAAATCTGTGCTGTTTGTAAAAAAAAGTTCAGATTGCAGTCCCCGCATATTTCACAATGAATGAAATTGACATCCTCACTTCTGTTGTTTCTGAATTCCCAGGTGTGGTTTGAAGCTGGCCGACATGTGATATTCTCCTTTGGCTTAGCTCTCTGCTCTCTGAAAGCCATGAGCAGCTACAACCATTGGAACAATAATTGCTACAGGTAGGAAATGGCTATGAGAGCAAGTTCGTAAGTAAACTTGGACTGCAATGTCCGGAAGAAAAAGTTGTGACCATGCACTCATCATTTGGTGCCTTTCTCCACCTAATCTCATCTGACTCTCCTTCTCTCCTCCAGTTTCTATCTAATTCCATTTAAAAATAACTTATATGAATTCTTCTTCAAAAATTTGGAAGATACACATGTTAGAAAATAAAATCAGCCAAATCTGTAAGGAAATAACGCTAATTCCTCTAACCAGATATCAGACTGTTTTATTATTATTCGTTCGTTATTCCCCAATATCCCGATGGGTCAGACCAAAGGCCAGTACAATCAACAGATCTTGTAACAGAATAACACCACTATAGATATCTCGAATTTAAGAGTTCAACACTGTGTCTTTACAGCACACAAGCTTGATTCTTCATGCTTTCAGTCTTCTTGCTTACAGCTTTCAATCTTCCATCTGATATCCTCAGTCTTAGTGTTTCTAGCTCTCAGTCTTCGATCTCTGTACCCTTGTCTCCGCAGCCCGGGATGGCCCATCTCCCGTATCCTTGTCTCGTTATCTCGTGTACGTGCAGGGAGTTTCAGTCCAGCTGCCCACAACACACTTAACTTAAAAGTTAACCCGTTCGCAACACCTATTATGATTCTAACATTATACAAAAAGTGTAAATTCTAACACACACAAATAGAAAAGTTTCAAACAAACTTAGGATAAAGATTTTTTGTCCAATTCATTTACGACAAAAGTTTGAGACCATTAGTCATTGAGCAGGACTAAACTGTAGCCCAAGTAAGCAAGTGAAAGTCAAGAGTGGTGTACACTGTGTGATCCTCCAGGAGGAGGGGGAATACTTGAAACTGAGCTGGCTCCAAGATGATGCATGTGGCACTAGAATGTCAGAATTGAGTCCATCCTGTGTGGCGGTCTCAAAAGTCCAATTTCTAAACCAGATTCTAAACCATTGTGCTCCAGGACACTGCTGATAGACGAGTCAGCCCAGCTCATCGGTACCTGAAGGGGCAATGTCCCCAGGTGTCTGGGAGTAGGGATTCTACCCCCCTCAGCTCCTGTTCAATTTGCAAGTCCAAACTCTCAGGGATAGGGAAGCAGCATGAAGCTTGCCAGACAGTGTTCTCAATGGCAAGCTATGCAGATTTAGTTGGTTCAACACATACTCTGCTCCACAAACCTTGGCTCTTGCCAATCTGCATGAATACTTTCCGAAATTAGGTAAGCAGTGTGCTGAGAGTATGTACATTTCTTTCTAAACACAGGGACATTTCCAAGTAAGTGGCATATATAAATGGAACTCTCAATTTTTATCTGTAAACTCTTAAGCATGCTGATGGAGTTCCACATTTGTGAAAATACCCAGCTGACCCAAAAAACTACTTGACAGCAATTACTTGTAAAGCGCTTTGAGACTTTGTTGTTATAGATGCTTGGAATGAAACAAGTTTTCCACATGGGTCAGACACCCAGCTGACAGAAAAAAAAATCCCTGCCCTGCAGAAATATTGGCTTTATCTTTGAGTGTCCATTGATAAAATATGGTCTGTGACAAACAGAAAAATAATTTTTAAACAATGCCTTTTTTTATGAAGCTCACCCTAAAGTGTCCGATTACCTATTCCAAGATCTGTTTCCAAGGGTTGGTTGCGAAAAATTTCCCCATCAACTTTGTCACCATTGCAGAAAATTATGAGTAAGGATGAACTGCTTTAGGAGCTTTTGGTGCAGGGAAGAGGATGGAAATTCACCCACAAAGTCAGCACATTAGATCCAGTATAAATAATAAACCAGTGGCTTATATCAGAATGAAATAATTAGATTTTAATAAAGGTTTTGGATTATTGGTCCGTCTGTCTGAAACATTTTCTTTCTTCTGCAGAGATTGTCTGGCGCTATGTTTCCTGAGCAGTGGCTCAAACTTTGTGGCTGGATTTGCCGTCTTCTCCATATTGGGATTTGTTTCCCATGCAGAGAATGTACCTATTCATGAATTGGAAGTAATGGGTAAGAAATACAGCAGTGGATAAATTTATCAACAAACTATCCATGAAACAACAACTTGTATTTATATAGAACCCTTCACGCTAGTAGGGTCTCAACAAGCTTAATGACAGTGGAGCTTGATTAAGCGCTTTGTGGGATGCTACCCTGCATGAGGCGTGCTATATAAATGCAAGTTTTTGTTGTTAAGCTGGGGTGAGAGGGGATGATTGGTCAAGAGGAAGGTCTTCAGGCATGATCTGAAACTGGGCAAGGAAAAAGCAAAGTGAAGGGTTTGAGCCAGACAGTTCCACAGTTTCTGGGTACAGTGCCTGAAAGCATGTCCACCAATGGTGAAGCAGAAAGGATGAGGGATGTGCAGAAGGACAGAGCTCCTGAGTGAAGGAGGTGGATAGAAGAGTGAGATGCAAGCAGGTAAGAGAGGTAGGGAGGTGCCTGGGAGTGAAGTGGTTTGGACACAAGTTTGAGGATCTTCAAATCGATCTGTTCTACAATAAGGAGCCAGGTGGGCCGGGGGTGCAGAGTTTGAACAGGTAAGGTGGCAGAGTTTTTCATTAATTGGATTTTATGAATGGTGCAATTGGAGTGACTTGCGAAGAGGGCATTGGAAAAATCAAGGCAGGAGGTGACGAATGCATGGATAAAGGGTTTAGCTGTGCTGGGTCTGAGGTATGCTTAGAGGCAGGCAATGGTGGTGGTGGTGGTAGAGAAAAGCAGTCTAGTCAGGGCCCGAATGTGGGTAAGAAAGGATAGCAGGGGATCAAACCTGATGCAAAGGTTGCATACGAGTTCAGTGAGACTGAGGGAAAGGCCGGAGAGGTTAAGGAGGTTTGGAACCACAGGTGAGAAGACATAGATGAGAGCCAAAGAGGATGGCTCCTGTCTTGTCAACATTCAGCTGCAAAAAGTTAATATTTGATGTCAAACAAGCAAGAGGACATAACATTGATGGATCTTGATGGAACAATGTGACAAATGACATTCTGTACATCTGTGTAGGAGAAGAAAATTTGGGCATCCTCTTGCATACATGTTAAAATTTATGATAAAAGAAACATTTTGCTAAAAATTGAAGCACCAAGCATGCCCATTGCAAAATTTCTTCTACCAATATAAGACAAAATGGCCACAGCTACAAGTTTAACATCTTTTTTGAAAAATGGCGTACTCATATTATTTAATCTATTCAACAATCAAGAATGAAATCTCTTTTCCCTTGGTTTGTTGTCCACTTTAAGTTCTATAAATATTTTGTCTACTACTTCAAAATTGATATGTGTGTTTGACAGATGTTTTATTCACAACTATTGCTTTATTCACCCACAAATATACAGTCAATTCACTTTACAGTATATTCTGTGAAGCGCTTTGAGCTGTCTAGAAGACATGAAAAGCACTATATCCCATATCAAACCCAAGGATTATTATATTATTATTATTCACAGCTACCTCAGCTATTCGCAGCACCAGCATCTTACTACACTGTAACTACACTAAGGTACATGGAACTTATTTAACATAGTGCCCATTTTTTTGAAATCCTTAAGTGTGCCCAGTGATTAACCTCTCATTGTTTAAATGTCTACAAAAGCTTTTGTCGGCCTAGTTCAATGGTAGCACTCTCACCTCTGAGTTCAAGCCCCTCCATTGGCCTTCGAATCACATTGTCTAAACTAACACTCCAATGGACTACTGGGAGTGCTTTGTATTGTTGGAGGTGCCGTCCTTCAAATGAAGTGTTAAAATGAGATCCCATCTGCCTGTTCAGGTGGACAATAAAGATCCCATTACACTATTTGAAAAGAGAAAGGAGTTTCTCCCGGTGTCGTTGTCAACGATCTCCAAATAAAAAAGATTGGTCAGTCACTCCAATAATTCCTTCAGAAAAAAATAACAATAATAATTTTGTCACTCAATCCACAACTATTTGTGGGACACTGTGCACAACTAGCTGCCGTGTTTTGCCCACAAAATATATAGTTAATTCACTTTACAGTACATTCTGTGAATGCTTTGAGATGTCTCGAAGACGTGATAAGGTGCTATATCAAATGCAAGGATTATCCCATAATTATTATTATTATCCCAAATAATTATTATTATCCCAAAAGCTTTTCTTTTCCGATGAGACAACTGAGAGACTGACTGATGTTCTTTAGTCCATGTGAGCAAAGCCAACTGTTTACATTTTATTGAATTTACCATTATTATCCCAAAAGCTTTTCTTTTCCGATGAGACAACTGAGAGACTGACTGATGTTCTTTAGTCCATGTGAGCAGAGCCAACTGTTTACATTTTATTGAATTTACCATGAAGAATGTTCTGATCAATGTCATCTCTCTGCACAGGTCAGGGTTTGATGTTTATCACATTTCCAAAGGCAGTGTCCAGGATGCCACTCTCTCAGCTTTGGTGGTGTCTATTCGTTTTTATGTGCATCTTTCTGGCATTCAACGTTCAGGTACTGTGCAATTCACAATGTTCAAATGTCACAATGTTCACAAAAGATGGCTTGAAATGTATTTAACCAGTGCTTTTTAGCATTATTTAATTTTACACTCATTAGTTTGATAATAAAAGCATAGGATTTTCCTGCTAAATAGTTTCCAGGTATCCACTATTTCTGGTTAGAAAGTGAGAGTGCAACATGGCAATTGGAGTGGAACCTGCAATATGGTGCCTGAGCTCAAATCCTCACTGTGCGGGGAATCCTGAGGAAACTTATATCACATTATCTTAGTGTACAACCTCTTGTGCTTCAAAGCGTCAAGTTACAAACAGGCTTGTTTTCAGGCAGTTTGATTGGCCTTTGGTGGTTGGTTTGATGCAATCTGCACTATAAATCCCCATTATTAGTGTAACAGAGTAATCTCACACATCGATTCATAGCTTGCCACCTGGATTCATCAGAGAAGGCAAGCAATTGGTTAACATGGATTTGCCCTTACGTATGCTTATTGATATATAGGAGGAAAATCCTACACCAATCAGTTCATACAGGGCTGAGTGTATAAGGTTCAGTCACAACCAGGATCAGTTTGAAAGAGAGAGGGAGAAATAAAAAAAATTGTCAGACAAATGCATCTGGTGCTGAGTAAGCCGGGTACGCAGCATTGAACTTGGACTTGGAGAACATCAATATGGTTGGCATGTCACAATCGTGTCCTTTAAAGGTCCTCCCACCACACTAAAATGCAGATGTCCGTCAGATAGATGATGAGGAAACTCTGGGGCGACAGCTGCTGTTACCTGAAATCTGAATTTATGATCACATGTTCATATATCGGAGCTTGGAAACCACATTGAATTATATACAGAGTGTTGAGCAGATGTTGCTCCAGCTCCACACCTCCAACTGAACCATTGTGTCTGTGCTGTATAATTCTACGATTGTTCAATGGGAAGGGAAGCGTGTTCAAGCTGTGGGCAAGCAAATAGTAGCAATGCTCTCACTCATTTCATGTTGAGCTGTGTCGCCCACCTGGAAGTTCACATGGAATTCCTGGTACCTGCCATCCACTTCATGAGGGCAAAAGTTTGCGCTTGTCGGATATCAAATGACCATCATCAAATCATCATCATCAAATGATTGTCGTCCCTGGGGGAAGGTAATCGTGGTCTCCTCAGAGCTGAACTGGCTCCAAGATGGCATTCGTAGGAATTGAATATCGGAATCGAGACAACCCTCTGTGGCTGTCTTGGTAATCCTGGTCCTGAGTCAGACAAGCTGCCCAGAATTAGGGAAGCAGGCTGAATCCCTCCAAGGAGAGAGTGGGTATTCCATTTAATGTGTAGATGGGATGCACGGAACACTTTGATTTGGATGCTCAAGCACGGTGATCTGCATGTGTCAGACACCTGGCTGATCAAATAAAATTCAGAGAAAAGTTACATTGTATATTACCTGCTTACTAATACTTTTTTTGTTTGTAAATTCAACCAGTTTGTCTCCATGGAGAGCTTGGTGACCACCATTGTTGACGTATTTCCAAGAATATTCCAGAAGGGATTCTGCAGAGAGCTCTTTATTCTGGCCATCACTATTGTCTTCTTTTTGATCAGTCTATTGATGGTAACAGAAGTAAGAAAATCAATTTAACAAGTTGTACTGTGTTTTTCTGTCCCAGTCTTGCCACCACCCGTTTTATTCTACTGTGAAGCTATACGGGAGGTTGAGTATGCAGCAAATCAGGTATACACTCTGAACTCTGAGCTTTTCTCCCAAAAGCTATTTGCAAAATCATGGAGTGTTCTGGTTGGTTTCACTCAACGATGCCTGTTTTGGGTGGAGCAGAGCATACAACAGTTACCTTTACTGTAAAAGGGTAAAAAAAATTAAGATGCGCAAATTAAGTAGAGGAACATTTGTATAGACGGCCTTGCAGCTAAACCCTAAACATTTTTAAACTGTTGTTTAACTCAGCAACATTGATTTCTCATTCACAAAGCTCTACGCCAATCAACCGATCACTTGACAAGTCAGTTCAGTGCAGCCCGATCTCATGCTTCTCTCTTCTCTTCCTGTTCTATCAGGGTGGCTTATACATCTTCTACCTGATTCAATATTACGGATGCAATAGCAGCTGCCTATTTTTTGTGGCCATTTTTGAAACTATCGGCATTGCCTGGATTTATGGTGAGTGTTTGGAATAAGAGTGTGTCCGTTACCTCTTGCAATGTGGCAATAAAAAGAAGGGAAAAGTTGTGGAAACTGCAGTGAAACTGAACATAGAAACAGAAAATATCACAAAACCGAACAGACCATCAAGTCTGTACCAACTTTTCTTGGCATGGGCCATCTGACATGATTCAGTCAAGAGAGAATAATAATAATAATCCTTGAATTTGATATAGCACTTTTCACGTCTTCTAGATGTCTCAAAGCACTTCACAGAATAGTGACTATATATATTTGTGGGCAAGAAACCCATCAGCATGCTTGAGTATCTAAACTAAACTGAGAGTTCCACATAGGTAAGAAATATCTCCATGTCTGGAATGGAATGCGCACTTTCTCCTTGGAACAACACACCCTGCTTACTTCATTCTGAATAACGCACAACTTGACAAGAGCCAAGTTACCTCAAAGTGTGAGTTGGAGTACTGATGGAGTTTAACCTGATAAACCTACTTAACTTGCCATTGACTACATTGTGTAGCAAGATTCTGAATGCTTATTCAGCTAAAATCACTTAACCCTTACATATTTGGCATAACAGGAGTTGAGTGGTAAGAATATCTGCTCTCAGTGATAGTCTGCACCTCCTCGTCCTGACAATGATCCAGGCTGGGTGGTCTGTCATCTCTAGGCAATTGTGGACCCACCAGGCTCAGGAGTCAGATTACCAAGACCACCACAGAGTGTTGACTCAACTCCGATATTACTTTGCCAAGGTCACCTTGGAGACAGCTCATCTCCAAGAAGACCACACTTATGTCCCCACGAGATTTGAGATCCAACAAGCATACAAAAAGCAGATTCTGTTATCAAACTCTCAAAAAATCAATTTTAATGGACACACAAAGCAGAAAAACATATTTTAGTATGAGAAATGTATGCTGGTGTCATAATTTTTTGTTGTATTATGCACCTCTGATTCACACAGATAACATGTAAGCTTACGTACTGATGAGTCTGTGTAGATCCTAGGCACTTTGTTTGACTCTATTTTCTTTAAGATTTTGTAAGGGCTTTGCCCAAATTTACTTTCTTCCATCTCTGCATCACTACCCACCTCCACAAATGCCTTACTTCCACAAGTAGGTAGGGAGATGCCAGGGCATGAAATTGATCAATTTGGCAATAGGGAACCAGTGAAGCTTGGCTAGAAATGGTATAATGGGGGTATGGAGTTTAGTAAGGGTGATTATAGGTGTGGCGGAAGTTTGGATTAGCTTGATCTTGTGATGGTGGAGCTGGGGAGACCGGTGAGGGAGGCATTTGAATAGTGGAGTCTATTCAAAAAGTGAAAGCAGTTTCTTTCAGTGCCCTTGCCAACAATTCCAAAATAAAATTGGTCACTCACTCCATGGCTGTTTGTGGGACACTGCTGTGTGCAAAATCCACTTTACAGTATATCCTGTGAAGTGCTTTAAGACGCCTTGACAACATGTTAAGGAGCAATATCAAATGCAAGGGGTTTCTTTTATATTCCCAAACCAGTTGAAAGCTTCATCCACGCCTTTGTCTTCTTCTGACTCAACTTTTACAAAGCCTTGCTCACCAGTCTCCCCAACTCCAGATCATTCAGAACTGGGCAGCTTATATTCTCTCTCATTTCCAGGATGGTAAGCTTATAACCCCATATATTTGCCTGGCTCCACTGACTACCCAAATCCTAGCAGATTAAATTTAGCAACCTTCAACAACTTTGCCCCCCCTACCTTAAGATCCCCTGGCCTGCTCTGCCCACCATTGGCAATTGAGATTCCAGCCACTTAGCCATTTCTGCAACTTCTTTGATCCCCTCCAACTATCTCTCTCCTTTATTTTAAAAACCTGTCTAAAGACCTATCTCTATGACCTACCACCACCTCTCCACTACTCCCTGATCTGCCTGGACTTCTTCTTTATAAAGCACTTCAAGATGGCGCCCGTGCATGAAAGGCACCATATAATTGCAAGTCATTGTCACAGCCAATAAGACATCATAAATAAATATAACTTCAAAGCATGGCTTATACATCAAATGTAGTCCTACTTCAAAATGTTTTACTACGCGACACCATTTCTATATTGATTACAAGAGAAGGGAGTACTTCTCGTAGTTGATAAAGAAGGGAGCTTCTCCCGGTATTCCGGCCAACATCCCCCAGTCAAAATTGATCATTCATTTCATGGCTGTTTGTGGAACATTGTTCCGCACAAATTGAGTATATTCTGTGAAGCGCTTTGAGCCATCTTGAAGTTTTGATAAGGCGCAAGGATTATTATTATTAAATCCTGAGAAATGCTTTGATTTAAAAGGCACAACAGTGCTACAAACCAAACTCTTTAAAACTACGATCTGGAAATTCAATTAAAACATACCTTGAATGGGACTTTGTTGATAATTATAATAATAAACTAATAATCCTTGTATTTGATATAGTGCCTTATCACATCTTCAAGACGTCTCAAAGTGCTTCACAGAATATGCGGTAAAGTGAATTGACTGTACATTTTATAATAATTGACATCATTATGCCACCTCAATGAGACTGAAATAATGAAAGCTGTTTTTATTCTTTCTCCTGTCATAAAGGCTAATAAACCTGACAATTGGACAAAAATAAAATCTCATGACAAAACTGGATTGACTCGAATGACAACACTAGATTCCCAAATATTAATGAACCATAGAAATTGTAATGTAACAGGTCCCCAAATTGTAAACAATACAGCTCGCCTCTCTGAGATCTTGTACCAACGAAAGCATGATCCAAACCTTGGTTTAACATTATATGCTTCTGGATTTGAAATAAAGAATTTCATTCAACTTCTTTATGGAAAAGACCCCTTTGCAGGTTTCAGCTGCAGATTCATGGTCAAAACCAGGCAGGGCGAAACCTTGGGCAAGTTTCCTTACTCCATACGCCTAATAATAATCCCTCCAAAACCAAAAACAATAATAAATTGGTCATTTTCAATCTACAACTGTTTGTGGGACATTGCTGTGCGCAATTGGCTGCCGCGTTCGCCCACAAATATACAGTCAATTCACTTTTACAGTGTGTTCTGTGAAGGACGTCCTCCCGATGTGAAAAGCGCTATATCAAATGCAAGGATTATTATTATTATTAAATAATAATTTGTTTTAATTACAGTATGTTTCCACGTTCAACAAGCGGCCAGTCCTGGGAATCAAACACATTTCCATGTTTGATTCCTGATGATATCATCATTCGCCAACTCTTTCTCCTTTTCTTCTGGGGAGCTACATTGTCCAGAAATCCAGAAATATTTTTAAAAATTCTTTAGCATTGACTGTGCTGTTCAAGATAGATTGTAACTTCTTACCCTTCTTCTGATTTGATGCAGGTGCTGATCGCTTCTATGATGACATAGCAAACATGATCGGATACAGACCCTGGCCTTTAATTAAGTGGTGTTGGTGTTTCTACACTCCAAGTATTTTAATTGTGAGCATCTCATTCTTTTCAGATGTATTAAATCAGTAATGAATCTCTAGATGGTGCAGAGGAGAGCAATTGAGCTGGAGAGAGGGATGTTGGAGGGATGAAAGAATAAGCTCAGGCTCTTCAATCTTGAAAAGAGATGACTCAGAGGGAAAATTACAGACATTATAAACCTAACATCTCTTATTGTTTTCTCTTTTTCAAGGCTTGTTTTATTTACGGAATGATAACGGACTCCCGTCTAACGATCGGGTCTTATGTATATCCAACAATGGCATATTTTTGGGGCTGGTTACTCAAAGTCTCTTCCCTGATATGCATTCCACTCTGGATCATGATCAATATTGGCTCAACCAGTGGGTCTTTGATACAGGTAAGTTATTTAATTTATTGGAAAAAAGCTTCTTCAAAACTCTGCCAGTGGTGCACCAATGTCACAAGTACTGTGAAGGCACTTTCCAGATAATGCGATTGTGGCATTTCAAAATGAATCACATTTACAGAGCTGGTATGCAATGGACCTGTAACAAATGGAAGAAAGGTACACTCGGTTTCTTGCGCATTCTGTTCCTTGACATGCATTCCATCAGAAAAATAGCCAGGTCAGGTTGCCACTGATTTCATTTTCTGTGCACTGGGTCTGCATGCTATGCATAGAAAGTGTTCCTGATATCATTTTGCAAATGATGATGTCTGTGGCACTCCAGTGCCTTGGGATGTCCTCCCGACATGAAAGGCGCTATACAAATGTAATTTTGTTGTCGTTGTTCGCACACAATATGCAAGAGGGGTGTAGTGACCCGGAAGACAGACAATTTTCTGCAACTTTCTTATTAAACAGTTGCTGAGACATTGAACCCAACTAACAATATATTCCTGTATAGGCATAAATTGTTGGACATAATCTTGCTCCACACTACCTCTTCGACCTCCTCTAACTAACCTCCTCTCTCATCTGTCTCAAGATCTGTCTCAAGACCTTCATTTTTCCCCAGTCAGTGAGTCCATAACTGTAATATGAAAGAAAAAGTGAGTACTCCTAAAAAAAACAAAGGGATTGAAGCGGAGATTGTTTTTACGTAGATTGTTAAAACTTGGAATTCCCTCTCTGGAATGCAGAATCCACATAAGCTTTTGAAGAGAGATTAAATGATACAGTCTAAATGCAGAATGTTAAATTCTGTTAATACAGTGCACCTTATTTTTTTCAAAAGAAATTAAACATCTGAAAAGGATTCATATAAAAAGATATGGGGAAAAGTCAGGCAAATAACACTAACTTCTTTCAGAGATTCAGGTCAAGCACGATAGGACAAGTGACCTTCTGTGTTGTAAATTTTCTATGGTTCCATACTGGTGCTGGCAACTCCACCAGAGCTACTGACTCTAATCCCAATTTCTTGTCATTTCCCCATACCTTTTAGATTCACATTCATAGTCTATTTTTATTCATTCTGATCACCTTTGTATCTGTGAATTCTTTTGCACATCTTTTATGCTGTTTTTTTCATTAAAACAGAACAACAAATTTCATTTGTATAGCAGCTTTCATGACAGAGGATGTCTCAATGCGCTGAACAGTCAAGGATTTGTACCTGAGCTGGGTGTTGGGATCAGACAAGTGGAGGGCAGGAAGGGTGACTGAGGGCATGATTGAAAGCTAAGGTCTTGAGACAGGCTTTGAAGGAGGAACAGTACAGGGCGAAGTGAAGGGACTGTGGGATGGAGTTCCAAATGGCGGGGCAATAAGGCGGAAGCCCTGATCAGTAATGGTGGGGCGAGCAATGCGGGGAATGTGGGGTAGACCAGAGTCCACCAAGTGGAGGGAACGGACAGGCCAGTATCATGGTTACAAGATTACAGAGCTGGGGAGGAGCAAGGCCATGGAAGACTTTGAAAGCGAGGATGAGGATTTTGAACTCTATCCTCTGGGGATTGGAGCCAAAGAATCCGGGCGAGGGCGGCAGTGATAGGTTCACGGAGCCTGGTGCAGGAGAAGACACGCGCTGCAGAATTCTGAATAATTGGCAGCTTGTGGATGGAAGAATTAGGTAGACCGACAGGCTAGGAGTTAGTGTAATCAAGTCTGCATGTGAGGAATACATGAATGAGGGGCTCAGCAGCCTGTGGGGAGAGGTAGTGGCAGAGTTAATAATAATTCTTGCATTTGATATAGCACTTTATCACATCTTTGGGACGTCTCAAAACACTTCACAGAATATACTGTAAAATGAATTGAGTGTATATTTTGTGGACGAAACCCGACAAACAATTGCGCACAGCAGTGTCCCACAAAGTCATGGATTTATTATTTTTTTTTGAAGGAATTATTACCCCTGAAAAAGCGATACACCAATCAACTAACAACTGAGTTCCTACTTACTGCTGGGTAAACAGAGGCATGTAGAATAAGGAAACTTGCCCTGCTGGGAATCAAACCCAGGTCTCTTGCTTGCGAGGCGAATGCTCTAACCCCTGAACTACAGGACTCCAGCTACAGTTGCAGAGTGGGGGAAGGCAGAACAGGTCCTTGCACGGATTAAAAGAAATAAAATGAAAATTTTGAAGAGAAAAGTTATAGCATTCCTCCAACAGAATGTGTGTCATTCTGGCTTACTTGATAGCATTTTCTACTCCTGCCCTTCGTACGAACATGGACCCCAAATAGTCAATTTGCACACAGTAACATCCCACAAACAAACATTGAATGTATAGTGCTGGGAATCTACTGCATTATCGGAGGTGCCATCCTCCAGGTGAAATGTTAAAGCAAGGCTCCGCCTGCCTGTTCAGGTGGATTTTATTGATTCCCTACAATCACCCAACTAAAAGTGATCATGCTTGTTTGTGGGATGTTACTGTGTGCAAATCGGCTATCGCATTTGCCCACAAAAACACACAAGTTGGTCCACATTACAGTATATCACGTGAAATGCTTTGGGATATCCTCCTGACATGAAAAGCGCAAAATCAAATGCACCAATTATGATTATTATTTAAGCCTATCCAGGTGGACATTAAAGATCCCATGGTACTATTCGAAAAGAGAAGGGAGTTTCTCTCGCCCAGTGTCCTGGCCAACATTTCCCCAAATAAAATTCATAACTCACTCCAAGGCCATTTGCGGGACATTGCTGTGTGCATATTGGCTGCCCATCCGCCCACAAGTTGCAGACAGTCACATCACTGTACAGTTTATCCCGTAAAGATGTACTTTGGAATTATAAGAAGCTTAATCAAATTCAGATTATTATTAATTTTATTGAATAAACTTACCTTAGCTATAATAGTTATGATAGATATGATAGATATGATAGCTCATTAGTGATGGGCAGTTCTGGGAATCTGGTTCCTCTCCCTATGGTATATGTAACAAGCCTTCGGCAAATGAGTTGATCATCTATGAAATAGGTTTCACAATCAAATGTCTTATTGATCTAGCTTCTATAAGTAATGACCTAGTCAATGTGCTGCATCCATATATCTATTAAGAATGCAATGTATCTTTCTTCCACAGCGGATACGTCATCTTACTCGCCCTGTCGACAGCAAGCCACAGTTCAATTTCAATGTTCTTCCATTAGACACCATGAACAGTCAACAACAAAATGAAACAGTTATGTAACATGATGAACCAAATGTTAGCATTCAGTTTCACCCAAAAAAATATGGTATGGAATTTTTGAAAACAAATCCACAATATGAGTTGCTTTAAAATCCACGCAGAATTAAAGCATGCAAATGACTGCTTGCCAGAAGCTCCACTTATTTCTGAGTTATGTGTTCTTGGTGGGCAGGCCTTCTGCCACTCTGCCCCCACGCTCGAGAACGCCATCCCGCAGTCCCTCCGCCTCTTTCGCTTCCTTGCCTCCTTCAAGACCCATCTCTTTGACCATGCTTTTTATCATCCTCCTTTACACCCTGCCCTCCACCCTTCCCAATCCCAACCCCCAGCCCAGGTCCAAACACGGACTGTCCAGGACCTTGGGACATCCTCCCGATGTGAAAGGCACTATACAAATGTAATTTTATTATTGTTGTTGTAAAAACTGCAGTTTATATTGCCCTCTCCTGTTTTGACTGACATGTCCTTAGCCCATGCTTCCAAGCTGGTATTCTCAGAAATGATCTTTAGTGTAATTGAGGGACTAACTGGCGGTGCACTGACCTTGTGCCTTTCTAATGGGCTGATCTCAGAGGTGAAAATCACAATTGAGACCATGCAGACGTGTGTCATGATGAGAGAAAGTAACAAACAGCAGTGCTTTAATGAAGACGAAATATGCTTCCTGACGAAATGGAGCACAACACTATGGCTAAAATCAGTCATGCCAACAGCCAAGTGTAATCTTTCAGTGATAGCTGGCAAGCTGATGGAAAGCCAGCTATTTATTCATAAAAGTGATAATTATTTAATCCAAATAATTTTTACTTATCTTTTAGACTTTGGGTTCTGCCCTTTGATCTGTCTCAGTTTCCTATGTGTATCACTTAAACGTTATTAATCTTTTAGGTAATTACCTGTTTCCTGCATTAATTATACCACAATCTTGACCACCTCCCTTCATCTGTGCGGCAGACAAAATAAAAGCAGAGTCTACAGAAACATTAGCCCTCCAAACTGCCTTCCCTAAGAAGCCCTCCCAAATTTTCCTGCTCTGAGAATCCTGAGTCTCTTTTTCACCATTCTTTAAGTACAATATTTCACCATAAAAGGTGAAATAAAAGGTTTTATTGAAAACATCAGCTTGGCTGCATCGTGCCCATGTCTCCTTCCACCCCACCCAGACCATCCACACCGCCTTCTCCCTCTGCTCCGGCTCTTGCCATTATTCCCTCCTTACACTCCTTTGCCGCCATCTCTCCCTCCTCCCTCCCAACCACAATCACCTGCATGAAGTTCACCACCTGCTACGTTGAACCCCTCCCCACTCAGCTGCTGGTTCCTCAACTCCCCCTTCTCTCCCCACTGCTGGCCGACAAGATCAATCAGTCTCTCTCCTCAGGCTCTGTTCCATTCCCCCTGAAAACCGTGTCATGACACCCCTCCTCAAAAAACCCACCCTCGATCCCTCTAATCTCTCACACTACTGTCCCATCTCCAACATAACCTTCCTTGCCAAATTACTGGAACACATTGTTGCAGGTCAACGTCAGTCACATCTATCCCTCCACTCCCTCCTTGAGCCCCTGCAGTCTGGTTTTCGCCATGCCCACAGCACAGAGACAACGCTTGACAAAGTCACAAATGACCTTCTCTCTATCTGTGACAGGGCTCTCTCTGCCTCCTCGTTCTCCTGGATCCCTCTGCTGAGTTCGACACAGTTGACCATGCCATCCTCCTCAATCAGCTCTCCTCTGAATCTACCTTAGTGGGACCGCACTCACATGGTTTAAATACTACTTAACCAACCACCTCCATCTCATCTCAGCAAATGGTTCCTCCTCCCGCCCCCGCCCGGTATCCCAGGGCTCCATCCTTGGTCCTCTTCTTTTCCTTATCTATGTGCTCCCTCTGGGAGCTATACTCCTTGGCTCCCATCAAGGTCTTCACTCCTGCGGATCTAAACTCCTCAACCTCCCTGGGCTCTCCCTCAGACTCACTGAACCAGTGCGCAACCTAGGCGTCCGGTTCAATCCCCATAATGTCCTTCCTCCCCCACATATGGTCCCTGACCAGGACTGCTTTCTTCCACCTCCACCACATTGCCCACCTCCAACTGTACCTTACCACAAATGCAGCCGAAACCCTTGTGCATGCATTTGTCACCTACCGCTTGGATTACTCAAACGCATTTCTCGTCGGTCTCCCCAGCTCCACCATTCACAAGATCCACCGCATTCAAAACGCTGCTGCCCACACACTTACCTGGACCAAACTCCATACCCACATCTCACCAGTCCTGGATAGGCTCCACTGGCTCCCCATCACCGAACGGATCGACTTCAAGATCCTCACTCTTGTGTTCAAATCCCTTCACTCCCTGGCACCTCCCTACGTCACCGTCCTCCTCACTCCCCACCCAGCCACCCGGCATCTCCGCTTGACGGGTACCAGCCTCTTATCGTCCCTCACACCCTCCGCCTCACCATTGGAGGTCGTGTTTTCAGCCACTACTCCCCAAAACCCGAGAACACTCTCCCTCAATCCCTCCGCCTGCTCCATCTCTCCCCTCTTTCAAGTCCGGCCTGAAAGCTTTTTTGTTCCACTGTGCTTACGGTTACCTTCTCCCTCCCCGGCTCAGAGTCATGCTCCGCCAACGTTAAGTGCTCTGAGACGCTACCCTGCATGGAGGGCACTATACAAGTGCAAGTTGTTGTGGTTGTTGAAATACTGCAGATGCTAGAAATCTGAAATAAAAACAGAAGTCATTGGGAACAATTAGCATGTCAGGCAGCATCCATGGAGAAAGGAAGTGAGTTAAAGTTTCAGGTCTTCAGTTCTGACTAAAGATCATCGACCTAAACCATTAACTCATAGTTCACCATAGTCCTGCATCTCAAACTGGTAGAGGAAAACCCTTTAAAGGCTGACATCCCCAAAGATAAAACTTACTGAAATTAACCCGTTCCTATATTTTACTCATAAAGCCATCCTTTTGAATGAGTTTGCGCTTTTGAAAAAGTACATTTTTATTTTTCCTCACCCCATTTCAAGTTTCTCCATACTTACTTCTTCAGTGCATTCCTCATATTTTGATACATGAAACACATATATGGGTAGAAATGCACCTGGGTCTAGATTTACTCTATTAACGAAGCATTTCTGAGTCAAAATTTGTCAAATTTGTTCAAACAATCTTTAATTTTAAAGCCAGTTTTCTGTAAGTTCTTTCAAGTGAAACAAAAAAGGAATCCACACAACACATTGTCCTCTGGGCTATCTTTCCTGAGAAGCCCTCCAAACTTCAAAGTTAAAATTGGATTCAATTTCTGCCAAATTCTGCACACTATGAAATGTTATGTCAACAAAGTAAATCTTGACCCAGATGGAATTTCTACCCATTGGTTTCATGGAACAAAGGTGTGAGGTGTTTTTTGCAGTTGTCTCAAGAACAAAATTTAAAGGAGTTCTTTCATTGTAAAAGTTATATATATTTAGATTTTCTAGGTATCACTTTGGAGTCCTTTTAATCAATATATACTCCAAAGAAAACAAACATATCCAATTTGCTTCTATATTCTCTGCATGCCATCAAGCCGAGGGATAGAAATCTAGAAACTACTTTGAGTCTTCAGCCACTTTGCCCTCTCGCTCTCAAACTCACTTTCAAAATCCCTCCACGTGCATGAAGAGGCCATTTATACCTTTGCTAGTGTTAAGAACATAGGAACATAGTCCTGTAGCTATATAGAACATTGTGGAGTCCTGTAGCTCAGTGGTTAGAGCACTCGCTTTGCAAGCGAGAGACCTGAGTTCAATTCCAGGCAGAGGGCGAAACCTTGGGCAAGTTTCCTTACTTCACACAGAGCCTAATAATAATCCCTCCAAAAACAATAATAAATTGGTCATTTTCAATCCACGATTGTTTGTGGGACATTGCTGTGCGCAATTGGCTGCCGCGTTCGCCCACAAATATACAGTCAATTCACTTTACAGTGTGTTCTGTGAAGCACTTTGGGACGTCCTCCCGACGTGAAAGGCGCTATATCAAATGCAAGGATTATTATTATTATTATTATTATAGGAGTAGGCCATTCAGCCCATCAAGCCTGTTCCATCATTTAATTAGATCATGGCTGATCTATATCTTTACTAGAATTTCAAATCCAATTTCCCGCTTCCTCCCGGTATCCCTTAATACCCCGACCTACCAAAAATCTGTCAATCTCTTTCTTGAAGGTGTGGATGGATCCAGCATCCATGACCTTTTGGGGAAGAGAGTTCTAGATTTCTACCACCCTTTGCTTCCTGATTTCACTCTAAAATGGTCTGGTTCTAATTTTAAGACTATGCCCCCTTGTTTTGCATTCCCCCAACATAGGAAATAGCTTTTTCTATCAAATTCCTTTATCATCCCAAAAACCTCTATCAAATCAGCCCTCAATCTTCTAATCTCGAGAGAATACAATTCAAGTTTACACAGCCTTTCCTCGTAACTTAACTATTAAAATATTTTAAATATTTTTAAAAAAGCCTTATTTCACTAATCCCACTTACCAGCTTTCTCTCCAAAACCTTGAATGTCTTGAATTACTTCGGAGCTTATCATTTTATTTTCTTAATTTGTTTCCAACCTCAATTGTACTTGTCAGTCTCTACTGCCTATGGAAAAGGCTACCACTGAGACCCTCACAAAGGCCCTCACATCCTCAAATATCCTATCCCTCTGGCCTTCCAGCCGTGGAGATCCTGAAGCAGCCGTCCAGCTGCTCCAGGATCGCCTCTCCTCCACCTTCAACTTACTCGTTCCCCCTTATTTCAACAATGTCATGTCATGGCCATGTCCCCCGCCCGCCCCACCATCAGCGGTTGGTCGTTCAGCCTCTCGACAAAGTCCAAAGGTTCAGCCTTTGGAACTCCATCCCACATTTTCTCAGCCTTTCTGTCTCCCTTGCCTTCTTCAAGGCATGAATCGAAACCCTCCTCTTTGACTGTGCTTTTGGCCACCCTCCCTGCCCTCCACCCTTCCTTATCCCAACCCCCTTGCTCAGGTTCAAATCTCTGGCTGTCCAGTGACTTGGAAGGCTTGAAAGGCGCTATACAAATGTAATTTTGTGTGTTAACTTTATTGAACCCTTTTATAATTTGAAACTTTGTAATCTTTTCAAAATCTTTATTAGGATCCCCCGTTAAACATCCCTTCTCCAGCAAAAAAAAATGCCTAACCTGTCCAGTCTATCCTGTTAGCAGTAACCTATCAGCAATGGCATCATCCTCATAAAGCTGCATTGTACTCTGCTGTAAATCGCTGCTATATCCTTCCTACAATGTGGAGACGAGAATTGTCAAAGTACTCAAAATGTGGTTTAATCAAGCTTTTGTATAAAATCAACATCACCTCCTCACTTTTATATTCTATAATATAAAATATTATGGCCTTTTTATATCTGTGTAGCTCCTTTTCGAGATTTGTGGCTCTGAATCCCCAGATTACTTTGCTCCTCTACTCTTAGGTTCCTATCACACACTAGAGATGGCTTCTTCATTTTTCCTGCCGAAAGGAATTACTTTGTATCTTCCTAAATCCCTTTGAATAAAGAAATTCCTTCTTACCTCTAACAAGCCCCTCGGACACTGATTCTCTATCTTAAATGCACTATTTAAGTAAATAAATACTGAGTTTGCTGTCATAGTGCGCATCTTGAATATTCGTAAACAGCCATTACTGCTGTTATTTGTTATTTGTTATATGCAGTAATCGAACAGTTAATCTTACAGCACAGCCAAATTTTAAGTAGAAATATAATCTAACAATATTAGTGCGCCTTGGGACGTCCTCCTGACGTGTAAGGCGCTATACAAATGTAATCTTGTTGTTGTTGTTGTATGCTAGTATTCGCAAAACGTTTAAGAATATTGTCAAAAAAAAGTAAGGAAAATGAGCACAGATCGTCAACTGACCACACAATGGACTTTGGAGCAACAGCATTCCAAAGAGAAAAAGAGAGAACATTTATAGAGACACAAAGGGCAAAAGAGACACTTCTTTGACGTACAGATTAATCACTGCCTGCTCAGAGAGGATGAATGCTGTGTCTGTTCCCATTCAAGTTTTAACCTTCATACTGGAAGCATATGATTACTCAGCGATTACTGTCACGAAAGTCCAAAGGTTGTCAAGCACATACTGTAATCTTGAAAACTAATTTTTATGTTTAAAGGTAGGAACCAGATGATGCTTTTGTAACAGTGAAAGTTGTTGTTGATTATAATTCCTGTGATGCAAAGTTGAACATGACTGGTATATACTGCCATGAGTATGAATCAGAGTTCATTGCTATGTTAGTTACTGTTGCATTGACAATCATTATTTTTGCATGCATAAAATTAAATAAAATAGATTCCAGCAGTCAACAGAACTATTTTATTTCATACTCAATATCTTAACTGTGAGTCAAGTGTGTTCTTACCATATAGCATTTTACTCAAGCAGACAGAAAAATTATGACTGCTTTTCAATATGTTTTCAATGACTCAATGCCAAATGAGGAATCTCAGCTTGAGATATGCCATGAACCTAATTCCAATTCATTTCTTCCCATGTCTTCATCACTTCCTCGAATTTCCTTCTCAACCAACCTTTTCACATCAACCCCTCACAAGCTGCAAGCAACCCATAGTAGAAAACTCCACAGTCTATTGCAAGCCCTGAATATATGAATATATGAACGTGTGTTCACAAACCCAGAATCCAGGTAACTCCTTCCAGCACCTGTCGTCCCAAGACTCAGAGTTTCCTCAAAAGCTATTTGAGTTAACTTTTACATGTTTGTAGATGACACTCAACTCTATTTCTTTACCTCCACCCTCGACTCCAGGACCACTGTTGCCTGACGGATTATTTGTCAGACATCAAGTGTTGGATGAGAGCTAACTTTCTCCAGTTAAATGTTGAACAGATCAAGGCCCTCCCCCTTGGATCCCTTCAGCATGTCCTCAGTGAAGGTGCTGACAGCATCACTATTCATGGATGCATATTCCACCTCAACGACCCAGTACAGAACCTTGATGGCTTATTCAACCTTCAACTGTCTTTTAAACCACATATCCATCCAATAACCTTCTCCTACCTCTGCACTATTGCCTGCCTCCGCCACTATCTCTACCATCAGAGCCACAAAGACCCTCATCCATGATTTCATTAAGTCAAGGCTTGAGCCTGTTCACTGGACTTCCCAACTCTTCCCTCCACAAGTTGCAGATTATTCGGAACCCTGCAGATCACCCCCAATCTTGTCCAGTTTCACTGGCTCCCCGTCCCTCAGAAGATCGAGTTTAAAATACTCGTTGTCAATGTTAAAGCTCCCCGTGGTCTTGATTCTCCCAAACTCTTCAACTTATGAAAATGTTTCCAAATGCCTGCTCCTTCTGCTCAGCGGGCACCGGCCTACTCCATGTACCCCTTGGCGGTCAGGCCTTCAGCCTTTATGCCCCCACCCTCTGGAATTCTATGCCAAGCTCCCTCCACCTTCCCCCTCTCTTGCCTCATTCAAGTCTGTCTAAAGACCTACCTCTTCGACCGTGCTTTAAGTCATCCACCTCCTGACCCCTTGTCCTCCAGCCCTCTTGACTCCAACTGCCAGCTCAGGTGCAAACTCTTGTCTGGCCAATACCTTGGGATGTCCTCCTAAAGCAAAAGGATCTATATAAACCTCTATTAGGATCCCCCCTTAAACATATTTTCTCTAACTAAAAGGACCTAGCCTGTCCCATCTATCAACATTGCTGTTATCAATGACAAAGCAATCTCGGACAACTACTTAATTTCCCTTAACTCTTCTATCCCTTTCCCCACCACCCTGGAAAAAATATGCCCCCACTCTTGTTCCAGTGCCCTGGAGTCATCTGAACTCTTCCCCTTTCGGGTTTCTTCCCTTAACAACTTATCCTCCTCGGTCACTCCCCTCCACAACTCCCCTCCGCCACTCTTGATGCCCTTGCCCCCCTCATTTACTGAACCGCCTCCTACCCATGCAAGACATCCTGGTGCACTACGCTTCCTCAAGGCACAGGTACATGCCACCGCATGTACCTGGCTCAAATCTAATTTAACGGTCCATCAGCAGATCCAGCTGGACATCAAAACTTACCACTCTGCCCTCGCCTCCACAAAATCGTCCTTCTACTTCAAGATGATCTTGGAGGCCAAGGACAACCCCAGGCTCCTCTTCTGCACCACAACTGACTCCTCCGCCCAACCTCTCATGCCTCATCCATCCTCTCCTCCATCTTCAACTGTGAGACCAAAATGCCTCTGCCCTTCCAACTGTTACCCCCTCCCCAACTCCCCCTCACACTCCAGCCCATACCTATCGCTCCCTCCACACCTTAGAATTTATCTCCCCCTCCTCGCTCACCACTGGTATGACCTATATGAAACCCACCACGTGCTCCCTCGACCCCATCCCTACCCCTCTCCTCACCTTCCAGCTCCACCTCCTTGCCCCTCTACTAACAGACATCATCAACCTCTCCTAGTTCACTGGTACCATTCCCATCATCATCGCCATCTTCAAAAAACCTTCCCAGGCCCTATTCCTGCTTTCCAACTACTGCCCCATCTCCAACCCTTAAGGGAGTGGGAATGGTGGTGTTCTGTCGCTTAGTGGTTAGAGCACTTGCCTCGCAAGGGAAAGGGCCTGAATTTGATTCCTGAGTAGGGCGAAAAGTTTGACACGTTTCCTTACTCCGCATGCCTCTGTTTACCTAGCAGTAAGTAGGAACCTGGTTGTTCGTCTATTGACGGATTCCTTTTTCGGAGTAATAAGCCCTACAAAATTTTTTAATAATAATGAAATAATAATAATTTGCTCACTCAATCCATAATTGATTGTGGGACACTGCTGTGCCCAATTGCCTGGGACATTCCATCAACAAAATATACAGTCAATTTACTTTACAGTATATTCTGTGAAGCACTTTGAGATAGTGTGCTATATCAAATTCGCGGTTTGAGAAATAGTTTTTACATATAAGCGTAAAGTGCTATCATTATCTTTGACATCACATCTTGAGTCACCTACAAAAATGTTCCCAATTAGCACTGGGATCTGGTGTGCATGTGTGAAAATATTCTCATTGTCCTGTGTGGAAACAAGGTCGATATCAAGTACCATCAAGTCAAAGCCAAATCCTTTGCCTTCCAAGAAAAATCTGCAGTCCTATGACATCTCTGCTAAGAGTAACTATAACTTTGAGAAGCCTTTCCTGTGGTTGGCGAGGAAGCTGGTTGAAGACCCAAACCTATAGATGGAACCACAGCTCACTGAGGAATACAAGAGCATTACAAGCTACCTCGGAGACCGCCCTGCCTGATGAGGATGATAATCTTTAAGGAAGGGAGAGTTTGTGAGTGGGTGGGGGATTTGAGGAGCTTATCCAGTTATGCCCTGTAGAGGAGTCCTCGCGAGAGGAGCTGGATTCGAGACAACAACAACAAGATTCCATTTATAGAGCGCCTTTCACGTCAGGAGGACGTCCCAAGGCGCTGTACAGTTGGGTCAGGACCCGAGCAGGGGGGAAATGGTCAGGGTGAGGGGAGGGAAGGGAGGGAGGGAGCAAGGAGGGGGTAGAGAGTCGAGAGGGGAGCCGAAGGCTTGGTCAAAGAGAAAGGTCTTGAGACCGGCCTTGAAGGAGGAGGCGAAGGCACTGGGGGATAGAGTTCCAAAGCCTAGGGGCTGAGAGGCTGAAGGTCCAGCCACCGATGGTAGGGCGGTTGGGGCAGGGGATATGGAGCAGACCGGAGCCAGAGGAACGGAGAGTACGGGCGGGTAGGTAGGGGGATAGTAGGTCAGAGAGGTAGGAGGGAGCAAGGCCGTGAATGGCCTTGTAGGTGAGGATCTTGAAATCGATCCTCTGGGGGATGGAGAGCCAGTGGAGGCGAGCGAGGGTGGGAGTGATGTGGTCCCGAAGCCTGGTGCGGGACAGTACACGAGCTGCAGAGTTCTGAATGACCTGCAGGTTGTGGAGGGAGGTGCCAGAAAGGCCAGCGAGACCTTAGGCAAGCTTTCTTACTCCACACACACGCTTCTGTTTACCTAGCAGTAAGTAGGAACCCTCTTGTTAGTCGATTAGTGGATCACTCCCTCCAAAATAATAATAATAATAATTTGGTGATGTCATCTGCAGACTTTCAAGACCCACCTCTTTGACCAAGCCTTCAGCCAATCTCTTACCTCTTCCATCCCTGCCCTCCACCCCTCCTGTTCCCAAACCCCTGCTCGGGTCCAAACCCCTGACTGTCCAACACTTTAGGACGTCCTCCAGACATGAAGTGTACAAATGTAATTTGTTGTTGTTGTATGTGGTTTCATTATACCCAAACTAGCTGTAGTCTTCCAAGCAAATTGGAACAATCTGGCAGTGCTGTGTGACACAAATTGTCAACCCTCACCTGGTGAATGACCAAGTGGGTTTAAAACAACTCCATTTTATGAGATGAGGAGAGGGGGTTGGGGGGCAGAGGAGAAAAATAAGCCATGCCTGAAGAGGCAAGAATGTTTTCTTTGGTCAGCTGGATGTGTAATACATGGAGAAACCCACCACCATAAAAGTAATTGATACTTCCATGCATCACATCTACACATGGAAATTCTCTGGAGGGACACATCCTGAAAGGGTTATTGGTAGCTGAGTGGGAAGAGGCACTACCTCCAGTAACTGGTCTGCCCTTGCAAGTCATGTCAATGAGCCAGCCTGGCTGTGCTGTCATCAACAGGCCCCTGGGGAACTGCGGACCCATCTGCCCCACGAACTGGACTAACGAGACTGCCACAGAGAGTAATAAATAAAATAATAATCCTTGCATTTGATATATTTATAGCGCCTTATCACATCTTCGAGCCTTCTCAAAGCGCTTCGCAGAATATACTGTAAAGTGAATTGACTGTATAGATTGTGGACGAAATGCAGCAGCCAATTACGCACAGCAGTGTCCCACAACCCACAAATAGTTGTGATTGAGTGACCACATTTTTTATTTTTTATTATTACCCCCGGAAAAGTGATCCGCCAATCGACTAACAACCGTAATCTAATTTACTCGCAATAACAGAGATGTGTGGAGTCAGGAAACACGTTTAAAGAGACTTAGTTTAATAGTTATCAGACCATGTGCATTCCCTATCAAGCTCTCTTTGTAGGACTTTGATTTCAAGATCCTCATCCTCACCTTTGATTTCAAGATCCTCATCCTCACCTACAAGGCCATTCACGGCCTTGCTCCCTCCTACCTCTCCAACCTACTATCCCCCTACCTACCTGCCCGTACCCTCCGTTCCTCTGGCTCCGGTCTGCTCCACGTCCCCCGCCCCAACCGCCCTACTATCGGTGGTCGGGCCTTCAGCCTCTCAGCCCCGAGGCTCTGGAACTCCATCCCCCAGTGCCTTCGCCTTGCTTCCTCCCTTTCCTCCTTCAAGGCCGGTCTCAAAACCTTTCTCTTTGACCGTGCCTTCAGCTCCCCTCTCGACTCTCTTCCTCCTCCTCGCTCCCTCCCTTCCCTCCCCTCACCCTGACCATTTCCCCCCTGCTCGGGTCATGACCCAACTGTGCAGCGCCTTGGGACGTCCTCCTGACGTGAAAGGCGCTCAAAAAATGGAATCTTGTTGTTGTTGTTGTAGGACCTTTGCTGCCTCCTCTGATTCCACAATTCCCCGAAAACAATGTCACCTGCAAATGTAACTATCTTACACTGGGTCTGTGAATCCAGATCATTATTGTGTATGAAGAACAGAAGAAGTTGCAGTATAGACCCTTGATGTACCATGCGTAATACCTCTCCCCATTTTGACCTCGCTTTCCTAACAAAGACCCTCTCCTTCCTTTCCTTCAGCCACTTTTGAATCCATGTCCATGTCTTGCCTGGTGACCACAATTTGTGAAGTAGTTTTCCATGTGGTACTTTGTCAAAAGCCTTTGGTCTAGAAGTGGAGTCCTGTAGCTCAGTGGTTAGAGCACTCACTTTGCAAGTGAGAGACCTGAGTTCAATTCCAGGCAGAGGGCGAAACCTTGGGCAAGTTTCCTTACTCCACACGCCTAATAATAATCCCTCCAAGACCCCAAAACAATAATTAAATTGGTCATTTTCAATCTACTACTGTTTGTGGGACATTGCTGTGCGCAATTGGCTGCCGCGTTCTCCCACAAATATACAGTCAATTCACTTTACAGTGTGTTCTGTGAAGCGTTTTGGGACGTCCTCCCGACGTGAAAAGCGCTATATCAAATGCAAGGATTATTATTATTAAGTCTAGATCACCTAGTTTCCCACAGTCAATTTGGTTTGTCACTTCCTCAAAAACGTTTATGAGTTTGGACAGACAAGACTTATCCTTTCTGAACCCATGCCAATGTTATAGAGGAAATCTTCCACTTCCTGTTTGATGATTGAATCCGTAATGTTTCCTATTATTGAAGTCAGGGAAATGGGTCTATAGTTTGTAGGTTTAGTCAGGCACTGGCAGCATCAGCATCCACAGATGCACACTCCACCTCACTAAGCCAGTCAGGAATACGGGCATATTATTTGACCTTCAACTGTCCTTTCTCCCCCATATCTGTGCCATGATCCACTCTGCCTTTCCCCATGTCCACAATATTGTCCAACTCTGTCACTGCCTCACCCCTCAGGCCGCCAAAATCCTCATATACGTATTCGTGACCTCAAGGCTCAACTACGAAAACTCCCACCTTGTCGGCCTCTCCAACTCTTCCCTCCACAAGCTGCAGATCATCTAGAACCCTGCAGCTTGTGTCCTCTCCCACACCAGGCTCCGTGACCCCATCACACCCACCCTCGCCCGGCTCCACTGGCTCCCCATCCCTCAGAGGATAGGATTCAAAATCCTTGTTCTCAATTTCAAGGCCCTCCGCCTTGCCCCTCTTATCTCTCTGACCTGCTGACCCCCTATCAATGTATTCTCTCCCTCCGTTCAGCAAGCTCCAGCCTGCTCCATATCACCCGCCTGACCAGATCTACCATTGGCAGCCGGGCTTTCAGCCTCTCTGGTCCCACCCTTTGAAATTCAATCCCATAATCCCTCTGCCTTGCTCCCTCCCTTGCGTCCTTCAAGGCATGACTAAAGACCCACATCTTTGACCGTGCCTTCAGCCGTTCTCCTACCTCTCTGCCTTCCCTCATCCGAAGCTTGCCCACCCTGACTGTTCAGCGCCTTGGGACGTCACTCTCATAATGGGCGATTTCAACCTTCACCTAAACTCCCCCTGCACCACTTCCGCCGCTTTCACTGCCCTCCCTCCTCCCTAAACCTTATGCTCCATATAAATTCACACACCCACAATCGTGCTCATGCACTTGACCTCGTCATCACCCATGGGCTTGGCATTTCCGACCTCAGCATAGTGGACAAGGCCATCTCGGACCACTTTTTCATCTCCTTCTCCTCTCACATCCCTCTCTCCTCCACCAAGTCCTCAACCATCCTCTACCGCCCTTGGAAAGGACTACCCCTGAGATCCGCACAAAGGCCCTCTCATCATCAAACATCCTATCCCTCTGGCCTCCCACCTGCGGAGATCCTGAAGCAGCCGTCCAGCTGCTCCATGATCCCCTCTCCTCCACCTTCAACTCCCTCGTCCCCCTAAAATCCAGGACCATCTCCAAACTCACCCGATCCTCCTGGTACAACAGTCATCTCCGCCGCCAGAAAACCCAAACCCGTCTGCTCAAGCGCAGGTGGCGGAAAACTGGCCTGCCAGTGCACCACCAATTGTGGCTCGAGTATCTCCACAGCTACCGCCGTTCTTTGACACGCAAAAACGGCCTTCTACTCCAACATCATTTGGGAGGCTAAACACAATCCTAAAATCCTTTCTTCCACACCCACTATCTCCTCCGTGCCCCCCCTCAGGCCTCCTCAATCTTCATATCAAATGCCAAGTGCGAGGAGGTCATGGACTTCTTTTCATCTAAATAATTATCTTAAAAATTCTTAACATCAGCCAGGCAGCCTCATCCACCTGCCTATCCCAGAGAGGATCGACTTCAAGATCCTCACCCTCGTATTCAAGTCCCTGCACTCTTCTGCACCTCCCTACCTCTCTGATCTCCTCTCTCCTCAAAACAGTAACCGTTGCCTTCATTACTCCGAGTCTGGCTTCCTCCTCATCCCCTGAGTCCTCTGCTCCACCCTCGGCTGCCGTGCCTTCAGCCATACTATGCCCCGAGGCTCTGGAACTCCCTTCCTCACTCCCTTCGTTTCGCTCCCTCCCTTCTACTGAAGACCTTTCTTTTCGACTGCGCCTTTGGTCACCTTCCTCCCCCTCCCCTGGGCTCGCTCCCAGTATCCATTACTGTAAAGCGCTCTGAGACGCCGTCCGGCGTGGAGGGCGCTATATAAATCCAAGTTGTTGTTGTCCTCCCAACATGAGTATATTCTGTGAAACGCTTTGAAACTTCTCAAAGATGTAATAAGGCGCTATATCAAATGCAGGGATTATTATTATTATTAGCAAAGTCCTGGAGCTCAAAACAACTGTTTGCTGGCTCGCATGTGTGTCCTCCCCAGTAAAAAAAAACCCTCCATGAAGTAATTGTTTAATGTTTGCTGTCTCTTGTTCATTCTCTTTTTCACCCCTATTTGAATCCTTTTCCCTGATCACACTCTTACTGTTGAAATATTGAAAGAATTTTTCAACTTAAACTCGACGCCGGAGCGAGTTCAGCCAGTCGGGGAGCGGCGGCAGGACAGCGCGGGGAGGAGCCTGGGCCTACTGACCCAGGTACTTAAACTCGACGCCGGAGCGAGTTCAGCCCCGGGGGGGGGGGGGGGGAGGGGAGGTGTGGGGGCGGAGCGGAGGTACTGCGACGTCATAGATTAGTTTTCAGGTGGGTGCGCGCGCAAAAAAAAAAAAAAAAAAACCCCTCTGCGCACCCACCCCCCACCCCCAGGGCTCACATCAGAGCCCACTATGGTCCTGTTGGGTTCGATGCCCCAATCTACGGGATAATGCCATCCACCTGACCGCTCGCTCCCGGTCCCCGCGTGCGCACTATGGCTGCCGCTTTGACCCGAGCCCCCTCACCCCCTCCCTCCCGCCCCCCTCCTCTCTCCCCCCAAACCCTCCCCCCTCTCCATCTCTCCCGCTCTCTCCTCCTCTCTCTCCGTCCCTCTCGTCTTCTATCCCCACTTGACCCTCCCACAACCTCCCTCTGCTCCAGCCTGGGAATCCTCCGCCGGGCTCACCGTGGCACTCGGCGTTGGCTGTCCAGCAGCAGCCACACCGACTGCCCCATTCCCCACCACACTCGCCACCCACCCCGGACACAGACCCGGGGAGTCAACCTCTCCTCCCTCATCCCCATTCCCCCCACCCCTGCCTCACAACCTGGACCCCCCTCCCCTCCCACACACCCTTCTGTCAACCGCTCCCTCCACATCGGACTGCAAAATGTCCGCTCCCTCTGCAACAAGGCCCTGGTCATCAACGATCTCATCCTTGATGAGAGCGTTGATATCATGGCATTAACAGAAACCTGGCTCACCCCAGGCGACACCTTCCCCCTCACGGAGGCCACGCCACCCGGCTACACCTCCCACCACATCCCCCGCCCCAACCGCCGTGGCGGTGGTGTTGCCCTTATCTCAAGGACACCACTTGCCCTATCCCCCTACTCCACTGGCTCTTTCCCCTCCTTTGAGCACCTCACCCTCTCCCACCCCTCATTCCTCTCCCTTAAAATCCTCCTCCTCTACCGGCCCCCTAAAACCTCTCCCACCTTCATCTCTGACATTTCAACACTCCTCACATCTCTTTGCCTCTGCTCTGATCGCCTCATCATCCTGGGCGACTTTAACCTACACTTCACCCCCTCCTGCTCCATCTCCACAGACTTCTCTTCCCTGCTCTCCTCACTCAACCTCTCCTTACACATAAACTCCCCCACTCACAGTCACGGCCACCCACTCGATTTGGTGATCACCCGGGGCCTCAGTGTCTCGGATGTCACTATTACCGACAAGGCCATCTCTGACCACTACTTCATCTCCTTCACCACCTCCACCCCCCTCCCCACCTCCACCAGACCCACCACCATCTTCTACCGCCCTTGGAAGAAGTTACCCCCACAATCCCTAACCGATGCCTTGGAGTCCTCTGAACTCCTCTCCCTCTGGCCTTCAACCCTCACCGACCCCTCTTCTCCTCTCTCCCTCCTCCACAATACCCTCTCCTCCACACTCGATACTCTTGCCCCCATCACTTCCCGCACTGTCTCCTACTCCCGCTCCTCCCCCTGGTACACCACCCACCTCCGCTCACTGAAAAGCCAGGTGCGGGCTGCTGAACGCACCTTTGTCAAATCTGGCCTAACGGTCCACCGACAAATCTGGCTGGACCTCCTCAAAATTTACCGCTCCACTCTAGCCTCGGCCAAGTCGTCCTTCTACTCCAGGATAATCCTGGAGGCGAAGAACAACCCCAGGCTACTGTTTTCCACCACAACCCGACTCCTCCGTCCCCCCCGCCACCCCGCGCAGGTCATCTCCTCCAACCTTCACTGCGAGGAGATGCTGGATTTCCTTGAATCCAAGATCAAGGGAATCCGCTCCGCGGTCACTTCCCCTCCAACTTCCACCCACCACCCACCCCTTCCCTCCCACACTCCGACTCCTACCCATCCTCCCCTACACACCTTCGTACCCGTTTCCCCACCCTCTGTCACTGAACTCATCCTATCCCTAAAACCAACCACCTGCTCCCTTGACCCCATCCCCACTCCACTCCTTATCTCCCAGCTCCACTTTCTTGCCCCACATATCACTGACATCATCAACCTGTCCCTCTCCTCTGGCTCTGTCCCCATTCCATTAAAAACTGCCATCATCACGCCCACCCTGAAAAAACCCTCCCTTGATGCGTCGCAGCTATCAAGCTACCGGCCCATCTCCAACCTCCCCTTTCTCTCCAAGGTCTTGGAAAGAGTTGTCGCCTCCCAACTGCGCTCTTTCCTTTCCACCCATTCTCTTTTCGAACCCCTTCAGTCAGGTTTCCGTGCTGCCCATAGCACAGAAACTGCCCTGGTCAAGGTCACCAATGATATCCTGACCATCTGTGACCAGGGCTCCCTCTGTCTCCTCGTCCTCCTCGACCTATCGGCAGCATTCGATACGGTCGACCACGCTATCCTACTCCACCGCTTGTCCTCCCACCTCAACCTTCAAGGCACTGTCCTTGAATGGTTTAGGTCGTACCTTTCTCACCGTCTTCACTTTGTCTCGACGAATGGCTTCTCCTCCACCCCCCGTACTGTCTCATGTGGTGTCCCTCAGGGCTCTGTCCTCGGTCCCCTCCTCTTCACCCTCTATATGCTCCCCCTTGGTGACATCATCCGCAGACATGGGGTTAACTTCCACATGTATGCGGATGACACCCAACTCTACCTTTCCTCCTCTACTCTCAACTCCACGACCACCGATGTCCTGACAGCTGCCTGTCCGACATCGAGTCCTGGACGAGAGACAACTTTCTTCAGCTCAACGTGCGAAAAACCGAGGCCCTCCTGATTGGCTCACGTCAGCGCCTCCGCACCTCAGGCGCTGACACCATCAGCATCCAAGGCTGCACTCTCCACCTCTCAAAGCCAGTCAGGAACCTCGGCGTTTTGTTCGACCCTGAGCTGTCCTTTCTCCCTCACATCCGCACCACAACTGGCACCGCCTTCCATCACCTCCGGAACATCGCCAGACTACGGCATTACCTCACCCCTCACGCTGCTGAAACCCTGGTTCACGCCTTTGTCACCTCAAGGCTGGACTATGGGAACTCTCTCCTCGCCGGCCTTCCCGCCACCTCCCTCCACAAGCTGCAGGTCATTCAGAACTCTGCAGCTCGTGTACTGTCCCGCACCAGGCTTCGCGACCACATCACTCCCACCCTCGCTCGCCTCCACTGGCTCCCCATCCCCCAGAGGATTGATTTCAAGATCCTCATCCTCACCTACAAGGCCATTCACGGCCTTGCTCCCTCCTACCTACTATCCCCCTACCTACCTGCCCGTACCCTCCGTTCCTCTGGCTCCGGTCTGCTCCACGTCCCCCGCCCCAACCGCCCTACCATCGGTGGTCGGGCCTTCAGCCTCTCAGCCCCCAGGCTCTGGAACTCCATCCCCCAGTGCCTTCGCCTTGCTTCCTCCCTTTCCTCCTTCAAGGCCGGTCTCAAAACCTTTCTCTTTGACCGTGCCTTCAGCTCCCCTCTCGACTCTCTTCCCCCTCCTCGCTCCCTCCCTTCCCTCCCCTCACCCTGACCATTTCCCCCCTCCTCGCTCCCTCCCTTCCCTCCCCTCACCCTGACCATTTCCCCCTCCTCGCTCCCTCCCTTCCCTCCCCTCCCCCTGACCATTTCCCCCCTCCTCGCTCCCTCCCTTCCCTCCCCTCACCCTGACCATTTCCCCCCTGCTCGGGTCATGACCCAACTGTGCAGCGCCTTGGGACGTCCTCCTGACGTGAAAGGCGCTTTATAAATGGAATCTTGCTGTTGTTGTTGTTGTTTTGAGGGGAGTTATGTTTTGCATTTTCAGTTATGTCCCATTCCAGTTTTCTCTTGAATTCTCTTATCTCTTTGTAATGTCTTTCTGTACATTCACTACAATGATAACTTTCTCTTTTGTTTCATTACATGCTGGTGCTGTTTCCCAATTCAAACTGAAGGTTATTAAGCTTAAGTTATTATTAAGTTATTAAGAGGATGAAGAGACAGAGGGAGCCCTGGTCACAGATGGACAAAATGTCATTTGTTACTTTGACCAGGGCTGTTTTCATGCTGTGGGCAGCACCAAAACTTGTTTGGAGGGGTTTGAAGAGGGAGTGGCAGGAGAGGAAGGAGCGAAGTTGGGAAACGACGACTAGGAAAGGGAGGTTGGAGATGGGGTGATAATTAGAGAGCAGGGACAGGTCCATTGAAGTTTCTTTGATGCGGGTCATGACGACTGTTTTTAAGGGAGTGGGAACGGTGCCAGTACCAGCCTCTCAAGAGGAACTGTATCAAAGGCCTTACTGAAATTCAGATATATAACATCCATGGACGGCCCTACCCTTATCAAGCTCCCTTGTCACACTGTCAAAGAAAACAACTAGATTGGCAAGACCTTCCCACGTGAACCCACATTAGCTATCATTTATGATTTTAATTCCGTCCACATGCTCCATGATTTTTATCCTTAATAAGTCTCCAGTTTCACCCCAAATGGACGTCAAACTTACTAGTCTGTAGTTTCTGGGTCACTTTTGTTACCTTAGAAATAGGAGTAACATCTGCCTTTCTCCAGTCTCCCTGCACCTCTCCAGTATCAGTGATTTTTGAAAGATTTGTGCCAACGTTTCTGCGACTTCTTCCCTTAGTTCCTTAAGGATCCTCGGGTACAATTTATCCGGCCCGAGATTTATTTACCCTAAGTTTACACAGCTGTTTGGCAACCATGCTGGTAGGGATATAAATAGTGTCACAACTTTTCTCTGCAACATCCTTGAGTTCTCTTTCCAGATCAAATAGGTTAGCCATCTCTTCCTTGGTAAAGATTAATGCAAAAAACTTAGTTGAGCAGCTTTTGGAAGAGAAAATGAGCGACAAGTGAAAGGGTGGGCAGAGGAGCCGGTTAGTGGTGGAGAAGATGAGCCTGGGGTTGTCCCCAATTTGCATAAAAATTGTCAATTATAAATAATAAAATAAAATTGGGAATTCACTTTATGGTTGTTTGTGGGATATTTCGCTGTGCAAAAATTGGCTTCCTTATTTGCCTCAAAACAGTTCCTCCATTTTACAGTAAATTCACTGAGGCACTTTAAGATGTCCTCACATGAAATGCACAAAATCCAAAACAAAGATTATGTTCCTCATTGTATTTAATGGTTTCTTTCAACCTATTCCTTAATTCATCCAGCAAACCTGCTTCCCCAATTAACCTATTTGTCAACCTATGGGAATAATCTTTCATTTTGCATCTTTTCAAAATCTTTCAGAATTTTTACTATTTTTCTAAGTTTCCCTCTTAATCTTCTATGATCCAGTGAAAACAGTCCCAATTTTTCAAAGCCATCCTCCTAACTATGCTCATCACTGGTATTAACCATGTGAAGCAACACCATACATACCCTTAATGGCTCTAATGTTCTTCCTATAATCAGGCGACCAATGAGAGCGACCAACTACACTCTCATCCAACTGATGCCTAACCAATTTAAATTAATTTAATATCGTTCAATGGACAAACAAAACCAACAATTCTATGCTTCTCCTTATATATTTGTCTTCCAACACTCCTATATCTAAAGATTTCTACCATGTGTCTCAATTTTGTTACGAATTCTAAATTATTAGAATCCTTGAGTATATTTATAATAATCCCTCCAAAACAAAACAATAATAACTTGGTCATTTTCAATCCATGACTGTTTGTGGGACACTGCCGTGAGCAATTGGCTGCCGCGTTTCACCCACAAATATACAGTCAATTCACACTTTGAGACGTCTAGAAGACGTGAAAAGCACTA
This sequence comes from Callorhinchus milii, assembly GCF_018977255.1. Taxonomy (NCBI): domain Eukaryota; kingdom Metazoa; phylum Chordata; class Chondrichthyes; order Chimaeriformes; family Callorhinchidae; genus Callorhinchus; species Callorhinchus milii. The sequence goes on from NW_024704746.1 coordinate 51,352,853, forward strand.
TCAAATGCGAGTATTATTATTATATGTTCATGCCAAATACACTTGTGTCCACGGACAACAAATCATTGAAATAAATGCTACACACTGCAAATGTTTGTTCAACCTGTTAGGTTCTCTTTATTGAAAAGAAACAATTGGAAACCGAAAGCAGGTCCAGATAGAGAAGACCAGCCTGTGTAAATACATGATAATGATAAATTACTGTCACAGTTATTCAGAGGAGTTCCTAAAGATGAAATGGAATGGATCTCTCTCAAGGAAATAATTTCCTAATTCTGTGTTCCCACAGTCTCTGCTTCTTCAGGGAAATCTTGAAGATTCAATGTTGCCACACCTGGTCCATCAATTCCTTATATTCTCCATGTTCTGATTTCACAGGTAACCCTCAATCAATGATACAACACTGCAGCATGCAATGATGTTTTGTCCACTTTACGGGAGTGTACTTCAGAGCCTATCCAATCTGTCCAAATATCTAAATGGCTGTTTCAATATGCCAAAGCGTACCTAGCATGTTTAAAATAATGACGAAGAAGAATATCCGGGTCCCCAGAATCCACCTCTGACTCTTAAAACTCTTAATGTGTTTAAGAAATTAAAGCACGTCGAGACACCACACTGCATGAGGTGCGCTATATAAATACAAGTAGTAGCTCTTATTGAATTTAATGAGTGTACGCCCTTAGAAAATTTAGCATTTAATTGAATGACTCTTTGTTGATGCTCACTTTTCAGTCACTGAACATTTAGGGAAAGCAAACCTTTTTGCAGTATCTGTAGGCAATTACATGGGGACAGTTGGGAATTCCTCCAATTTAAATTGCTTGTTGCCACTCCCTCACCTCACAGATCTTACAAAAGAGAAAGTGGTTCAATCTTTTGACTTCACTATCCAGAGACTTCAGTTATTGGTCTAAAAGGGATACCTGAATTCTAGTTGTTGCCACTTCTATTCCCTGCAGTGCCTTAGAAAGTTAAGAGCAAAAGCAATATTTAAAAATCGTGGCAATTTTTACTGATGCTTTGTGACCTTTAGACACAGTAATGCAGTTGCGAGATCTCCTGCCAAATGGATCTGTAAAGGCATCATTAAAAATTAGCATCCTCCTCAAGCACTGCTTCTTTGACTTGTCGTAGAAGGATGCTCTCACCGTGCAACCTGTCGATCCTCTCTCACATTATCAAGTCTTGTAAGTCAAAGATATCTGCACATCCTCTAGTTCAAATGTGGCATCTGCCCTTCCTCCAACATGTCACCTATCTGACACTGCTATCAACGTCAATGGCAATCCAATCATACAACTCCAAAAACCTCCAATAGGACTATACGTCCATCTCAGAGATTCTGCTAAGATGCACCTTCGATACAAAAGCCAGGATATAAACGATGCATTTGGTCAACACGAACAATGGAAATTTCCAAATTTGAAACATCATCCAAATAATAATCTCTTAATGAGCTCAATTTGTGTCTTATCACTACATTGTGTACAAATAGTCTTAATTAAAGTTGTAAAGAATTGGAATTTGATTTGCATTGACAATGTATTCCCTTAGCCATGTTCTCGGCTGCAGTTTTCATATTCTACCAGTTTCAGAAACGTTTCTAATCAGTGGACAATCTGCCCCAATTTATACAAAGTAAACCAAAGTAAAAAGTATACAAAGGCTGTATTATGGTCTGAGCATTCAAAATGTACTTCCGGAATTGTTTCAAAGCTCTTCTCTTTGCACACAGCCGGTGGCAGAAAATGCCGTGGTTTGTTCCCATGCTCCTGGATTGAATATTTTTGAATCTCATGTCCAACTCTGGGTCCACATTCAGGAGGGGTCAAACACCCCATGGCCTTGTTTAATTATCAGAGTGTTCACATTAGTGAATTTCTAAATAGATTACTTTTTAATCTTTTCCTCCAGCAATGACTCCTTCAGTTGTCCTTCAACGCTATTTATCAAAACAATTGAGTGATTTAAAGAAGCAGTCTCACTTCAAATGAATGATCACCAGTTTAAACTAAACTTTCAACTAAACTGAGAGGATACGTATCACTGTAGTGGAATCCAATAAGGGGTCCTCAGTTGCACTCTACATCCTTGGAGTACAGCGATGTTATGTGAATGTGAAGTGATGCAATTTTAAAAAATGCTCAAGTTAGAAGCTGTGCAGATGAGAGCAGAAGATGAAATACAAGGATGTTAGGTTACACCTTCAAGCATGTACCCTCTTGTTTAATGGGCTGCCATTTGCCTCAATTCTGCTTGTTGTGCTGATGTTATTTAAAGTCTAATTGATAATGGAGACAGTGATGTTCCCCAAGAAAATTAGTAATGGAGTCTGAAAAGGAATCTATAAGCCTGATTATATGTGGTTTTATCTCATTGGCAACGAAGGCCAACATCCAAAATTCAAACAGTAAGTCAAAATTTAGATGAAACAATTAAAACTTTCTTTCAGCCACTGAGTCACTCTAAAAAATTACACATGACAAGCTGTCGACACTGGCCGAATGCGTTCCTCTCTATTTCATCAGAAAATATTTTATCTCCTTCATAAAAGCTCCACTTCCTTTACTGTCCTTTTGCCATCATGACACGTCTGCACGGTCACAATTTGGTTTTCAGAAGGACCATTAGAAGTACGCAAAGTAATTTTGCACCTCCAGCCAGAATACCTCAATTACAGAGAAGAATTTGGCTGAGCTATCAGTTCAGAAGCAACGGCCAAGGACATAATCACTGAAAGCAGGAGATGCCAATACAAGCTTAAGATTTTACAAGTTTTTGATGAAACTGAATGCAAACATTTGGTGCATTGTATTACTGAGCACACATTCTGGACAGACTGCAACACTGCAGTACATAAGCTTCTGTAAGCCAAGTTCACCAGGTCATGGACACCACTTCCTGTGTTTCAGAATGAAACAGTTTTCTCTTTTCTCCAATTCTTACATAAAACTTTCCTTTTCTGTTGCACACCATTGTCTGTCCTTATTGTCTGCTGAAGGAATGTTGAAATCTAGCTGTGGCGCACAGTACATAAGTGGATCTTTCTTGGAGTTCTTAAACTGGACCAGGTCATCAGCAGGGAGGATGAGGTGGCGTATTCGCTGTGGAAGAAAGGTACATGATTGTTTAATAAATATAGCGCAGAAACAGGCCATTCGGCCCAACTGGTCTATGCCGATGTTTATGCTCCACATGAACTTCCTCCTGTCCTTCCTCAACTAAGCTGTCAAGCATAACCTTCTATTCCTTTCTCCCTCATGTACCTGTCTAGCTTCCCCTTAAATACATCTATGCTATTTGCCTCAACAACTGTGGTAGCATGTTCCACATTCCCACTACCCTCTGTGTGAAGGAATTTCTTCTAAGTTCCCTATCTGATCTATTTATGACTATTTTATATTGATGGCCCCTGGTTGTACCACGTCATTAAGGCATGTTAATAAAACTTATAGAAGGCACATCAACACATGACTAAAGATTGCATGTGCCAGAAACAAAGGAGCTGGTACTCCACAGAGTTGCTTATCATTCAAAAACTCTCATCACAACAAAGAAGGTATTTATCTATCTGGTAATCTATCTGGTTTCACCGTGATGTAAAATCAGGGCTCGCTCTGCCTCTTTGTCATCCTGGACCTCTCTGCTGCTTCTGAAACAGTGGATCATGTCATCCTCTTCAATCACCTCTCTTCCCTCATTCACCTAAGTGGGACTGCCCTCTTGTGGTTCAAGTCCGACTTGATCCACCACTAGCATTTTGTCTTTTCTAATGGTTTCTCCACACTCTGCAGAGCCGCCTGTGGTGTATTGAAACACTGCATTCTTGGCCCACCCCCTTCTTTTTCTCATTTACATACTCCCTCTTGGCAATATCATCCTTAGACATGGGGTCAACTGATCGCTTCAGTCCTGGGAGAGCTTAACTTTCTCCAGCTGAATATCAACAAGACAGAAGCTCTCATGCTTGTCTTCTCATATGTAATTCTTCCTACACTGTTACTGTTTCCTCTACAGTGACTTGAAGGTGTCACATGATGTAATGAGAATCTTTGTGCTGAATACAAAACAGGAAAAAAGGCAACACAATTTTGAATATTATTTAAAGCAGTTTTCTCTCAAGATTTCCTGACATGCTTTGGAGCGCACCGATCAGAGAGGAGACTTTCTCAACAGCAGAGATTTATAACTAAATTGCCCATGTTTTGTCAACTGTGCCTTCGCCATTGACATAGATAAACTTACTACCTATTCAATTCTCCAGAAAATTAGACTTTTCCATATTTTGTTAAAAATAAAACCAGCGAGAATGTGGAATGCTCTAGATTCTGAATTTAGTTTCCTGCTTAAAAATGGGGGAACAGATATTGAGAAGTAAGGGTATGAAGGGATATGCCAAAAGGGGAAGGGAGATGGAATGAGAAAAATAAACATGCTGCCACACTGAAATATAACGGCAGAGCAGGATTCATGGTCCAAATTATTAACATGTCAGAAGCTACATACATGGCTTTGTTTTCTGAAGTACAATACAATTTTACATTGATATAGCACCTTTCTTGTCAGGAGAACGTCCCAGGGAACCCTGACAGTCATGGATTGGCACCAGAGCCGAAGGTGGGTGGGGAGGGGAAAGAGGCCCGGTCAAAGAAGATCTTGTGACAGACCTTGAAAAGTACGGTAGGAACTCCGGGACAGTTGAAAGCCCAACAAAAACATGAAAGCACCTTGTTTTTCTGTAGAGTTCAGTATTTCAAGTATGCATTTAGAAATAACAAGTTCAATGGAATTCAGTCAAAGATTTTTAGATGGAATTAGCATTTGCTCATGGCACACTGACAAGACACAAAGGGTTAAGATTTTTTCTTCTATCAATTACTTACTTGTTTTAAAGAGCCTTTAGTTGTGCTGATCTTGTACACAACCCAGAGTGGAACGCACAGCATGGAGGAAAGTGCCAAGAACCAGCCAAACACATGCGCCCCCATCGGATATACATACGTATTATTGTATTTCACAGGTGTGTATTTAACCAATGAAAAAATAAAAGTAGCCTGAAAAAAAGAACAAATTCATCAATTGGGAAAACACGGATAGAAAATGAATTAAACCCTTAAAAATAATAAAAATCCTTGCATTTGAAAGAGTGCCTTATCACATAATCAAAACGTCCCAAATCACTTCACATGGTATATTGTGAAGTGGATTGACTTTGTATTTTGTGGCCAAAAAAAAATCTTTTGGGATGTTCAAAAGAAAAACTTCACATATCCATTACTTAGAGAGAAAATCACTTGTATATATATTGCCAAAATATATTGGCAAGGCCAGAAATTAGGCTTTGATCTTTCCAACCAGCTCCTCTGCCATTGTGGCCACAGGCAGCAAATAAAGTGAGAATCGCTACATCATCTCTATATTCCAGACTCCTCAAACTCAGAGGAGAGAGTGCTACCAGCCAGGCTGACACCATGGTATAACATGGAAGTTTGTGTTCAGCCCCAGTATTTCTTACAACATTGCACTCGATTTGCCACATTGATTCAACACAGGAACCGGCCATTTAGTCCATCAGGCTTTGCACTTCCAACTGGTGGAATCAATGCTCAGTCCACAGGGATATGTGCTCAAGCTGTTGAAAAGAGGAAAGTAAAACTGCTCCCATGCACGGCATACATTTGGGATGTCAAATGACCAACTCGTGACTCTCCTCCTTGGGGTACGGTAGCAAGGTTCTCTTGGGGATGAGCTGGTTTCAAAGTGACATATTTAGCAATGGAATTATTCCTGGAGTGAGGGAAACAGGGAGTGTTCCTGCAAGGAGTATGGGCTTATTCTCTTCCAAGCACAGGAAAATTTCCATGTGATGATTCTGAGTATATGGAACAAAGCCTGATTTGGGTACTTTCAAGCTTTGGTGATGGATATCAGCATGTCGCTGACTGAAATTAAAGGGCCAATGAAGCCAATAATGGTGTTTTTCTTGATATGACTCATCTAATTTTATCCCACTCTTCTTCTCACTCCCCTTACCTCAAACCTTATTAAATCTGCTACCACTATTCTCTGGGGGATGGGGAGAGTGAGATGTACGCAGGGTTCCTTTGGAACTGAGCTAGCTACAAGGTGGCATGTTTGGCAATGGAATGTCAGAATCGAGTCAATCCTTTGTAGTGGTCTTCAGTTCCAGAGCCAGGTAAGTCTGCAGTACTCCAAGGCAGGGCTGATAACAGACCAGCCAGCCTGGCTTGTTCACAGAATTTAGAAGAGCATAACAATCACTGGGGGCAGGGATTCTTCCCACTCAGCTCCCGTTAACCCTGAAAGCTAAGCTCTAATGGGTAAAGAGCTGGAATGAGATAAGCAGAGTGGATCCCTTCCGGTAGAGAGTGCGCATTGCATTCCAAACACAAGTACATTTCCTTGGGTCGGTAGCCTACAGACATGGATTTCTGAGTCTGGTCTAGATATTCCCATCTGCATACTGATGAGTGTCCACTGTTATTCCTGTCGTATAAATAAGTATGTCTCTTGTACAAGTGTAACAAGGTTTTCCCAAGTTTTGCATAGAAATTGCTGGAAATGGACATCTTTTTGTGTTGTGGTCATTTACCTGAATTGATTAAATTAACATGAATAATACACAAAAAAGCAAGGAATGCTTACAATGCAAACGCCTGGAGTGAAATAACTCCAACACCACTTCATGAAGGCTGGGGGCCTGTACCCGATCATGTCTTCAATATTGTCATAGAATCGATCAGCACCTGGACAGGAAAAAGTTGAAAAATTATTGATTTTTTTGCTACGAAATGAGCAATTTATCCCTATTGGCTGTTTTTTGGCATATTGGTACCACAGATGTAAAGTTGAGGTGCATAATCCTATGTATGCCATTAAATTAATTCAAATGCAAAATGCAGCCGGTCGGTGAGTGATCATGGGTCGATGGATCAGATATAATTTCCGTGATTCAAAGCAGACGGTAAATGGGGGCGTAACTGAGGGTAAAGGATTAATACGTGTCGTACAATGGAATCTAAGTGGTTTTGATAGGTAACTGACTGTGACTCAGGAATGTGCAACAAGTGCAGACTTGTTGGACTAAATGACAAATTTCTATTTGCTGGAACATTCTGTAATCATGATATGAATAATACTTCTATGAATTCTAAGATTATGTTACATACCATAAATCCAAGCAATGACCAAAGCTTCAAAAGTTGCCAGGAACAACATACATGTTCCACTGACTGCATAGTAGTCAAACAGCTGAAAGATGTACAATCCACCCTAAGAAAAGAGAAAAGGAAAGTCAAAAACTACATTTGCTCTGCCATAATCAGTACATTTAATTTTTGGGATCTGTGTCAGCAAAATAAGGTTGATGAATCTAGATTCATTATTGTAAGTTTCGCCAGAAGCCCTAACCCAATACAGATGGTGTGAATTACAGATCTTTGAATTCAAAGGTTCATGCTTTAACACATACAATTATTGTATTGTTAAGTTATATTAAAGCAGCAAGATTCAACGAAACCTATATTACCCGATTCCACGGGGAAGCACTGACCAACAACTAAGCAATCCCAACCCTCAGTACGTAAATAAACTCAGCAAATTATCTACCTTTATGCAGATAATGTAGAGTTTGAGATACAATGTAGAAGGCTGGAGTCCTAATATGGTTTGAATTCTGCCAGCTGATTAGTTTGTCTATGAGATTTATACAATTATATTTCCTCTCAAACATATCAATGGTCTCTTACCTCAGTCGTCATGATCAGACCAGCAAAGAAACACAAGATTGCAATGGCCAGAATAAGGAGCTCCCGGCAATACTTCTTTCTTAAAGTCTTAGGAAACATGTCGGTGATTGATGTTGCCAGACTCTCCATAGATACAAACTGATTTTAAAAAAAAAATTGTTAAATGAGTTCAATGTTAGAAAGCACAGATTTTATTATGTAAGAATGCCATTTATTAAGGGCAGATTTAATTGGACAGAAAATGAGCAGATACAACATTGAACCAGCAATGACATAAATTTAAATATGAAATAAAGAGGGTAAAAGTTCAGGAATTCTGACAGAAAGTTTTTAAAAAGTTTACTTGGCCCCTGCCCATCGCAGGTGGTAGAAACCAGCCAGGATTCCTGCCAGGATAGCCAAGCGTTATATTGGCAAAAGACTGACATATAGGTGTCATCATTTCTCCTGGTTGATGCTACAACCAGGAGAATGCAACCATCTCTTGAGGGATGCTTTGCAAGCGATGCAACCATCTCCTGAGGGATGCTTTGCAAGCGAAAGACCTAGGTTCGATTCCCAGCAGGGTGAAACCTTGGGCAAGTTTCCTTACTTCACACGCCTGATAATAATCCCTCAAAAAAAATAATAAATTGGTCATTTCAATCCACGACTGTTTGTGGGACACTGCTATGCGGAATTGGCTGCCGCATTTCGCCCATAAATATACAGTCAATTCACTTTACAGTCTATTCTGTGAAGCGCTTTGGGAATTCTAGAAGATGTGAAAAGCGCTATATCAACTGCAAGGATTATTATTATTATTTAATAGAAATATAACTGATTGATGATTTTTTGCCAGTTCAATTAACAGTAAATTTTTTTCAAAAAATTTAAACAAGCTGTTGATTGTGCGTAAGTACGGCAGCTGGGTCAGAGAGATAAGGTGCGGCTGTGTGGCTCTCCACGTGCACACAGGCTACTGATTACTGACTACCGAGCATCCCATGTGACCAATGGCCACTTGAGCAGGGTACAGGAGGGCAACTAGAGCAGTGAAATCGCATCCCAATAAGAGACCAGAAGCAGAGATGTACATGCCAGAAGGGTAAATTCTGAGAAAAGTAGCAAATAACTAATTTTTTTAAAATGGAAAAAGATTTTTTGAATGAGGAGATGTAATAACTTTCCCATGTATGTTCAAATAGATGATCTAACTGTTTTAAACATTAATTAATTAAAGTTTCAGATGTTTTAATGAAATTCCTGTTGATGTTATGTGCACAAATTAACTTATTGATGCGGAAGAAAGTTTGCATTAGAAACACATCATTAAAGTCACTGCACTTATCAGCAAGGGGAATTTCTCACCAAGAGGAACTTTCACAATTGTGCTGCATCGTACCTGACTGTCCAGACCCATAAGGATGATCATTAAGAAGAATAAACAGGCCCAGAGCTGGGGGTAAGGCATCATGTTCACTGCTCTGGGATATATGATGAACGCCAGACCAGGTCCTGGAAGAGGGAAGGAATGCAAAGTCACAAGAGTTCAAAAATGCTGAACAGAATCACATATACCTGAAATGGATCATTGGTTATCAGGAGGGGGGAATAACCATCTTCCTTTCACCAACCTGTCACAGTTGGTAAGGATACATGCCAAACCGGAACTGACCAACACTGGTCGGGTTGGCCTGTTGTTTCAAGTTAAATGGTGTTGTCCTATAAGAGAGGACACAGTGCCCCTTAGTGCAAGCACCCACCAATTTAGATATTGTACTGCAAGTGCTGCTGAAAGATGCAGCAGCTTAGAGTGACCCTCCCTGTGTTTTTCTCTCCTTGTGGGGAAGTGCCTGGCCTCCTCTCAGCACTTCCCCACGGCTGAATGGCTGAGATCAGTAACCAACTGTGTGGGAAAATTGTGAACGCAATCAGCGTGGTACCCTTGAGTATTTCTTATTGGTTTAAAAAATAAGTTACCTGACAGTTGGTAGGGTAGTGGGACATCCAATATCTCGTGGCCTGAAGGGAGTAAAATCCGTATCCTGGCAGTTGTAGTAGAATTTTGTCCATTTTCTTTTATTAAAAAAAGTTATTGAGTTCCTTGACAGCCAGATGGTGACACGCAGCCAGATGGTGACACTGTGGTAGCATCGCATCCATCTGATCCCTCGTAGTCTAGTGGGGAGGTGGCCTCATGGGAGTGATGCCTCCATCCAATCCACTGTATGCAAGTCAAAAATGCTGCCAGCCTTTCGCCACACTTCTTTGGGAAGGTCAAACTGCTGTATAACCTTATTAATACCATAAGAAATGTGGGCTTAACGTAGCATCATTTTGAACTTGCGTATTGGGTTTCAAGCTTCAGCTTTGGATTCAATATCCAACAACCCCAATCCCAAATCCAATCGGCATTATCCTCATCCCTTCCCATTCTGAGAATACAATCTGTTGAACATCTTGCTTCCAGAAAAAAAATTGACCTTGTCCTATTCCTTCATGTTTACCCAGATATTTCTAATCAAAGTTTTGCTCCTGATGGCAAAACGTTTGACTGATCATTTTCCACCTCAAGAATGATTCAATATGCTTCTTTAAATCTTTATGAAAATTGCTTTAAAACTTGTTTGAAGTGTAGGAATAAAAGTACAAATTTGTATCTCAACAGAAGATCCAAGAAGTGAAATAAAAGTGATGGCAACCTACAATAAGTAGGAAAGCCTCAACGGTGGTCATTGAAAATCACTCTCCGGCAGATTTTGTTGTGCACTTCCAACTCCAGCCAAAACTGAAAACAAAGTTCTGATGCCAAGTTGGCATGAGACAACATTCAGACAGAAAATCTAAAATAATAATAATCCTCCTCTTTTGATATAACGCTTTTCATGTCTTCTAGACATCTCAAAGCGCTTCACAGAATATACTGTAAAGTGAATTGACTATATTTGTGGGCAAAATGCAGCAGCCAAATGCACACAGCAGTGTCCCAAAAACAATTGTAGATTGAAATGATCAATTTATTATCTTTTTTTTCTTGAGGGATTATTATCAGGTTTGTGGAGTAAGGAAACTTACCCAAAGTTTTGCCCTGCCGGAGATTGAACCCAGGTCTCTCGCTAACCACTGAGCTATAGGATTCCACATAAACGGAGACCTTGCAAATGGAAAATGTTCCACTTACAAATAAAAATAAATTTTAAGTAGTGACATTGAAGAAAATTACATAAATTTGGTTTGATGGCATCAACTTAGTCCTTGTATAGTTGGGTATTCAATGTATGGCAATGTATTATAACTCCAATGTCATCATATTTATAATATAAAGGTATAAAAACAATAAGTGTCTGTTTCATGTTAAAATATTTTTAATAAAGAGACCAAAATATTTAACATGCGTTGTGTGCACAGAAAAGGCCACCTTTTTATTCAAGTAAAATGATTTGAAGATTCCCCCTCCCCCAAAAAACACAGTAGATTTATAGTAGATTTATGGAACAGATTCAAGAGTCCCAAGCTAAGTGTGTAATTAGCTCCATTGAAATACTATCTGTGCACTTTAACTATCAGGATAATATTGATGTCTTGCAGTTTATAGTCAAGGTGAAGTTTAGATAGTTTGTCTTACTGTTTCTGCCTTAAGTCAGTCACCTCATTCATTAGAATACATTGGGAATAGTTTATTAAACTGTAATTTGTAGATGATCTTTTCAATGCAGAAAACTCAATGGGCCAAATAGTCTTGTATGGTGTTTATCTGAGAGTGAAGATTCATCTGTGCATGCCAGAAGATATTGAGTGCAAATTTACAAATGGATGAATCACAGTAGCAAGTAGATATTATTGGCCCTGAGTATTTCGGAACATGCCAGGTATAGTGGTTAAAATGGAAGCAGTTTTACAAGATCAAGAGGTGCCAAGGAAACCCCGCCTCATTGATAAGATTTGTTAATATGCTTGGGAACAGCCAGATGCACAGGATCAGTTTGGAAACAATGTTCTTATCTAAATACTTAAAATAGCAGCTGAATTATTAAAAATGAAATCATCAAACCAACCTAAAAGCACAGCTAAACATCATCCTACTGACAATAATAATGTCAGAAATGGCTCACCGAGTTGCCAGAGAGACAAAAAGTAAGACAAAAAGTAAAATGTTAAGTAAAATGGGACAAGATAATCTTCTGGACAAACTTCAATTTAAGATGATGCAAGAGAAAGCAGCTAAACACATTCTGCTTGTGCATGCCTCTGTCTTTGATATGCATTTTCAATCCTGCAAGTGAACAAGCTATCATAGATCCAAAAGAACAGAAACTTTCAGCACAGGAGTCCATTGAGAAACAAGAAAACAAAGACATCCATCAATGGTTCATTTACTTAAAGCAGGAAAACACACGTCCAATCCCTAATTTCTACTCTCAGATAAACTTACTGGTGTGCTAAAAGAAATGCTGCCAGGGAGAGGAAAGTATTGGCCAGAATTCCTAAAAGAGGTTCATATGACGAAATGCCATTGGCCAAGAATACTCATTCTATCGTCTTCAAATCGTAGAATTCAGCGATTTCTTATGCAAGATGGGTATCCTAGCCTCAACCACCGGGATCACCCTTTCCAGTTGCTGATTATACACGGTGTGTGCAATCACCGAAAAACATTCTGCTGTCATTATAAACTTGTAACCCTAAAATTGTGTCCACTTGGCTGGCTGTCCTGACACATCTGATCACTGTACAGTCACAACTGCTGAAAGTGTGTAGGGGTGAAAACTGAATCGGGGTTGGCTGCGACAGCCCAAGTGATGTAGAAGCTTATAAAACTCATACTCCCAAGATCAAACATTTAGAACAGCCACTTTAGCTATCTAGTGAAAGATGATGCCTTCTCACAGCATAGAGCTATAAAAAGATTAGGGGTAAAGGAAAAAGATCAGATGGAAAAAATAATACAGCCAACTAATGTTTTCCGGCAATAAAAATGACCTACCCAACAGACCTAAAAATTGCTTGTCTTTCTTAATACTGTTGTACAATATATCAGCAAGTAAAATTTGCTTTTGCTATAGAACCTTTGCTTTGTTGCACTAATCTCTGCTTCTTACATTAGATGGGGTTTGTTTGTGCAATCTTAATAATGGTCGACCCAAATATCAGTATCTCACTTGATAAGGGCAACAGTAAGCACAAACCACACAACACACTGGTACAATTTTATTAGTTTGCTTTATGTATGTTGTGCATTTATTTCAGTGCATTTATAGAACTCACAGAAAGTTGAAACTTGAATTTACAGTTCCAGTTAAACAATAATTAGCAATAATTAAGATGGATTTAGTCATTGATAACAGAGAATGTTTAAGCATGTTCTTTCCTTTCATTCGTGAGAAGTATTAAGTATTTGCCAAAAAGGAATTTTTTTTTTTAAACTGTTTTGTTTAAAAGTTAGATATCAGTAGTAATTTATAGTGCAAAGATGTTTTCTTTAAGAGAACCAGCACGTTTCACCTTCACACTGAAAAAAGAGCTCAGAATGTATGAGTTCGTGCTTGGGTTTCAGCTAGCCTGGAAGCAATTGGTTTCACTGCAGAGGATCTTTTCTCCTATTTTACTTGTTCACTTGTTTACTCAGTTTCCCAAACAGCAAATTCTTTCAGGTTTAAAGAACCTAAATGACCCTTGCATTTCTGTTTATAGGGGACTATTTTATTTTACACTGGATTCGGCTCATTACTCTTCGGTTGAAGGTTAAACAACCCTTATAGTGAAGCATTTTCTCCAGCACAATTCATTAAAAACAAGCTTGGAGCTTTCCAGAGAAGGAAATTGTTATCCAGAGAACAAGTTAAAAAAGTTAAAAAACTTATTGTTCCTCCTTTCACTTGTTCCTGTGCCTTTAAAAGCACTGTACAATAAAGTGCTGAATTTTAAAATATTGAGGTTTCAAACCATGGTTATTATGGTCAAGCAATTCTAAGTGTTTTGGTTTTGTTCTTAATTGTTATTTGAATGTTATATGGAAATTGGAATTGGTACAACTGTGTGAAAATATTTTTAGCAAATGAATGGCCTTGATAATTTGCCACACGCTCAAATTCTAGGAATCTACAGAAACTGCAAGGCACCCCAGCAAAAAAAAGGGGAAAAAATAGCTTGATTCCACTGGAAACATGGTCTTATTGTAATGTGGATCAGCTGTTGTGATATAATAATAATAACTTGTAATTATATAGTGCCTTTCTCTTAAAATAAAATGTCTCAAAATAACTTACAAGTTATATTCGCAGGCCCCAGGAGAAAGCTACTGAAGGATGTATATTCTAATTAATATCATTTTTGCGTAAACATTTAAAAAAAACACAGCATCTTCACAAATTGTTTTGCACAATTCTTCATCATTGCACATTTTACAGAGAACTAAATAGATTTTAGCAATATTTAGCTTAACTCACAGTGAGACATGGCATCTGAGTCATACTCAGTTCAGTTCATTTTAAAAAAGGCAGTGAATGTATTTTGCCAAATAGTGCAGTTTTCTCAGGTCAAACAGACTATGAAAAACCCAATGAGAATCCACTGGTGGGAAGGAAAATTCAATCATTCCCAGATCAGATTTGTTTCTGAATATCATGTTTTGGATATAATCATACCAGGGATTTAAGTTTGAATTTGTTTGCCCCAGTCAAGGTTGAACTCTTTGTGACTCTTTCCAAGTTCAAGAAAATGTAGCCAATAAATGTAGCTCTAAATGCAAATTTCCAGGCACTTAACTGGAAACAAAGGTTCTTTGACGTGTTACAAAATATATGTCACTCGCAGCTATCTGACTATATAGTCTCAATTCGGGGGGGGGGGCAGGGGTGTTTACAAACTTGCTTTTACCAATTCAGCACCAGGAATGGGTTCTTAAAGAGATCCTCAATAAAAGTAAATGCTTAATGAGCTACTTCCAATCCTACATACTTTAATGTCTACAAGCTGGGGGTCCCTTCATTTTCACTCACTGAAGAAGTGGATTTCAAATGCCATTCACAGGAGGTGCATTATATTATTCACCATTTTTCAAAAGTCACTATGCAAACAGAGCTCACACTGAAACCTCTTGATGTTTAGATGACTTTGGAGCCTACATCTTCACAAATTCAGTCACAGTATTTCCACCAATGCTCACCAACAGAATAATAGTAATTTCATTGTTTTACTGCATAAAATCAGTGTTCTCGGGGTGATAAAAAAAAACATTGCCCAAACGAATGTAAGACTCAGAAAACTTACTGTAGGACCTGCCTATCAAAGGCCACGTTTGCTTGGCCATGTTGCGAGTCTGGCAGGAAATAAACCAGACCCAGCCAAAGTCTATCCCACGGCAACCTGTACAACCTTTGTATCTTAGTGATTTCAGGGCCTTCTATATATATATATGTGTATTCTGCTTGCTTGCCCATTTTCATCCTTTGTGTTAGAATTTCTCAAATGCCGATAAGTGATATTGGCATTTGGGAGTTTCTAGCACAAAGAATGAAAATAGGCAAGCTAGCATAATGGTCTCAATCACAAAACCATAAGATTGGAGAAGGACCAATTGCTCAGTTGGAGGAAATTTGATTGATTAAACAAGTTGCTCCAATAAACCTACTTTGGAATTTACTGTGTTCTGTTCCTTTGCTTGTTTAGGCACTGCTCAAGCTGACATTCAGCCAGAATCTAACTCTCCAGAGAGGAACTTACCCTACACCTTCAGACCATGTAGAGCCCCACGAATCACACAGGGTTGGTTCCACTCTAGATGGACTAATCAGTTTCACTGTGATAGACTAGACATAGGTTAACATAGCTTCCCTGTTGTCACTTGAGAACAGAAATAGGTTTAGTGACATTAACTGGAATTTCATTAATTTTGACAATTTTTCTGACACTCATAAATATGGAAAAAAACAGATTAACATTGTTAAATGTATTTAACAGTCGTGTTCCAAAACTGAATAACTTTTGATTAGTTCTAATGTTCTCTATTCATCCTGTTTGAATGCAAGTAATTGTATGTTGTGGATTGTACTGTAAACCACACGATAATCCTATTCTTTCACCAACTGCCCCTTAAGAACTCTCAGTGCAGAGGTCCAAAGAAAGACCTTTTTCAATGTGGGGAAAATATGTGATAAACTTTTCTGGTTTCCACTTTTAGAGAGCCAGAAAAATACTAAATGAGAGATGGGGATTTGTAATTTTTGCACAGGGAGCAGCTAGACTGGAATCTACCTGTGTCTGCAGGGAGGATTTTTTCTTTATTAGCACCCGTGTTACTTAGGTTTGCCCAACTGTTGGATGTTTTCAGGGTTGAAGAGAATTGTTCGTTTGTTGACTTGATTCTATCTAGTGAGGGCTATTTCAAACCTAGTTTGGCTGTATTATTCCCCTTGGGAAAGAAATTAAACAATCTCCAAAGTTAAGTTTCTCCTCTAAATTCTTCACATTATGTGGAAAATGTACAGTTGATATACATACAGTAAATGTTCATTTTCATAGGGGTTATACTCCTAACTTTTGTAACTATAGTAGTTTATAGCATGTAATTTTAAAGGGCACCATCCTCATGAAAAACATTGGGCAAACATTTATACGCTTACAAAATGTATTGATATAATTTAAAAGACACCAACTTCCATTTAATGCATCATGAAAAATAATTTTTTTTTTTTTTTTTTTAGTTCTTCTCTGGTTTGCCAAATGCTTTTTCAGGAAAACACTGCACCTTTAAATGAATTTCTATTTTCACTAATGTTTAGATATTACCACCATCATTCAGGACTTCAAACAGAAATGAATACACAGCAGGTCATTCCGCATCTTAAAGGAGAAGATGGGTTGCTATTTTGGGTCTGAATTAAACTGAAGTCACACCCAAAACATGTACCTATCCTTTTCCTTCTGAGGCCAAATGACCTGCTATACAAGCATACTGCATTTACTTTTTTCTTTTAATCTTTACCATCAGAAAAAGCTCATTCATAACACTAATGTTTAGGTCAAGATGATGATGGTTAAGAAACTTACAATTCAATCAGAAAATAAACGCTAGAAACAAATCCCAAATTTGTCTTTCCTACCCGTACTGGTCTGGTCGATATGAACCTTTGCAGTCTTGGAGCTGTGAGGAAGCTGAGTTATACATTTATTCAGCACTAAACAATTTGGCCACATGACATGACCAGTCAATTATTTAACAGGGGTGATCCAATCTCCACACTGTCACCCCTGCCGAAGTGAACTGCATAGAGTTTGAAATGAGAAAATAAAGAGTACTCCCTACCTGCCTCTGCTACTTCAGAGATGTGTACTTTCTCTTCATATGCCATGAAGCCCAGCACAGAAAAGATGGCAAATCCAGACAGGAAGCTTGTACCACTGTTCAAAGCACTCATTAAGAAGCAATCTCTGAGGGTAGAAGACAAATTAAAAGTCAGCCACAGGTATACAAACAGCTATTTTGTTGGATAAAGTTAACAATGTTCAAAACTGCTGGTTGTGGACACTTGTCAAAATAAATACTCATGAAAAAAACCGCCTGGGAATTGACTTGATTCAAATTCAATAGGGTTTACATTGCACTGTTGGCTAGCTGAAACAAAGTTGCTTTCAGACTTATAGTGGGGCTTTGCTCTGGAGTGGGGCCACCTTCATATGCGTACAGAAAAAGGAGGAAATACATGGCACAAGTTGCAGAACAACATTGAACCTTGTACAACATCAAAACATCTCAAGGGAAATCATTCTTGCAATTTTTTCTGCTTAGCTGAATGCATCGACTGGAGCTGCACCAATAATAAAAGATTTGCAAACAATTAACAATGCTACCTCACCCAAGTGGCCATTATTCATTATGGCAATGAGTTGGCAACAATAAAAAATTACACCAATGGCAGGCAATTTGTGAATGACATTGCAGTTGATTCATATCTTGCCTATATCTAATGTCCATACACACACATTCTAGCAAAGGGTGCGGTGCGTGCATCGTGATCCGGACTAGGAATCCTGATTAGCCCAAACTGCTGCCCTAGCTCTCTGGCCAGGACCAAGATTGGAAATTGAACAGCATAATGAATGCTGACTTGACTAAGCCTCAAAGGTAGGCATTCCTATACTAAATTTGATTGTATAGATTTAATATTAAATCAAAAAAGTGCCTGATATTTGAGAATTTGAAATAATCAATCGTGTTTATTTCAGCTTATGGTTTGTTTGCACAAAACTTTATAAAATAGCCAATGAAGGTAGTCTGAATTTCCTTGAACCTGCCAAAGCTTGCGGCCATGGACACTTGTCCAAATAAATACTCATGAAAGAAACTGCTGTTGGATACCTTTTATGAAGATAAGGACCAATTAACTAGGACCAATGAAAGGGGATCAGGAGGTAGAAAAAGCAGGAAGCAAGGAGAACTAACTGGAGTTTTTTTTCTGTTTGTTTATTGGTTGGATTGTTTGATTTGTAACTTGAAACTGAGAATAAAAGAGATAAAAGAGTTTGAGGAATGGAAAACAAATAGAGAAAACGAGGTCTGATATCAGACTGGGGACAGAAGGGGACTGGAGACTTGGAGATGAAGAAGTCGGAAAACCCCAGACCACAAGAAAAAGTGGGGGTTTTCTGCCAGCTCCCCCAACATCATTCTTGGGACTAAAAATTGGTGATCCGGGGACCACAGAAACAGAAGGAAACTGTGAACTTTAGGTCGAGAGTCCTGCCAGCTCCTCCAAAGGTGTTGGGAATTGATTCGAGCAGGAGACCAGAATCACATCCAGACCAGTCATTCTAGGAGGGGATTTCATTTGTATATTGGAGAGAGATGGGAGATCTATCAGATAAGATGGGAAAATGGATGTCACATCCAAGCTGCTCCAAAGAGTGGTGATGTGGTGCACCATCAGCGTGACATTTTCAAGGCCCTTGTGGATGGTGCACCAAAGCAATTTACCTTTTCCAGGCCAAACGGGTCGTTTTTTTAGCACATAGATTTCCTGTGCGTTTTGCGAGGTCTCGAGGTTAGGAAGGGAAAGGGGACGTGAAAATTGAATGAGGGATATGCTGAAGCTGAGTCCACAGAGGCTAAGGACAGATGGGGCCTGACCCTGACCAGAACAGCTCCAAGATGCCACCTCTCCGCACGGCAGGGTAGCTATGCACAGGGAAGGTTTTGTAGAGGGCACTCGACCTGTTACCAGAGTGTGTCCCAAGATGTGACGTGTGTGGGAGGGTTGGAAAAAGTCTCCCCCCACAAAGTGGGGAGTAGCGGAGTGGGAATTTTGGCCTGCCATCCGTAAGGGAAGGAAGGCAGAGTTGGGAATAGCCCAAAAGCGTAACTGCTCCATGTAAATAATAGAGAATAGAGAAGCAGAATAGAGAAGCGAGGAGGCCCTGGTCCCTCCGCTCAAGGAGAGTGGGAGACAGTGGTGGCCGACACAAGATAACAGGCACTTCTTTGAAAGTATTGAATTTGAAGTGGATGTATTTTTTTTCTGTTACAGGTGAGTTTTCCTTCCATGAAGCAAATGGAATGTGTTGTTTATAGACTTGCTTGAGGAACAAAAGGACGGAGCCATTTGCAATTTGTCACAGTTTTGAAATGTGTGTTTTGTTGCGAATTTGTTCTGTGACGGGTGTGTTTTAATATTAAATTTGAATTGAATTTTTTTTATATATACCAAATATATATTTGTTTTTAAAAAAAGCTGAAAATAAGAGTTTTCTACACATTGGGTGTTGAGAACATAATAACTGCCTGGGAATCGAAAGGAACGTTTGTACAAGGTGAAAAAAACTCCTCCAGAAAACTCCTCCAGAGCATATGCAGTTGAAGCTGCAAGACAGATATTTAAGCAGCACACTACCTGTAAGTATTGTTATTGAAATTGTTGTAGCTTCCCAGGGCTGTGAGGCATCCAATACAGAGAGCATAAGAAAAGAAGATCTGGGTTCCAGCTTCCATCCACACCTAATGGAGACGAAAAACAAATCAAGATGTTCAGCAATGGATGAGATTGGGTTCTATCACCAATTGTTAACAGGAGTTATCATTTTTGCCATCTGTTTAAAATTGGATATCTGATTCGTTATGACCCATGACATTTGATAACATGCAATTGACCCCATGACATCTTACAGCAGTTGTGATCATTTTATGTTTGCTACACATGGACTGCTATGAGTCGTGTAATAAACATGCATCATAATTCAAGAGGTAGTTACTCCATTTGAAATTATATATGCCATTTCCTGAATCACAAACAACCATAAAGTGAATGATCAATTTATATGGGAGACTGTTGGCCAGGACACCAGGACCGCCATGGGATTTTTAACAGTCAGACAGGACCTCAGTTTAATGTCTCATCTGAAGGATAGCACCTCCAAAAGTTCAGCACATCCCCAGCACTGTATTAGAGCGTCAGCCTAGTTCCAAGTCCTTAGGTGGGATCTGAACCCACTATCTCCTAATTCGGAGGCAAAAGTGCTTCTGACTCAACAACAACAAAATTACATTTGTATTTCGCCTTTCACGGCGCGAGGACCTCCCAAGGCGCTGGACAATCAAGTATTTCGGACCCAAGCTAGGGGTCGGGATCAGGGAGGGTGGAGGGCAAGAGGGGGGAAGCAGGACGATCAAAGGCATGGTCGAAGAGGAGGATCTTCAGACAGGTCTTGAAGGAGACAATGGAGGGGGATGGGACTGCGGGATGGAGTTCCAGAGGGTGGGGGCAGAGTAGCTGAAGCCCTGCTCGCCAATAGTGGGGTGTACGAGGTAGGGGCATGAAGCAGGCCGGAGCCCGCTGAGTGGAGGAAGCAGGCAAGTTGGTAGGGGCTTAAGAGGTCGCAGAGGTAGGAGAACAAGACCATGGAGGGCTTTGAAGGTGAGGACCAGGATCTTGAACTGTACCCTCTGTATGATGGGATGCCAGTGGAGTCGGGCGAGGATGGGGGTGATAGGGTCACAGAGCCTGGTGCGAGAGAGGACATGGACTACAGAGTTCTGGATGATCTGCAGCCTATGGTGGGTGGAGTTGGGGAAGCCGACAAGCAGAGAGTTTGCATAGTCAAGCCTGGATGTTATGAATGCGTGTATGAGAGTCTCGGAGGCCTCCGGTGTGAAACAGTGCAGGAGCCAGGCGATGAGGTGGTGTGTGCATCCTTGGATGGTGATTCTGTCAATGCCTGAGGTGTGGAGGCACTAACGTGAGCCAATCAGGATGGCCTTGACCTTCTGCCACTCTGCCCCCACTCCCTGGAACTCCATCCTGCAGTCCTTCCGCCTCACCTCCTCCCTTGCCTCCTTCCAGACCCAGCTCAAGACCCTCCTTTTCAACTGTGCTTTTGATCACCCTCCTTCACCCCCTGCCCTCCACCTGTCCCAATGCCAACCCCCAGCTCAGATCCGAATATATTTTTTAAAATGTCTTTTAAATTAAAAATATACAAAATATAACATGTGTATATGGTGTATTAACTCTTTACCCTCATACCCACCTCACCTCAGGCCAAAAAAACTATAACGGTCAAATTTGATCGTATTAAAAGAAAATAATCTAGCACCTTGGGACGTCATCCCGACATGAAAGGCGCTATACAAATGTAAGTTTGTTGCTGGTGTTCAACTGTAGAAAGTTAGCTCTCATCCAGGATTTGATGTCTGACAGACATTCTGTCAGGATAGCAGTGGTCCTAGAGTCGAGGGTGGAGGAAGAGGGATAGAGTTTGAATACATGTGGAAGTTGACCCCATGTCTGCGGATGATGTCACCAAGAGGGAACACGTAGATATTGAAGTGGAGCGAACCAAGGACAGAGCCCTGAGGAACGCCACATAAGATGGTGCGGGGATGGAGAAGGAACTGTTTGTGGTGATGAAGTGGACACACAGCCAGGCTGACACACAGTATTGTTGGAGGGGAGTTGTGGGGGAGGGAAAGGAGGGCCCATCAAAATAAATCAAAAATAAAGTGGTGAAGCGACATTGGCAATGACCTGAAAAACAGACATTTTTCTTCTAGCACGAAACCGGTTCGTGAGCAGAAAACAATTGTGTCAGTTGATTACATATGCAATCAAACCCAATTTTGGCATCAGGATTTTAAATTCTGCATTATAATGGGACTCCAATGTATACACATTTCAAATTAGTTCTATTTGTCTTCAGGATGATTTGAGAAAAGATTTTTTTCTTGGTGGTGGCAATGCTCTCAAGCATTTCATGCTGATCTTTGCCAGTTCCTCAATACTCCAGAGCACCAACGATAAACGATCATTCAACCTTGCTTGTCAGCAGGACTTGGAAGATGCAAACAGTCACTGGAAGCAGGACTTCTTGCCACTCAACCGCTGCAAGCATCCAGTGGTCCTTGCTGAACAAGCATCAAGAAGTTTGTCAGACTGTACACTATAGCATTTTAACAGATCGAGCTCCAGTAGTTCCACAATACACACTCTGGAGTCCCCAAGACTTTGTCTTGCCAACCTGTACCAAATTTTACTCTCCAGAATTAGGTCTGTAGGGTCTGTTCCTCCCAGGAGAAAGTACACTTTCTATTCCAGATAGGAAAATTTCCATGTGTAGGTGGTAATCATACGTGGAACTCTCAGCCTTGTTTTGAAATTCTTAGTGATCGGTATCTTGACACATGGTAATTGATATCTGCATATATAAAAACTGTAAATTTTGGGGCTAGATTCAAATCAAGGTCCCCAAATTGAAGGGACAATCTTGCCTTTTCAATGATAAATTTTAATCAGTTACCTGAGGATCAGCTAGCTTGGACATATCAGGGTAAAGGTAATATTTGATTCCCTCAACAGCACCAGGGAGTGTCAAGCCTCTGATCAGAAGGATGGTCAACATCACGTACGGGAAGGTAGCAGTAAAATAGACAACCTGCAAAACAAAAAATGAACAGCTTAAAAGATATTCTGTCTAATTATGGATGAGTTGAGTAATACATCTCATCACAATGACAAATTAAATTTCACAAGGTTACCAGGGAAGTGCAATAAATAAGGCTTGTCAAACACATCCTTCCAAATATCCACTGTATTATCTTTCCTTTGTAGTATTAAGTTGGATCTCTTCTCCGGGGGTAATAATCCCTTCTTAAAAAAAAAATAATTTGGTCACTTAATCCATGACTGTTTGTGGGACAATGTTGTGCGCAATTGGCTGCCGCGTTTCACCCACAAAGTACAGTCAATTCACTTTACAGTATATTCTGTGAAGTGCTTTCAGACGGGTCGAAGACGTGATAAGGCGCTATATCAAATGCAAGTATTATTAAATGCATCAGGCATCCTGGCTTCAACCACCCTCACTGATATTCCATTCTAAATGTCATTTTAATTCCAAATTATCATTTGTATGAAGAAAATATTTCCTGGTGTCTATTCTAAACATGTCCTTCTTAATCTAAACCTGTGCCCTCTGGATTTAATATTCGCAACTTGAGTTATGAATGTTACCAATAGACTGAATGTTTATTTGTAACAGCAAGTTATAACCCACACACATTCCACTTTCTATTCTCACCTTGCCAGTCCCCTTTACTCCCTTCCAGATGCAGAAATAGCAGACAGTCCAGGACAGAAGGAGACAAAGGGCCAGCTCCCACTTGATGGTTCCTAAATGTTCAATCCCATCTGATAAGTTCAAGACGCGTTTCCTGTAAAGAAAAAAAATTAAAATGTGCACCTATATATTGTTTTCAAAGCAATATATCCACGTTCAAATTGAATATTCATCTGATCTTGAATTTTTTAAAAAAAAACGAAGCAAACTACCCAATATTCTATAATGGACCACAGCAAGTTCAACAACATCTGAGTGAATGACAAATTACATTTCAAATGTTTCGCAGACCTAGTGTAAAATATTTAAACTAAGTAAGGAGAGGGGGAAAACAGTGGAATCAGATAAGGTTATAAAAGCCTTGCAAAAAGAATTTGATAGGGAATGTACATGAGCTAATAAGAGGCAAATGAAGGGTTCCAGCCTAGCTCAGTTGGAAGCATGCAAGCCTCTGAATCAGTAGGTTGGGAATTCAAACCCCACATCAGAACTTGGAACTCATATAGCCTAAGCTGACAATCCAGTTCAGTGCTCAGGGTTTACTACATTGTTGGGAGGTGCCATCCTTCGGATGAGATATTAAACCAAGGCTCCATCTGACAGTTCAGGTGGACATTAAAGATCCTATGGCACTATTTAAAAAGAGAAGGGAGTGCCTTAAGAACAACCCCCCAAATAAAATTGGTCAATCAATTAATGGCTGTTTGTGGGTGCAACTTGGCTGCTGCTTTTGCTTACAAAAATACACAGCCACTAGACTTTACAGTAAATCCTTGGAAGCACTTTAGCACATCCTCCTGATGTAAAAGGTGCTATATCAAATGCAAGTTTTATTATTATTAAACATAATAGACAAATCCAAGATTCAGTAGGAAGCTAGAATAGGGAACACCAATTTTTCACATCTCCCTGCCATTTTAGTTTAAATCCTCTGCTGCAGCCTGAATTATTTTAGTACCTTGGAATACTTTGAAACCTATAGGAAATTAGAATAGGAAACACAAGTATTGGATGGGATAGAACTTGTCAAGGGGGAAGCTGAAAGAGATCAAGGAGTGTTAGTTGACTTATCGCTTTATATGTTAAAACAGTGTGAGGCAGCGATAAACAAGGCAAACAAGATTGGACATCACTCCATTCCAAACATGAAAACCTTCAGTCTAGTTTGGATACTTTTAAATGTGGTGACGGGTATTCGCACGTGTCAGCCACTCGGTTGACAAAAAAAAAACTAAATTTACAGGAAACCTAAAAGGGAACTGACAAAAGTCAAGAAGAGGAAGAAGACCAAGACAACATTGCTGCATTTTGGGAGGCAAAATTTTAGTGTCTTCCCTGATAATTTCCAGTAAGTAATCATTTAATATGTTCGCCATCTCCTGTTCATTCTCTTTTTCATCTTTGAATTCCTTAGGGTTTTAATATTTTCCCTTACTGTTTTAATATTGAAACAATTTTTTGGTCTACCCTATTTCAGCAAACTCCCATCTTATATAATTTATACTTCAACTTACTCCCAAAACTCAACAACCGGTGAGGTGATATTTATTGCACTTGTCAAGTTGCTGACTGAAGAGTTCTTTGTGAATGCCACACAGGTATCTATAAGATTAAAAAAAAGTTAGTTAGACAATACATAAACAATCTTAGGGTGTAAATTGTGATCTTTCTTAAGAGGATTCCCCATAAAAGAATCTGGACACACAAATTTAGACTTCACTACATCAATATTTTTTTCAGTGGTATACCATTGTACCGAAAATGCGAGCAGTCCCAAAGGATGTTTATCTTTTGTTTTAACAGTTGCAGTGTAGAACCATATACTAATCTAACTTGATAGCTGTATTGCAAACAGAGCACAAGCTGTCTGAATTCTGACACTCGGAAATTGCACTTAAAATTATAAAAAGGTATAAAACATGACATTGTTGTATGCTTCATGTTTACCTGAGTTCCACTCGTGTTTGCAGTTGGCCCATGGCAGCTCAGCAGAAAAACAACTGAAGAGGTAGAAGAAGGCCCAGGCTAGAATGAGGATGTAATACACAATCTGGTACAAAACTATTACTTGTGAGCCATATCCAATACCTACCAAAGGGAAAAGAAAGTAACCTTCAGCATTTGGCAAATAAATGTTTGAAACAAGAAAAACAATACATCAAAACACAAACATGAATATATTAAACTGCAGATTGAAATTTGGTGAAAAATACATTTAAAAGTCCAAGATAGAGATTGGAAAAATTGGACCTGAAAATTCATAAAATAATTGCTGGAGAGAAAATACTCTAGATGTATTCTACTTATATAGCATGTTAGCTAGCGTACGGAATTTGTCAAATTCTTAAAGAATCCTAAATTTTGAAGCTGTTTTTGTAAATTCTCCCCAGCATTTGCTGCAACAGCTTCTCATATCTTAAAAGAGGTGAGGGAGGTCTTGACACAGATCTGAAGAGATGGGAGGGAGAGAGTTGGAAGGACTCCTGGGTGGAGTTCCAAAGAGTGGGGCAATAAGCTGAAAGCCAAATGCCAATGGTGGGGCACGTAGGGCGGGAAATGTGAAGTAGGCCTGTGCCTGTTGAGCAAAGAGAGCGGCCAGTTTGTTCGGTTTGAGGAGGTCACAGAGGTACGGTGGGGCACAACCATGGAGGAACCATTAAGGAGAAAATGAGGATTCTGAACTCGATCCTCTGGGGGATGGGGAGCCAATGGAACAAGATGAGGATGTGGTGATAGGCTGGCGGAGCCTAGTATGGGAAAGGACATGGGCTGCAGAGTTCTGAACAGTATGCAACTTGTGTGGGAAAGAGCTGGGTTGGCCCATGAGCGGCGCTTTGGCATAGTCAAGCCTGGACGTGATAAATGCATGGATTCGTGTCTCGGAGGCCCAAGAGAGAGATAGTGGCAGAGGTAGGCAATATTCCAAAGATGGGTGGAAAATGCAGGGCAGATCAGATATAGCTGCTATTGGAAATAGAAAATGATGTAGTCAGTAATGCTCTACTATTGTGGACAATAAAGCAAACAATCAAACCATTACTGGTTACAACAACAACAAAATTACATTTGTATAGCGCCTTTCACGTCGGGAGGACATCCCAAGGCGCTGGACAGACAGAGTTATGGACCCGGGCTGAGAGTCGGGCTGGGGGAGGGGAGGCAGGGATATTGAAAGCATGGTTGAAGAGGAGGGTCTTGAGATCGGTTTTGAAGGTGGCAAGGGAGGGGATGAGACGAATGGACTGCGGGATGGAGTTCCAGAGGGTGGGGCAGAGTGGCGGAAGGACCGTCCACCGATAGTGGGGCGAGCAAGGCGGGGGACGTGAAGCAGGCTGAGCCCGCTGAGCAGAGGGAACGAATAGAGTGGTAGGGGGTTACGAAGCCGGAGAGGTAGGGGGAGCAAGACCGTGGAGAGCTTTGAAGGTGAGGACCAGGATCCGGAACTGTATCCTCTGTGTGATGGGAAGTCAGTGGAGTTGGGCAAGAATGGGGGTGATAGGATCGCACAGCCTAGAATGGGAGAGGACACGGGCTGCAGAGTTCTAGATGATACTTACCCTCAAAGAGGGGGCAGATCTTTCTCCAGGATGTGATTCCACCCTCTCTTGTATATTGTCCAAGGGAAGTTTCCAAAAAAAACATTGGGATTCCACAGATGATAAGGAATATAACATAAGGAATCAAGAAGGCACCTGTAAAAAAATATACAAATGAGAATTAACAGTCAAAATTGGTCCATTTTTTTTTGGTATGAGGTTCCCGAGAGGATTTATGTGTTGAAAATCTGTCTGCGGGAACCTTATGTATTTTAAGTAATCCATTTCAAAAGACATACTGTGAAATAGAAACCTTCCTGTACTGTGCTAGATTTAGCAATTCCTCTCCATCAAATGATCATCACTGTGCAGAGTCCTACTCAGTTTGTTGAAAGAGGTTCAATTATGGACAAGATATGGGTACAGGAACCAATATTAATTGCACACAAATGATTTGTCCACTATGAAAAAACGGATAGGACATTGAAATGCACTTCTCCACCAGCAAGTCAACAGATCATCGAAGTCCTCAACTCGAATATCAGCAATTGTATGGCTGTTTCTAGTCTGGAATATAGCTGTGAGGATTTTCTCTGAGAGCTTCTCAGAACTGCTGAAGTGACCCTTTCCATCGAGTTTACCATGCCTGTGTTTGCTTCTGCCTAATTCCAATGTCTTCCCCGTTTCTCTAAAGCAATCCACCTTTGCAAAGACTGCAATAGCAGCTGATGTAATATCTACCCCACCCACCCCAACACACACATAGTTCTCTAATTCCTTTACACATGTAACTATTTTGTAATGTTTGTATGTTTTTCAAAAGCATTGCCAAATCACCTCTGAGTGCCTACCCAATAATGCATAGTATTTAATTACAGGGTAAAATCACAGGCATGATGGTTCTTTTAAGACTGATATGTGAAGTATTGTCTTTCTACTCACACAAGATATGAGGGAGTGGCCTGCCTGAAATGGGTCCATTGGTCTGAATCCTTCCTTACAAAAGCAAGGAACAATCATTCCTCCACACATGGAGGGTACTCTTCCATTGAAAGAATGAAGATGACCCTACAAATAAATCTTTTTTTTTCTTAAATTCATGCATCTTCTTCACAATAAGTCACTTGTTCAATACGTGAGGAAGAGCTGTCTATATTTACAGGAGAACATATATTGAGATTCCAGATGCAAATCATGCATCATCACAGTTGCTAGGTACCAAGAAGTAACATTGACAGATGCTCTCTAGTTCAAGGAGGCTCCATTCATTGAATCGATTGGCCCTTCATTGAACCAGAATGTTTCCGATTAGCTACAACTATTCTTTGTTTGACCAATTATATTTTGTTTGTTAAGAGGCAAGCAATAATTAGGATTAACAAAGACTGCAATTACAAATGGCCCTTGTCAGCATTGACGTAATGGAATTGATGTGCCAATGATGACTGTTGAGAAAATCGGTAGTGGTCTGCCACACAGATGAAAATGAGGAAACCTTTGGTAGGAAACGAGAATTAGTTTCAGAATCAAAAAACAGGAAGATCCTGATAGACAAGCATTGCCTGAGTCTTGCTCATTCTGTAAGCAAGATAACAATAAAGTCTTCCAAGAAGCCTAAGCAATATAGAAAGGAAAATAAACTACAATAATTTTTTTTTTAAAAGTGGCAGGCAAACCAGAAATATAGAATTCAAATAAGGGAAGTATAGGGGATCAAATATAATTGGTATGGATAATTTCTATTTGCTACGTTTAAATTGTGAAATCTATATAATAATAATCCTTATAATAATCCTTGCATTTGATATAGCGCTTTTCAAGTCTTCTATACATCTCAAAGCCTTCACAGAATATAAAGAGAATTGGCTGTATATTTGTGGGCAAAATGTAATGGGATAAACAGAATATACATTTCCCGATTGATCTGTTTAATGATTAACTGAAATTGTGAAGGAACATCAAGAGGAAGATACAATCCTGCACCAAGTGCTGAACTATGCAACAGCTAAACAAGGGAAGAGTAAGTTATAATTAGACAGCACCTCAGGGCAGCCATCACAATATGGTTGTGTTTAAAGTCCAGTGGAGAAGTGAAAGAATGTGACAGCAATTTTTAATTTCAGAAAAATGGATCTAAAAGGGTTGAAGAGAGAACTGTGAAGGCTGTGCTGGGATACAGTGCTAGAAGGGAGAGCACAAAGATAACATGGAAACCTTTGAAGAAAACATTGCAATGGATTCAAAGTAAACTTGCAAAGTAACCCTCGTCCATGCCTTCAACACTTCCCCACCTCAACTCCTCCAATGCCCTCCTCGCCAGTCTCCCCAACTACACTAACTACAAACTACAACTGATTCAGACTCCGCCACCCAAATTCTCACCAACACTAAACTTCGTACCCCCATCACACCAGTCCTCGCCAGGCTCCACTGGCTCCTTATCACAAAACAGATCATCTACAAATCCCTTCACATCCTGGTACCTCCCAACTTTTATTACCCCCTCTCTCCACACTCCACTACCTGGTGCCTCCACTCGGTTAATTCTAGCCTCCTGTTGTCCCTCGTCCCCTCCACTCCACCATCAGTGACTGCACTTTCACCACTATGCCCCCAACTTTAGAACTGTCTTCTTCAATTTCTCTGCTTTACCCGCTCCTTCCCATCTTTTAGATCACGACTGCAGATCTTCCTTTTCGACCGTGCTTACGGTCACCTCCTCCCTCCACCCCGGCTAAGCATACTACTGTTAAGTGCGCCGAGGCGTTGCCCCGCATGAAAGACGCTATATAAATGCAAGTTAGTGTTGTTTTTGTACATTTGGGCAAGAAAGAAAGTAATCCGGGGGTCATTTTAAATGTATGGGAAAGACAGAAATAAAATAGAAAGGGAGATTCAAAATGTAGGACACATAAAACATAATGTGAAAGTTTTTTTTAAACATACTAGTAGCAAATAAGCAGTCAGCAAAACAGTAGAGCCTCCACAAGATTCTAAGAGTGATATTGAATCATGTGACCAATTCAGAGCAGATATCCTAAATAACTTCTTTGTCTCCATATTCACAAAGGAAACCATTGATTGCCTTCCTGATACAGATCTAGAATTTCCCGGCTGGTGAGAAAATATTAAGAGGATAGAATTAACAAATGAAAAGGTGACATGGAGACATAGAGCATTCAAACATAAAATGTCTTAGATATATTGTACATTAAGTTCCTTGAGGACTATGAAATCACTCAAGTGATAGTGGATTTCTGCAGGCAATTACTGGAACAGAAATGGTGTCCAAGAAATGGAGAGGGATGCATTATTAACAGATCCATAAAACTTCAAAGAAATATTCACTGCAAATATGTTAAAACAATGTCACATAGGAGATTGGTCTACATGGTCATCAGGCAAGGAATGGAAGGGGGGAGGGAGGTGGAGAACGACAACTTTGTTTTAGTGGAGTAGAAATTGGATACTACCTTAAAAGATAATTTTTAAAAATCCTTGCATTTGATATAGTGCTGTATCATGTTGTCGAGTCATCGCAAATCGCTTCACAGGATATCCTGTAAAGTATTGACTGTGTATTTTGTGGGCAAAAGTCTTCTCAAATCCTTCTCCACTCAAGCCCCTCAGACCAAAAATAATAGACTTTTTCTAACATCAGTGAGAATCATAGTCTTAGTTATAGCTTAGTTTGTGGAGTCCTGTAGCATGGTGGTTAAATGCGTGTCTCAAAAGCGAGAGGACCTAGGTTCGATTCCCGGGCAGGGCGAAAACTTGGACAAGTTTCCTTGCTCCATACTCTTCTGTTTTCCGAGCATTAAGTAGGAACCTGGTGTTGGGCAGATCGTTTTCCGGGGCTGATAATCTCTCTATATAAAAAAAATTGGGTCACTCAATCCACAACTATTTGTGGGACACTGCTGTGTGAATAACTGCACTTTACTACCAATCAGTATTACAATCTAAAGGCTTCCTCTCCCCAATGTGGGTCACATATATCTATCAGATAGATCATAAGCGTAGAAAACTTTGCCAATGGATATAACATGGAGCCTAATAATAATCCCTCCAAAAACCCAAAACAATAATAAATTGGTCATTTTCAATCTACGACTGTTTGTGGGACATTGCTGTGCGCAATTGGCTGCCGCGTTCGCCCACAAATATACAGTCAATTCACTTTACAGTGTGTTCTGTGAAGCGCTTTGGGATGTCCTCCCGACGTGAAAAGCGCTATATCAAATGCAAGGATTGTTGTTGTTATTGTGTGGAACTGGCTGCCGTTTTTCGCCCACAAAATACAGTCAATCCACTTTACAATATATTCGGTGAAGCGCTTTGAGACTTCTCAACCACGGGATAAGGCGCTATATATAAAGATTATAAATATATTAATTCAACTTTGGGTACGTCAAGTTTCTATTCTTATGAGTTGCTCAGACCACCTAACTGCAGGAGCAGAGTGAGCAGGTCTCTTTCTTGGATCAATGGAACTGACTATCATAATGAAGGACACAAAGATCTTGGCTCTGAGAACCTGTAACAGTTGAGTGTGTCTGAGTTGATTGCAGCTCACAATACATAGAAAACATCTCCAGGGGGCTAGCCATCGTGAAGGCCGTGATTATAGGGTAGTTTCTAAAGCCCACTAAGAACCCAAGCAGATAAAGCAAATTCCAACTTGGGTCTTGGTAGGTTTTCAAAGATGGGCAGGCAGAGGTGGATCAGACTAGGAAGCACTTTAATGTTTACCCAACTGTCCAGATCCTGAACACTCTGGACAAATTTGTTCTATGCAGCTCAAACATCTCAGTTGAGACCACAAAGGCATTGCTGGTGTGCTTCCAGGAGAAAGACCATAGGGTCTCAAGCGACCCCCAAAGGTTGCGAAGATCACATTTTATTAAGTCATCTTTGCTGGAATGTAACCATTTAAAAGAAGCCAACAAACTGCTGGTCTTCCATCGCAATGCCAAGCTCATCATGAGAAAAGGTTTCCAATGCAGCAATTAAGTAATTCATTCTGATGGGTCAGGATCCTCAATGCTTTTGATGATTAATAATAATCCTCGCATTTGATATAGCGCTTTATTAGATCTTTGAGACATCTCAAAGCGCTTCACAGAAAAGTGAATTGAATGCATATTTTGTGTCGAAATATGGCAGCCAACTCCACACAGCAGTGTCCCACAAACAGTCGTGGTTTGAAGTGACCAATTTTTTTTTGAAGGAATTATTACCCCTGGAAAAGCGATCCACCAATCGACTAACAACCAGGTTCCTATTACTGCTAGGTAAACAGAGGAATGTGGAGTAAGGAAACTTGCCCAACATTTTGCCCTGCCAGGAATCAAACTCAGGTCTCGCACTTGTGAGGCGAGTGCTCTAAACATTGAGCGCACTGATTAATGTCTTTGAAGTGGTAGGAACGGCTGGCCGACACCAGGGGGAACCCCTGACGTTCTACCACTTCCTCCTTTCATCACTGACGTGCGTATTGCGCACCTCCCATTGGATTGGGAGACACAGGAGAACAAGCAAATGAAGGATGTCATCAATCTGTCCTGTTTCATGACCAGAACATACACATTCAGTGTTAACATACAATGATAACCTCTGGCTAGCAACAGTCAAAGTCTGCCGTTTCTGCAAACTGGTATTAGACCAGAAGGTAGAGTTTTTGAACAGATCTGATATCAAATGTAACACATTTGCAGACCATTAGTGTGCTGCAAAGTGCAGATGAAGAACATAAGTGTTAGAACTTTTCTGCAAGACTTGAGACCAAACTTGGCAAGTTACAACAGGTCCTGCAATAGGACCCAAGATATAAGATGCACAAATGGATTTTTCTCCTTAGCAGAGGCTCCAGAGTTTCATCTTGCCTGTTAACAACTATACAATTACAACATGTTACTTGGTGCCAAAGACAATGACAACCTGAGTAGAAAACCAGCATAGAGAAGTCCTTAATTATCTTATTGAGAACAATCAAGAGTGCTTTTAAAGAGTATTAATTCTGTGATTACATAAATTTGCCATAATTTATGATGGCATCACCAAACAAAATGAAGAAAATTCATTATAATAAACCAATGCCTTTTACAAATCATGCAATCACTTTGTTATGGATGCTACAGAATCACATAATCGCCTGAGGAACGATCCGATAAGAGAATTCCTCTTCCCTTCCTCCTAAAGTTCAAGCAAGCAGAAACTGCTGAATGTCTGTCCAAGCTTACATTTATCCAACATGTGCCTTACCACTACTTGTCATTCAAGCATCACCCAAGCATTTGCAGGATTAACAAGAGCCAATTGGGAAGAATCCTTATCTCTAACAGTCTACCTTCCAAGACCTGCCAAGGAGCTAGGCTGGCTAGTCTGTAATCATCAGTACCTTGCACTTGGCTCACAAAACAAATAACTCAAACTGCCACAGATTCTTGCTATGCATTTGACCTTGAAGCCAGCTCAATTCTAAGGAAACACATTGCTTATCTACCCCCACCCCAAGGATTGTCAAGTTACAATTATGAAGGCCACAGCTGAAGGGGTGAAATGGTTTAATTTAGTTAGCTCTAAAGGTTAGAAATGTTCTGCAATTTTCTATTTAGTATAAACACATTTACAAGAGCTCTCTCACTTTATAAATGATTTTATATTTATAAAGGTAACCTGAAAGAAAACACATTTAGCATGGAAAAAGACACATCAGCATCTGGTGGCATTGCTGTCAATGTATGTAAAACTCAAGTGTATACAATTATTGATTTAAATACAATTACTGGTTTAAATACATAGCCTGCAAGAGAAATGGATTTTTCTATTGAAAACTTAATTTCAAATTCAAAGTCCTTAACCTTGTAAATACTTAAAATGAAACGTTTAAATTTCTCTTCAAGCCTACCTCCTCCATTCTTGTAACAAAGGTAAGGGAATCGCCAAACATTGCCCAGCCCAATAATTTCTCCAGCAACAGAAAGAGCATATTCCATTTTGTTTTGCCATTGTTCTCTCTCTAGTACTTCGGCTTTTTGGCAAAGGTAATCCTGTTTAGAGTCAGTCCCGCCTCGCTTGACTTCAGGTGTCTTGCTGTCCATTTCACGAAATGAGATTGTCGTGCTGGGAGTTGAGAATTGCTTGAGGCAATATTAACAGCAAATAGGATTACGCCAATCCCCAGGAGTTGCGAAACTGCAAATTTCTCAACAGTGTTTTCTACAAGTTCAGGAAAAACTGAAAACACACAAGAAATAACAAAATTCACTGTCAAAACAGTTTCTGGAGAAAGGTAGGTGATTTGCAGTACAATATTTGAAAACGTTTCATTTATTTAAACAAACAAATTTCTTCCTAAAATTGTATAACACACCTATTTTTTAAAAAATTCTCTGCAATTTTAACCTAACAGCTGCTTGGCCATCCCAGTTATGAGGGAAAGAATTGCCCGTCTGTTGTGAATATACAACCAAAGAGTGAAACAAGTGGGAACATGCACACTCTGGAGAAGGCCAGTAAATGGAACCACTCCCACTGTACGGGCAAGTTTGTACATATTGCTTTCCATTTGATTTATTCCTTTCTATGACTCTTTGGCTAGAATTCAATATATTACACAATCAACCCACAAATATATATTACATAACATAAATATATATTTATAACATAAATAATGAAGGCATAAGCTACATGATTCACATACGTTATATGCACAGTCACACACAACTCACACAAGAATGATCAGACCCACACTAAATTTCTGGACATATGACAATACACAGACAAAAAAGGGGGGGGGGAATACAATAGAATTCTGTTTCTTAAAATCCGAATGTCCTTAAAACCAGTCTACTCAATCTCTCAATTTTGGCTCATATTCTCTTGATAATTGCCTTTGACCATACCTTGGATCAACACAACTTTTCTTTTCCTGCTCAGTTTCTTTTGTGAATTAAACATTAATCCCACATTAAAGCAGGATGTTTGTTACAAATGCAAATTGTTGTGTTGCAGTGTTCACACATAATTCTATTTGATGCTGCTTTAAATAGTGAATTCACTGGAAGGGTTAATGGCTACAGTAATTGGAGCTCATTTAACTAGTAACTTGCTTTAATTTTATTTTCAAAAAATTAGTTTGAAGAGTGGCTGTTTGCAGTAGGGTTCAGTCATAGCAACTCTATTGGAATACAAATAGAAATACAATACAAATAGACCTTATGTATGCATCACTCTAAGTTTGCTTAACAAGCACAACCAAGCAGACACTACACAAAGACAGACAAACATCAATTTAAACTCCATTTTTCCCAGGCTTTATTTTGACTAATTTTCTGTAACTTTTCAATGTCTGTTTAGTAACAGCTTTTTCTCCCCCACTCGAACACTGATTCGCAGTAAGGCGCAGAGAAAATTAAAGGAAACTTAAAATAAATATTGTGAGAATGCTTACCAGTAATAATAATCCTTGCATTTGATATATATATGATTTTTCATGTTGGGAGGACATCTCAAAGCCTTTCACATGATATGATGTAAAGTACAGTGACTATTTTGTAAGCAAATGCTGCAGACAATTTTGCACACAGCAAAGTCCTACAAACAGCGTTGAAATGAATGACCAATTTTATTTATTTGGGGAATGTTAGCCAGGACACCAGAGAAACTTTCTTCTCTTTTAGAACACTACCATGGGATTGTTCAGGTCCACCTGAATTTGCAGACAACAACTCAGTTTAACATCCAAAGGACACACCTCCAAGAATGCAGTTTGCCTTTGAAGCTTGATTTTGTCTTCAAAAAATAAATGTGTAATAGGCACCTTTTCTTTGGACAATATCTGGCAAATATTACTTGCATGACTGTTTTGTTGTGAAAGGCTTCTCCTGAATCTTTGTAGTGCATGATTTCTTTTGTAAAAAAAAACTCACTGTGCCTTATTGTCTGCCTCACTCTAGATAATCACATATCGCTTGACTCATTTTATGAGTCACAAAAAAGTTTCCAGTCACCTGATTTGGAATACAATTCTGATTCCATTTTGGAGATTAGACAAAGTGCTGCAAACTCTGACTATGTCTTGAACTGTGCTCTAATATACAATTTAAATAATACTTTTAATGAATACTTTAAAGCTGATATAATCTGAAAATAAACCCTAAAGAATTAGTTCTTGCTTAAGAAATTACCAAAACAGGACATGAGACTATCAGCCAAAAATAAAAGGAAGCAATACGATTGTTTAGATTCACAGGAAATCCTTGTGCAAGTGTATTCAACAAAATCTAACTTTTCATGGTCTTGGAATGCAGAGTACGTGACAGAAAGAATACAGACTCAGATCTTTGATACAAACCAAGTCAAATGAGATCAAGGTAACTTGTGCGCATTAGTTCATTCTATTTTTACAGCTTTTTCAAAAAGTTTTGCAAGCTATTTAAATCTGTTAAAATAAGTTCTACAGTTTTCAGACATTTTGTGACTCACGTATCAGTGTAAAACAGTTCTAGAATGACATAATGTACCTTTGTATATCACTATGGAAAACGTACCCTCCAGGCAATGCACTTTATGGCGTAGGGCTTAACGCAAGATGCAAATACCAATTTGTGCCAGAAGTTTCAGTAACACAAACATTAATTTGTTCCAAAAATCATGATCACTTATCAGTAATACATAACATCTGTGGCAAACAACTCCATACATTTCTATTAATCATTAATTTATCTGTACAAATCTGAAGATATTGATTCTGCAACAAAATACGAACCTACCTTCTTTTCCTTGTCTGATACTGAGTTTTCCACTATTGAGTAATGGTGTTCTCACACTGAAAAGCAGCTGATGCCTTCCTTCCCTGGTGCGTATATGGTTCAGAAAAGTTTCAGATGCTCTTAGTGCACACTTCGATTTTTCAGTCCTACTGAGGTCTCACAGCTCCAATGGTCACATTAAAAGTGAGAGAGTGATCGGCTGCACTGCACTTTTAAACAGAGCAAAAAACTCCCAAAGGGGAGGAATCTATTTCTAGACAAGCAATGAGGGAGGGGCCATTTTCAAAACAGGTTCATTTCTCCAGGCTGGAGCCTTTTTGGCTAATTGATATCTTCTTACGAAAGTTAGGCGCCTTTTCCTTCCCACTGCTTCTAACATGCAAAAGCAAGTTATTTAAACCACAAATTTGTACTTTTATAAGAAAAATTTTGATCAAGAAAAAATTCAGACGCATTTCTATCAATATTAGAACACTAAACAAAAACAATTTTAAGCTTTGCTGACAGAATCAATCTTTATCAGTTCCATTGCTCATCAAGTAAATTGATTAACAAATTTGAAATGTGTTCGCAGTTTGTTGAGATCCACTTTTGTTGCTTCACTCATTAAGACTCTTGTGTTCCACATGCAAATGCAAAACATTACTTTATTTTCAAAGCATCATTGCAACCTGCAAAGCATGCAATGGCTTGCCATTTCTTACTTTATTCTTGAGTATTCATCATCATTCTCCTTGTGACTAATGTCAAAGGAGCTCTGCATGTCAAGTCTTTTCAAGTTCGGTTAATTGGCAGGAGATGTGGTCATGGGATAGAATACATATTTCCCACCTTGACTCAATAATTCCATTCAGAAAAGGAACTGGACACCTCACAAAATGAAGCCCCTCCTTGCCTAGCCCTGAATAAGAAAAAGAGCTTGTCTCCCTTTCCAAGCTACTCTGTGAGGTTCACAGGTGTTCTCACACCGAAGAGCAGCAGATATTCACGTTTTACAGCTTAAAATAATGCCTTATTTGCATGTCCTCGGAAAGTTTTGAATGTGTTTTTGAACATCATCGAGATGTCAGCCTGGCTCAGTCGGTAACACTCTCGCCTCTGAGTCAAAAGATCATGGATTCAAGCCACACATCGGAACTATGACTCACATGCGGGCTAACACTGCAGTGCTAGGGGTGTGCTGCACCATGGGAGGTGCCATCCTTCAGATGACACATTAAACCATCGGTTCAGGTGGATGTTAAAGATCCCATGACACAATGCAAAAAGAGAAGGGAGTTTCCCCCAGTATTGCGGTCAGCAATCCCTCAAGTAAAACTGAACACTCACATCACACTGTTAGTGGGACAATGCTGTGTGTAAACTAGCTGCCACATCCACTTACAAAATACTAAATGACTACACTTTATAATGAATCATGTGAAGTGATGTCCTCCTGACGCAAAGGTGCTATAATCAAATGCAAGGTTTGTTTTCAATTTTAATCGAACATCAAAAATAAAATTTACTTTTCTGAAAATGGAAGGTAACCACAACAGGGAAGTTAGAAAAAAATATTTACACTGAGAATGCTTGGAAAGTGGTATTTTCGGTCATAAACCGTTGCTGAGGTGGAGTGCATCAATCACGTTAAAAAAAAGATTTAAATGGAGGCTTGAAAAAGAGGATCATAAAAGAACACAAGGTCTTGAAGAGTGGGACTAGGTCAGGTGATTTAAAAGAAGAAAATCGGCAGTGTACACTTGGATTGAATGGCATCTGTAACATTCAATGATTCTCTGTGCATAACTAATAAAAATTGAACTTTTTCACTGTTCTCTTCCTGCTTAATATTTCTGTACAAAGATCTGGGGTTTAAAATATATGTATTTAGTAGCCGTTCTAGAACATTTGCATAAATTTTGATGGGGTCTAAAATTTGTGTCAACAACAACAATTTGCATTTATGTAGCACCCTTCACGTGGAGTATCATCTTGGAGCACTTAGGAGCAGTGGAGAGCTACACAAAGCTGGGACAAAACCAAAAGCACGTTCAAAGAGAAAGGTCTTCAGGTATGATTTCAAAAACAAGAAAGAGGGAGCAAAGTGAAGGCATTGAGAAAGGGAGTTCCAAGCTTTGGGAGTATAATGGCTGAAAGCACGGCTGCTGCTGGTGAAGTGGAGAGGATGAGGGACAAACAGAAGGCCAGAGCCAGCCATATCAGGAAACAAAATTTGAAATCTAGATTTTTCTCAAATCGATAAGATGAACAAAATGCTCAAGTGTGTATTTACATTAGCTATGTGAATGAAAATTAGCACAATTGCAAGGACTTGTACCCAAACCAATACATGGAAATTCCAGAGATATCTGTTGGAATGGAATATACACTCTCCCAGGAGGGACGCACCCTGCTGACCTAATTTCGGAAAGTATTAGCCGCATGTTGGCAAGAACCAAGGACTGAGGGACTCCAGGGTATGCATTGGGGTACTCTTGGGAGTCTAACCAGCTAAACCCACATTGCGTGCCGCTTGTTCAGCTACCCATTAGCACTGTGGCTTGCAGGGTTAATGCAAGCTGAGTATCTCCATGATTTTACTGTATTCGAAGAGAAGTGCTTTCTATGTATGTGTGCATGCATGCAAGCTAAAAATGCTTCAGATAATTTGATCAGTCACCTCCTTGCTGTTTACAGGACTCTATGCTATGCTAAAAGGTTGGCGTGTTTGATGACATAGTTACGACAGTTGACATCAATTGCCTGCAAAGTATTTTGAGACATTGCAATAATCCTTGCATATGATATAGCGCATTATCATATTGTCAATGTCTTAAAGCACTTCACAGGATTTTACTGTCAAGCGAACTGACTGTACTTTTGTCAGCAAATGCAGGAGCCAATTTGATCACAGCAACGTCCCACAAACAGTAATGAAGTGAATGACTCATTTTATTTGGGGAATTGTTGGCTAGGTCACCAGGAGAAACTCCCTTTATCTTTTCAAAGAATGCCTTGAGATCTTTAATGTTCTCCTGAACAGGTTGCCGGAACTTCAGTTAACTTAATCTAAAGGACAGCAACTGAGATTGCAACACTCAGTCCTCCTCTCCTGGTTTAAATCCTAACTAACCCACTGCCTCCACTTTATCTCAAACTGTTTCATCGCCACTGCAGAGTACCTCAGGACTGTTGCCTCAGCCACTCCTTTACCTCATCTGCACGATCCCTTTGGCAACGTAATCCACATATTATGTTTATCGGATTATATGCAAATTGGTTTATTTCCATACGTAGGCAAATGACGACCTAATTTTCAACTTCTCTCGATTCAGGATCCACTTTCTATTTGCCTGTCAGGCAAATATCCTCCAACTTAACATAAATAAGACGAAAGCCATCCACCACCACCATCTCCATGCTTTGGCTCTGATCTCCTGAACTTCCCTGGCTTCCCTCTCAAACTCTCTGAACCGATGCACAACCATAATGCACAGCTTCCTTTTTATCTCCAGCACATCGCTCACCTCTGCCCCCATCTCACATCCAATTCTGCTGAAATTCTCATTCACGTCTTCGTCACATCCCGCTAATACTTTTTCCCAACTCTATCCCTGCAGGTCTTTCAAGTTTCACCATTCACAAGCTACAACCCACGCAAAATTCTGCTGCCTGCATCCTCACCCACACCAAACTACACGCCATCAGCCCAGTCTCCCTGCGGAGCGAATTCAAGTTCCTCATCCACAAATCTATGCATTCCCTAGCACCTCTTTAATTCTCTGACCATCTCATATCTAATATAGCTGTTTGCCCCCTCCACTTTGCTAACTGCTAACTGCCCCCTCCTCTTTGCACCATCATTGGTGACCAAGCTTTTATTTCTACACCCCTAACCTCTGGAAACTCCTCCTTGTAAAACACCCTGAGGTGTTACCCTGCATGGAGCTCTACAAATGCAAGCTGTTGTTGTTGTTGTAGACATTTTGTCAAATTCAGGCAATGGTATGAAGTCCTATTTTCAAGGATTGGCAAGGATTAGGGTGATCACCATGCAGAGTTCGATGTCGGCGAGGTGACGGTGAGGCCAGAGAGACTGGCAAGGAGTGAATTGGAAAATTCTAGTTGAGGTATCAAAGGCACAAATGAGGGCTTCGGTGGTATCCAGTGTGAGATGGGGGTAAAGGCAGATAATGTGATGGAGGTAAAGAAAAGCTGTCTTGGTCAGGGACTAAATGTTAGGAAGGAAGGCTAAGTATCAACCTGAATATCATACAGGAAGGAATGTGGTGGTAAGAGCTGAATGTGAGGAGATTTTGGTGGGAACCAAGGAAGATGGCTTCCATCTTGTCTATGTTAAGCTGCAAACAGAGCTCTATTTAAACAGCAGCAACATCCGGTAATGTTGGATTCCACAGATTCAGTGCTGTAACATTCTATGAATTATTTGTTTCTAGCAAATTTTATAGTTTCCACGATTAATAGCAACACTCTCTTGTTCAGAATATTTTTCAACTGGACTCTTGTGCACTGCCAGTTCCTACCAGTATGCTACTTGAATGATAATCAGGAATAGACTTGGGAAAGGTGAGTTTCATTTTTATTGAAGCAAGAAAAACAACCCCTCCCTTCATCTCTGGAAGGATAAGTCTTCCCCACTTCCTATGAGTTATCAATATGATTTGCTCACAGGTTATTTTCTCCGACACATCACAACCAAATAATTTGACACTGCAAATCACAGTTTACACATTTACTTATTGCATCACTCAAATGACTGCATCCTGACTCACAAATTGTGAAACTTTCCTAAAACTTTCCACAGCACATCTCATGCACTGATTGCATTTACAGGATCTTGCGATATAAGGTACGGTAACTGCAACTCTTGCCTCATCCTTTGGTTTGAACTAGCAACCTACTGAGAGGTGCAGGACAGAATAAGACAATTCTTGCAGTGCCATTCAAAACAGGCAAGTTTGTTCAGTTATTCTAATCCGTGGAGGAAAATAATAATCATATAATCATCCTTTTCTCATTCTCTTTTGAAGGCAAAGACATTTTCTGGGATACAGTTTGACAGGACCATCCCACCTCTGCTAGCTCACAAAAGTGGCATCAGATTATTCCGGGGTGAAAGTAATAATGTCTTCCCCAATTCTATCCTCAGAACAATGTACACAATATTGTGTTTTTAGCTGATGCCACTGGACAGTTATCTGGAGTGGGAAGTCAGGCTAAATTTCTTAAAGGAAAAAATAAGAAAATGCCATTTCTCCCAACAAGCTGCGACTCCCTAACAAACAAAAGCTAACTCATCACAGACTTTATCTTAGCCATTCCATCACCCGAGGGAAAGTATTTTTTTCCACATATGATCCGTTAAAAAATAATAAATAACAAGTTCTAGAATATTAATCCATCTCTACCATTCTGCTGTGGAATTCTTCACTGCAGTAATTTACATTAACGTGGCATCCCTCACATAAAATAAGCATCTCAAACCTGGGTACAAAATGGGATAAATTAGAAGTGAATCTTTTTTATTGGTCAGCTGGTTGTTTGACACGTGCAGAAACCATACTTACAAGTATCCGAACACCTTTGCTTTAGAAATTTCTCCTTGTGTGGAATGACGTTCTCTCACCAAAGGGGCAAAATAACAACAAAATTACATTTATACAGCACCTTTCACGTCGGGAGGACATCTCAAGGCACTGGACAATCAGGAATTTCAAGCAGGGGGGTGTTGTGATCAGGGAGGGTGAAGGGCAGGGAGGATAGGACGACGGCCAAAAGGGAGTGTCTTGAGACATGCCTTGGAGAAGGCAAG
Source organism: Callorhinchus milii (assembly GCF_018977255.1). Taxonomy (NCBI): domain Eukaryota; kingdom Metazoa; phylum Chordata; class Chondrichthyes; order Chimaeriformes; family Callorhinchidae; genus Callorhinchus; species Callorhinchus milii. Next base: position 51,395,337 of record NW_024704746.1, read on the forward strand.
AGAGGGAGTGAGGCAAATGGATTATGGGATGGAGTTCCAAAGGGTGGAGGAAGCAGCTGAAGGCCCGAGCACCAATGGTGGGGTGGGCCAGGCAAGTGGAGCAGGCCGCAGTCTGTGAACAGAGGCACTTACCTAATTTTGGTATGTATTGAGAGCAGATTGGCAAGAGCCAAGATTGGCAACCCCAGAGGGTGCATTGGGTATTGCTGGATTTCAACCAACAAACTGTATACCTTACCACTGTAAGCATTCAGCGGGCAAGCTTTGCACTGCCTGTTCAGCTAGGACTACCCTGTCCATTTGGGTTTTGCTCCTAGGATTAACACGAGAAGAGTGGGAACAATCTTTGTCCCAAATGACAGGTCTGACCCTCCAACTCCTGCCAGGCTGCCTCCCTTCCTGTCTCACAGCACAGATATCATTGTGACATAATAATAATCCTTGCATTTGATATAGCACCTTATTGCTTCTTCAAGACGTCTCAAAGCACTTCACAGAATACACTGTAAAGTGAATTGACTGTATATTTTGTTGTAAGCGAAACTCAGCTGCCAATTGTCCACACAGTCGTGGATTAAGTGAAAATTTTATTTATTTATTTTGAAGGAAGTATTACCCCTGGAAAAGCATCCATCAATCGACTAACAACTGGGTTCCTAATTACTGCTAGGTAAACAGAGGCATGTGGAGTAAGAAAACTTTCCAACATTTTGCCCTCCTGAGAATCGAACACAGGTCTCTCGCTTGCGAGCTGAGTGTACTAACCACTAAGCTACAGGACTAAGACAGGATATTGCATGTTTTTCAAGTTCAAAGCATTTTCTTAAGATTGCAGTGAATTGTGCAAACCTTTTAAAGTCTCTCACTTTGAAAAATTAACCATTTATGCAAGAACAGTACTGAATTTTTAACAATGAGAAAGATTAACAAGATTAATCATGATGACTGTGACTGAGGGAAGCACTGATTTGTTTTCCCACTCCAGTCTAATTTTTACCCCGCCCACAAGATTGAGAAAACCGATTCCTGCCCCAAAACAGTAAAATAGCATCTGATCTTAGTTGGAGGCACTCTTGTCTCCAAGACAAAAGGCTGAGGTTTCAAGCCTATGTCAGGTCTTGAAACCCAAATGTCTAAACTGATACTGGACCTGTGCTGCATTGTTGGAGGTGTCGTCCTTTGGACGAGCTGTTAAACCGAGCCCCAAATAGACGTTAAAGATTCTATGGCACAATTCGAAAACAGAAAGGAGTTTCTCCCAGTATTCTGGCCAAAAATCTCAAAAATAAAACTGTTCATTTGCTTTTTGCGAGACACTGCTTTGCACATAATTGGCTACTGCCTTCGCCCACAAAACACTCCACTTTGGGACATCCTCCTAACGTGAAAGGTAGATACCAAATGCAAGGATTATTATTATGTAAATCTCCCTAGCGGGACAAGAATACTAACATTGAAGTACTGGAACATACTGATAGCACCAGCAATGAGACTATGATCTCATTAGAAGCAGTAAAACTGGTCGCTGATCACTAAGCCTTATGCCCCCCTCCTCTATAATAATAAATTAATGCTGAGTAAAAATAATGGTTAGGTAGGGGCATCAATTTGATCAGAGTGCACAAAACCAAACGAATGTCACCTTGGAGTAGCCCTATTCATTTCATAAGGATCTAATGCTAAACAGAAAAAGTCTCTATGAAGGCTTAAAACAATTCTTAAAAGATAAATGTGGAATACACCGCCTCTGATACAGAATCAATATGGCTATCTAATAGGAAGATCAATAGCTATTTGAGATGTAAGGATGTATAGAGATATGGTGAAGAATGAGATGAAAATATTTGTCATATGACAAAATGGTAGAGTTCTGGTTCAATTCCAACTCAATCTATTTGCTGTCAGGCTTCCGTAAAATAACATAAATCAGTCAGAAACCCATCATACTTTCTTCCACAGTCATGCAAATCCTACAATATAATTTTCTTTAGCCATTAATAGCTACTATTATGAAGTATTTGTTGATAAACCATGAACCCTGAAGTTCATCAATTACCCAAATATTTATCCATGTCCATTTCTCCAACATACCTATTTGGGTTTTGGACTTGAGCTTTGTTAGTAGTGCCATCCTTTGGTTGAGATGTTGAAACAAAATGTTATCTGCATGTCTTTAGGGGACTCTATTCAAAAAGAGAATGTAGCTTTCCTTTGTGTCTCGGTAATAATTGATTATTCACCTCATGGCTACTTGTTGGATTGCACTGAACACAAACATCTCTCATGCTTCCCAACAGAGTCGTTAAACTTATGTGGCAATGGAATCCATACAGCAGTAGACCCTTCATTAGCACCACAATCCACAATTGGTTTGTGCAAGAGGGATTACAAGAGAATTCCATATTTGTCCCAAGAGTGAATTTGCAAGCTAAGAAGCTTCCAGAGATCATCTGTGACCCAAATATTTCTGTAGAGAAGGTTGGTTCCATTATTTCAATGGACATCGAACTGATAAAATCAACCTTCATCTGGATCAATATCACAAGAGATTAGCTTTGCTGACTCAGCAACTGCCCCATCTTACCCTCAAGAACTAAAGACTACATGAAATGTAGACAAACTCAGTGATGAGCAAATGTACAACACTTTACAGTATATCCTGTAAACTGCTTTGAGATGTCTCAAAGACATGATACAACACCATATCTTAGAATCATAGAGCCATACAGCACAGAAAGAGGCCATTCGGCCCATCGTTTCTGCGCGAGCTCCGAAAAGAGCAATCCAGCTCAATCCCACTGGTCTGCTTTCTCTCCATAGCCCTGCAATCTTGTCCTCCCTAAATACCTATCTACTTCTCTCTTAAAAATTGTTATTGAATCGGTTTCCACTATCCTTTCAGGCAATGCATTCCAGATCCGAACTCACTGAGTGAAAAAAAATTCCTAAATTCCCTTCTGTTTCTTGTAACAACTAAATTAAATTAGTGTCCTCGGGTTACTGACCCACATGACAGTGGAAACAGTATTTCCCGGTTCAACCTATCAAATTCTCTCATGATCTTGAAAACCTCTATTAAATCCCCTCTTAATCTGCTCTAGGGAGAATAGTCCTAGTTTCGCTAACCTCTCCTCATAACTAAGGCCCTAAAATGGAGTCCTTTAGCTCAGTGGTTAGAGCACTCGCTTTGCAAGCGAGAGACCTGAGTTCAATTCCAGGCAGAGGGCGAAACCTTGGGCAACTTTCCTTACTCCACACGCCTAATAATAATCCCTCCAAAACCCCAAACAATAATAAATTGGTTATTTTCAATCTACGACTGTTTGTGGGACATTGCTGTGCCCAATTGGCTGCCGAGTTCGCCCACAAATATACAGTCAATTCACTTTACAGTGTCTTCTGTGAAGCGCTTTGGGACGTCCTCCCGACGTGAAAAGCGCTATATCAAATGCAAGGATTATTATTATTATTATTCCTGGTACCATCCTGGTAAACCTCCTTTGCACCCTCTCCAATGCCCTAACATCTTTCCTAAACTGTGATGCCCAGAACTGAACACAATACTCCAACTGAGGCCTAACCAGCATTTTATAAATATTCAACATAACCTCCTGACTTTTGAATTCTATGCCCCTGCTTAAAAAAGCATACGAGATACTAGGTTTTACAACAGCTTTATCTACCTGTCCAGCCACCTTCAGAGATTTGCTTATGTGGACCCCCAGGTCTCTCTGTTCATTTGCCCCCTTTAAGATTGTACCATATTGCTTATCATGCCTCGCCTCATTCTTCTTACCCAAATGCAACACTTCACATTTCTCCACATTAAACCTCATCTGCCAAGTTTCTGCCCATTTTACCAACCTGTCTAAGTCCTCTTGGAGTCTAGTTCTATCCTCCTCACCATTAACTACTTTTACTAGCTTAGTTTCGTCTGTAAATTTGGAAATTGTGTTCCCTATTTCCAGGTCCAGATCATTAATATAGATCAGAAAGAGCAGTGGTCCCAATACCGACCCCTGAGGGACACCACTACACACCTCCCTCCAGTCAGAAAAGCAACCATTTACTTCCATTCTCTGCCTCAACAACAACAAGTTACATTTGTATAGCGCTTTTCACGTCGAGAGGACGTTCCAAGGCGCCTCCTAGCCAATCCTGGATCCATGTTGCCACAGCCCCTTTAATACCGTGGGCTTCTATTTTGTTTATAAGTCTCTTATGTGGCACTTTGACAAATGCCTTTTGAAAATCTAGATAAATTACGTCTACTGCACTACCTTCATCACTTCATCAAAAAATTCTATTAGGTTTGTCAGACACGACCTGCCTTTAATAAATCTGTGTCGACTGTCCTTTATTAAACCAAATTTTTCTAAGTGAGAATTTATATTGTCTCGGATTATAGTCTCCAGAAGTTTTCCTACAACTGATGTTAGGCTGATTGGCCTGTAGTTCTTAGGTTTATTCTTCTGCCCCTTTTTGTACAGGGGAGTACCATTTGCAAAGTTCCAGTTCTCTGGCACCACTCCAGTGTCCAAAGAGGATTGAAAGATTGTGGTCAGATACTCCGCTATTTCCACCCTTCCTTCCCTCAGTAACCTAGGATGCATCCCTTCCGGACCAGGTGACCTATCTATGTTGAGCACCGACAGCCTTTTTAGTAACAAATATCAAATGCAAGGATGATTATTGATTAGACTGTTCTGTACTACCAGATGTTGCTTAAGTGGACCCTAGCAGTGAAGACAAGATGCCCACAAGAGTGAGGGACTCAAAACAGGTTATGACAAAATAAACCTGATTTCCGCAACAACAGTGGTGCTTTCCACCAGGTGATAATGAAGTCCATTGAGTACAACCACTGCAAATATATTCATGGGATGTTTTTGTGAAGTCTTTGTGACTTTGTGAAGACACCTCCAATTCAAAACCAGAAGGTTGTACTGCTCATACATAACTGTCCTGCTCACCTACCAGCTGCTGGTCTACAAACCACAGATGGCTGAATCAAGATGCTCAGCCTACCTAAGAACACAAAAATAAGATCCAACCAGGATAAATTACCACCTTCAAACAGATCTACTGAAGGAAACTTTTGAACTCTATCCTGAGCATTACCAAATGCCCAAAACAAATATACCTGAAGGATGCATTCTACATGCATTCTAGAAGCTGGAGAGTGGGATAAGCCAAACACAACTTTTATTGAGAGATGTACCAAAACCCATTGTCCTGTCCTTGCCTCAGCCAAATCGTCCTTCCACTCCAGTATCATCCTGGAGAACGAGCACAACCCCAGGCTTCTCTTCTCTACAACAAATAGGCTCCTTCACCCACCTTTACATGCCCCGTTTATTCTTTTTCAACTCCAAATGGGAGTTGATGGGATTCATCCGGTCCAAAATCGAGAGGATCTGCTCTACTGCCTCTGCTCTTGCTACTACCACTCCCTCCTCTTCTCCCCCTCTAGTTCCACCTTCCCTCCCTACACATTTTCATCCCTCTCCACCATCATCTCCCGAATAAAGCCCACCACATGCTCCCTCAATCCCATCTCTCTCCTGACATCCCAGCTCCACCTCCTTGCCCCCTCCTAATGGACATCAGGAAATTCTTTGTCCACTGGCAATGTTCCCACCCCCTTCAAAACTGCTGTCGTCATCCCTCCTCAAAAAAACCTTTCCTCAACTCATCCCTGTTCTCCAATTGCTGTCCTGTCTCCAACCTTCATTTCCTCTCCCCGGTCCTGGAATTAGTCATAGCTTCCCAGCTTCGCTATTTCATTTCCCTGCAGGAACCCCTCCTACAGTACTGGTTAAAGTCACCAACAACATTCTCTCCATCTGTGATCAAGCGTCTCTCTGCCTCCTTGTCATTCTTGACCTCTCTGCTGCCTTCAACACTGTTGACTATTCTATCCTTCTCCAGTCTTTCCTCTCAGCTACATGGTTTTGTCCTTTCCTGGTTTCATTCTTACCTATCTCAATGTCTCCACTTCACATTTGCACCATCTCGTGGGGCATTCCTCATGGTTTTTATCCTCCATCCTCTCCTCTTTAATATTTACATGCTCCTGCTCAGCAATACCACTCACAAGAATAGGATAAACTCCATGTCTGTGCTGTGACCCGTTCAGCTTTCCCCCACCCAACATTGCCAACCTCACTAATTACCATTGGGCCACTCCTCCTCATCCTTACCGACAGATTCATCGCATCCAGTCTTGACTATGCCAACTTTCTGCTCGTCAAACTTCACAACTATTCCCTCCACAAGCTGCAGACCATCCAGAACTCTGCAGCTCTTGTCCTCTGCTACACTATGCCCCATCCTCGCCTGGCTCCACTGGCTCCCCCAGAACGTTGAGTTCAAGATCCTTGTGCTCACGTGTAAATGCCTCCAGTCTTGTTCCATCCTACATCTGCGACCTTCTTAAACCCTACCGCCTACTCTCTCTACTCAGCAGGCACAGGCCTGTTCATATCCCCCGCTCTGCCCACCCACCAACAAGGGTCAGACTTTCAGTCTACCTGCCCCAATCTCCGAAACTCCATCCTGAGTCCCTTAACCTTGCCTCCATCAAGGACCATCTCAAGACCTTGGCTCCTTGACCAAATCTCCGGTCATCTTCCCACCCCTCCCAAATCTAACCCCCCAGCTTTGTTGCAAACCCTCAACTGTTCAGTGTCTTGTGGGACGTCCCATTGACAGGAAAGGCAGTACGTAAGTGCAAATTGTTGTTGTTGATTTGCATCAAAAAAGCAGGACACTCCGAGGCACGTGAAGATGACTGACTTCTTCAAGGAGTCCAACTGAGATATATGGAAATTGTTATGGAATTTTTTTTGATGTTTAAAGATATTGTGTTTGATGCACTCTTTACAGTTTCAAATATTTAGTGTTTGTTATTTACAGTACTGAAGATTATGGTTTGGTTAGTGAAGATTTACTGTTTGAAACATTTTACTTTCAACCATTCAGTGACTGGCACCTTCCTTCCAGTGTCAAAGATTTACCACTATGTCATTTACAGTATTAAAAATGTTGTACTTCATAACCACTAGCTGCTGCAAGTGAGTGCTTCCGGGGTTTTTTAAGCAATCAATTATATACTGCTCATCAGTCGTGTGTAGTTGCTTTAATGCATTTACTGCTACGCGCATGTGCAGTGAAAATGGCTATTGCGGCCTTGTTTTGGAGCAAATTTATAATTTGTGGATCTGGACTTCCAATCTTATAATACTTGCTTTTTAAATTGTGTCTATAAACCTGGCAGCCAATTTGACCGTGAATGGAAGATTTATCTGGAGAAATTCCCTTCCATTTGGAATGCCATGGGATCTTTCAACGTGCACTTGAGAAGGCAGACATGCCCTTGGTTTATAAAGTCTCATTTGAAGGGCAGCATCTCTGAAAATGCAGCACTCCTCTCCAGCACTGCATTCAAAGAGCCAACCCAGACCATGAGCTCAACTTCCCAACGGTGTACAGTAAAGGCACAGAAAGAAGCTTCATGGCATTGTTTGAAACCATTTTAGTTAAAAAAACACTTAAATGCAAAAAAAAGCCTAATGAGCAAAACATAACGCTTTACAACTCTGGACAGTTAATTCTCCGCCAGTCCAAAAATGAAAGGAGCACTTTGGGCGGAGGGGGGGATCGCTTTTCACGAGACAAAGGGATACCGTCCCTCGGAATTTATTTTCCCTCATCTTTCTAGCCCGAAAAACCGGGATCGCTCCAAGGGTATGCGGAGGATCAATACACCCTATTCATCTGCATTCCCAAGCGGAATTTGGCCGAATTGTTTACCTTTTCTCCCTCGTTGAATAGGTCCTTTTGTTCTCCGGTGGAGGTTTTTAATTCAGCAAACAACGGTTTTCTTTCTCTTCTTTCTTCCCCAATAACACGACTTGAACTCGTCTCTCTCTCTCCTTCCTGCCTGACGCGACCTTCTTCCTCCGGTAACTGTTTTAACTCCCCCTTTAACTCTTACCTGATTCCCCTTCTCCCCACACACAGAATATAAACTCTTAGCCGTTGGGGGGGATACAATTAACCGAGTTTATAAACCTCTGGTTCCCGTCGCCCGAACGCACTTATCCAATCGATTTTTTTTTCTCTTCCTGGAAAATGCAAACGAGGCGCGAGTCACTTCCCGCCTCCGCGGCGCCACGAGCGTCACCAACCGCTTCCCCTCGAGCAGGAGCCCCCCCTCCCCCTCCCTCCCCCCTCCCCCTCCCCGGCGCGCGGCGCGCGCGAGAACCGGCACCAACGGTTATTTTCCCCGGATATTGAAGGAATGCCGTAGGTTTGTCGCCCCCCGAAAAAAAAAGTAGCTCGAGTATATATTGATGTGTCGCCTACTGTCAGAGGTCAACGGCGAGGCCGACTCAGTGCTTTTTCAAACTGTAAGAAAAGTAAAGGTCTTCAGGGGGGAGGGGGAGAGAGAGAGGGGGGAGGGGGAGAGAGGGGGGAGGGGGAGAGAGAGGGGGGAGGGGGAGAGAGGGGGGGGGAGGGGGGATGGGGGAGGGGGATGGGGGGAGGGAGGGGGGGATGGGGGAGAGAGAGGGGGGGGAGAGGGGGGAGAGAGAGAGGGGAGGGGGAGAGAGAGGGGGAGAGAGGGAGGGGGGGGGAGGGAGGGGGGGGAGAGAGAAGGGATGGGGGAGAGAGAAGAGAGAGATGGGGGAAGGAACCCACCAAACCCAGTTTTTCTCCACGCGCAGCTCAATAAGAACCGCCCGATTGGATGTTTGGGCGCGTCTCTAATTCATTAAAAATCACATTTAAATCTGCAAAATGTACCCCCCCAACATCTCCCCCCACACACACACACACACCCTCACCCACATACAAAAACTGGATAATTGGCAGTGAGAAACTACTGTATTTGTGATAAAACATTGCATTTGATGAGACCTCTGGAATGCGTCTCTTCTGGAGGATGAGAAGTTGAATGTCAACTTGACCGAGGCCCTTCTGCTTGGCTTCTGTCAACGCCTCTATACCTCGGGGCTGACAGCATCATCACCCTTCATGGATGCACTCTTCACCTCACGGAGCAAATGCGGAAACTCAGTGTCCTATTCGACCCTCAACTATCCTTCATCTGCCAAATCCATGCCATGACCCGCTCCGCCTTTCCCACCCCCGCAACATTGCCTGGCTCCACCATAGTCTTCTTACCGCAGGCTGCCGAGACCCTCATCCACTTATTCATCATATCCCAGGCACAACTACACAAATTCCCTGCTTGTTGGCCTCCCCAACTCCACTCTCCACAGGCTGCATATCGATCATCCTGAACTTTGCAGCCCGTGTCTTCCCACACCAAGATCCACAACCCTATCACCCACATCTTCGCCCAGTTCCACTGGCTCCCCATCACTCAGGGGATAAAGTTCAAGATCCTGATCCTCACCTTCAAGGCTCTTCCTTACCTCTGTAACCTCCTTACCCCCCACCATTGAAGGTTCATTCCTCTACTTAGTGTTCAGGCCTGCTTCATGTCCCGCTACCTTCAGCCTCTCTGCCCACTCTCCGGAACTCCAGAACAAAGATCCTCTTTGACTGTGCCTTCGGTAACCCTCCTACCCCCCTGTACTGATCCCAACCACCAGCTCGTGTGTGGATCCCTGATTGTCCAGCGCCTTGGAATGTCCTCCTGATGTGAAAGACGCTTTACAAATGTTATTTGTTGTTGTCTCAAAATGGACTAAAATTTAGTCATTCTGTATTTAGTGGGCAAACAGCAGCTAATTTGCAACAGCAATCTCCCACAAACAGCCACAGTGTAAATGACGAGTTTTATCTGGGGAATTGTTGGGCAGGACATCAGGAGAAACTCCTTTCTCTTGGGAGTAGTGCCATGGGATCTTTAGCTTCCAGCTGAACAGGTAGGTGGGAAGTCAGTTTGACATTTCATCCGAAAGACAGCACCTCTCAATGCAACATATCCCTAACACTTGAACTGAAGTGTTAACCTGGCAGAGTAACAAAGTCCTGACCTTGAGCTTGCATGCAGCACAATGCTCTGAATAACAAGCTCTATAGTTTTAGTTGGTTAGACTCTAGCAGGGCCCCAACACACACACTGGTTCCCAAGACTTGCCTCTTACCAACCTGCACTTAAAACTCGGAAGTAGGTGAGCAGGATGCATCTCTCCAGGGAGAGAGGGCGCATTCTTGGCACAGGGAAACTTTAATGTGCTGCATACAAGCTATACTTGCTTACCTCCACCCAAGAAACCAAATAGTTACAGAATCTACCAAGGCAAATCCCAACAGCTCTGTGTTTTCCAATTGGTTTGGAAATGAGTTTCAGCTCAAAGGTTTTCACATCAACATCTAAGGAAAATATTTTCAGAAATGACACTGTATCCTTGCAGCAAGTAATCAACCCAGAGATGTGAATGTTGTAGATATTGTCAGTTCTTCGATTAAGTGCTGAGCTGAGTTCAGCTCTCATTCCAGTTACAGACCTGCTGCAATTGACCTCAGCATGTTCCAAGTAAATATCAGCCAGGGTTCTCATTCCAATGTCCAGCAATGATAGAATCTGGTTTGGAAATGGTGCTCTGTGGTTGAATCACCTGACGACACTTGCTCATAGCTCAGAGATTAACAAAGACCACTTGGACAAGGTACCAGAAGTTGCCCAAACATCCAGGGAACCGTATATTACAAAAGGGCAGGACAATGAGATGAAAGGAGGGGAAAGAAAATAGTTCAAATAGATCAAAAACAACTTGAATTTTAATATGCCACTTACATCAAAAATGTCTCAGAATTTAACAGAATTACTCAGCACTGAACAGGAGCTGTAATAAGGTGCTTGTGTTTTAGGGATTGGCATCATACAAAATAAAAAATTTGCATCTTTATCAATGATTGCTATTGTGCTTAGCAACCGTTTGTTGGTAAATGCACCATCCATTTTGCAGAGCAAAGTCCTACAAACAGCCATGATGTGAATAACCATCTGGGACACCAGGGGAAAATTCCTGTTTTCCAATAATACAAGCTTTGACGTTGAGCTGAACAGGGTTTATGCTCTGCAGATCAACTCCTTCAAGTTAATTGAAAAAGTACCTGCTTGAGAAACATTTTGAGGGTTTAAGCAAAACTACATACTGAAATTTAATTTTCCACTGGATGTAATTTCTGTTCTGATGTGCCCAGATATAGGAATGTCTGTAGGAGAGGCAGATTACTGTGGTAGAAACAGATGTTCAGAAGCTTTTAATTGATTTGCTGGGAGTGCTCAAAGAAAAATTTGTGCAAGAGATAAAGTGCAACCGATCCATTTCCAGTGGTGTTGATAACTTTTCTCATTTCATGCGCTCTGTTCTTTGAAACATAAGAATTTGGATCATTGCATGTATTAAATTTAAGGGCAAAATGTCATCCAAAAGAGACCCGGAGTTCCAATCTTAATCTAGATGAATGGGAACCAGTTAGTAGGAGTCAGCACTTGGCTGAAAGTTATCTGAGTAAGACTGTTAAATGAAGGTCTGTATCGATTGTCACTGCAGCCTGGGGTACAGAAAGTGGATCTGCATTATTATGGAGAAAGCCTGGAGAAACAAAGGTGAGCATTCACAGAGTGGAAAATTTTACTCTTAGAGCAGCAAGCAGTGAATGAAGAGTTGTTCATACTCTGCCTCAGGCGGCACAGTAAAGCTCAAATGTTCAAATATGAATGTCATCCAGTTCCCATCACTTAAAGGCATACATAACAAATATCCTTCATCAAGCTTTCAAAGTGGCCCTTTCCCAGCCACTTTGAGAATAGGGAAATCTAGGGCAATTCTCTCATTACCCATAAAAATTCAATGTGCATCACAATAATTAACTTTTTCTTTGGAAGAGCTGATGTTGTAAAATGGGGATTTGCTGTGGATTACTAAAGTCTTAATCTAAAGGCTTGCTTTTAGCACAGGATATACTGTAAAGTGTTTTGACAGAGGGCAAAGTGCACCAAGAAACCCAGCCTCTCTGCATTTTTCAATGTTAATAGTGTTTTCATTTACATACAATATTTTGTTAGTGCGTGACTATGTATCTAAAGGCATTGAAAATTTCAGCCAAAACATCAAAAGATAATTGGGTGCAGTCTGTTCACGTGGTGGCAGTTCCACTGGTGTTTTGCACCAGTTGCTTTCAAAGTATAGCAAAGGAAATGAAAAACCTTCAGGAATAAATAATAATCCTTGCATTTGATATAATGCCTTATCACGTATTTAAGAAGTCTCAAGCACTTCACAGAATATACTAAGTGTAGTGATTATATTTTTGTGGGCAAAACACGGCAGCCATTTGCACACAGCAGGATCCCACAAATAGTAATGGATTGAGTGACCAGATTATTATTACAGAGCTTGACACAATTATCAAAATTAATTATTGTAAGTCCATGGAAACTATATTTTTACTTTTTTTTTTAAATCAGCTATGTCAGACACATGTGGAAACCAATCACCGTGTTTAAGAGTATCCAAACCAAATTGAGAATTCCACGTACCCATCTACACATGTTAATTCCAGATAGATTGTTGGAATGCACTCTCTCTCCCTGGAGGTACACATCCTGCTTACCTAATTCTGGAAAGTATTAATAATAATAATAATCCTTGCATTTGATATAGCGCTTCACAGAACACACTGTAAAGTGAATTGATTGTATATTTGTGGGCAAACGCGGCAGCCAATTGCACACAGCAATGTCCCACAAACAGTTGTAGATTGAAAATGACCAATTTATTATTGTTTTGTTTTGGAAGGATTATTATTAGGCTCTGTGTGGAGTAAAGAAACTTGCCCAAGGTTTCGCCCTCTGCCTGGAATTGAACTCAGGTCTCTCGCTTGCAAAGCGAGTGTTCTAACCACTGAGCTGCAGGACTCCACTTAGGTGCAGGTTGGCAAGAGCTAAGACTTGGGGACCCCAGACTGTAGTTGGAGTAACTTCTGGAGTCTAACCAGCTAAAACTGCATAGCTTGCCGTTAGCTGCTGCTTGTCCAGCTAGGACCTCCCTATCTGTGAGGGGGTTTGGCTTGAAGGGTCCACATGAGCTGAGGGGAAGATTCCCTGCCCCCAGAAACTGTTCCAATTGATTTTATTGAAAAATGCATTCATCTTTTACTTTCTACTTCCATATGGTCAAGATGACATTAGTGGAATTTGGTTTCAAGGTACTGCATGCACAATCAGGTGACTGAAACTCAGGAGATTTTCTGCATGAATGTTCGTCTTTTATCCCTGTTACACACTATGACTCCACTCTGCATGCATAAAGACTTACCAGTACTTTCATCTCCATTGCATGACATTTTGGCATCTTACATCTGAAGGCCCGACAATTCTCAAGTAGACAATTCTTATGTAGAGACATTGCAATACAGAACAAGTCGTTCGTTCAATGTTTTCCTTCTCCCAGCAAGGTGTTTCGGTAGCATGAAACAGTCATGGCTGGCTTCCATTTTTTTTTAAGAATAGTTACTGGAAAAGGAGCAAGCCATTAGGCTTCTGCTCTGCTGCTAAACTCTAATCGCATTTTCTGTTTTTTTTTTCCAAATCCCACAATACTCCTCCTAAGTCTTTCTTTCTTGAATGTTTCAATCATTTCATAATTCAATTTTTTATTTTTAATCGATTGGCGGATCGCTTTTCCAGTCGTAATAATCCCTTCAAAAAAAAATTCAGTCACTCAATCAATTACTGTTTGTGCGACTCTGCTATGCGCAATTGGCTGCCGCAAAATATACAGTAAATTCTGTGAAGCGCTTTGAGATGTCTCAAAGACGTGATAAGGCACTACATCAAATGCAAGGATTATTATTATTTACTTTTTACTTGTGTCTGGAGAACTCGGTTCCATTTTCTGGAGTTCCTCCATGGCTTGTCTCTCAATTTTTTAAGTTGTATCCAAAAGAAAGTTTGGGATTTGATCTCATCCTTCCAGAATATCCTCCCATCACATCTTCAGGCTATTTATAATCAGTCAAGTGAGCTGGCCAAAATCACTTAATCACCGTTCCAGTGGTTAATTACTCTTTGGGTAAAGAATTACTTCCTTGTGTCGGTTCTGAAACATAAATCTATGCAACCTTAAATATCCTCTTGTTCTGCTGTCTCAGAGTATAGAATATTGGTGTGGATTTCTCACTACTATTTAAAATCTGGTTTACTCTTTCAGGTCCCTTGAGACAATTGCTTTAAAAAATGAAGAGCATTGTCTAATTGTTCATAGTTCATTCCTCAAAAACACTGACATCTTCCTCATCGGTTTCATTTAGTCTCTCCAATGATATCTCGCTCCCACCCTTCTCCTTACAGCTTAGTTACCTGCAGAGTATCTCAGGACTCTATTCTTGGTCATCTCCTTTTCCCCATCCATGAGCTCCATCTTCGTGACATAATCCACACACACAGTTATTTTTTACATGCATGCAGTCAACACCCAAATCTACTTTTCCCACTTCTCTAAATTCCAGGTCCATGAATTTTCTGCCTGCCTGGCAGTCAGACATCAAGGCCTGGATGAGCCTCAATTTCTTGCAGCTTAACATGGACAAGATGGAAGCCATCCTCCTCTGTTCCCACCCAATGTTTGCTCAATTGTATCTCTGATCCAAACTTCACTGAAGCATTCCAATCTCTGACTACGACTGCTTTTCTTTATTGCCTTACACCAAATGTTGCTAAAGCTCTTCAGATCTTTGTTACGTTCCAACTTGACTTTGAAAACACACTCCTTGCTGATCTCCCTTGCTCCAGCTTCTCCTGCTGGCCACTTCTGCTTGGCAAACTCAGGCCTGCTGTACCATTGGGGTGGCCAAGCCTTCAGCAACATCCTCCTGACCTCTGGAACTTTGCCACCCCCCCCCCCCCCCCACTCCCACCCCTCATTCGTCTTTAAATCTCACCTAAAAACTAACATCTGCAACCATGGCTCTGGTCACTTCCACTGTCTCTTCCCTGCTCAGCTTCTGGTCCCATCACTGAAGCATTTTGAGACATTATCAGATATAGAAGGCACTTTTAAATGCGCAATGTTGTTGCTCTCCTATAAACTGTCTCTGGGCCTTGGCAGTCCCTAATGTCACAACAACCAGAATGATTTGAATTAAATACAGCGTGGTCTGATCAGAGGACAATGCAATGGGGGATCTTGACAACTGATTTGGCAATATAACACAGTTTGTTGCTTCCTCATGCAGTTTTCAGTGAGCAATGAATCAACTAAGATTACTTTCAGCTTTCTCGTAAGCAGGTTCTAGCCCACCCAGTCTTTTGGCATTCTTGCTTTTTGTAGGATATTGCATTTATCTACATTAAATTTCCATTTTCAGTCATCAGCCCATGTGCATATATCCTATGAAGTTCTGTGAAGCTGTAAAACCTTTGCATTCTTCTCAGACTGCATAGTTCTTCCCAACTTGTTTTCTGAAAATTTAACCAACATACCCCCTTGAATGTTGTGCAAATGACTAACCGGTAATTAATGCATACAAGGAACAGGAGTTGGTTCTAATTCAGACCCCTGAAGCACTGCATTGAATACTTCTCTCCATTTTGTTAGCTCTTGAAAGAATGATCCTTTGCTTCCTTCCCTTCTGCCAATTTAAAATATCTTGCCCAAGTCTTGCTTGATACCTTGACACAGTTTGTTAAGTTCAAATAAGAAACTATATCCCAGTCAATCTGAGAAGGTCACCTCTTCAAAAATAAACTTTTTTTAAAGATGTGCCTCATATAATCTTCCATTTCCTTTCTGGTGATTGCTTCGATTATGTGGAAGCTTGTAGTTTAGGGATTAGAGCACTCGCCTCGCAAGAGAGAGGACCGAGGTTCGATTCCTGAGCAGAGAGAAACGTTGGGCGTTTTCTTACTCCACACACCTCTGTTTACCTAGCAGTAAGTAGGAACCTGGTTGTTAGGTCGATTGGCGGATTGCTGTTTTGGGGGTGATCATCCCATCAAAAAAAAATTTGGTGACTTAATCCACGACTGTTTGTGGGACCCTGCTGTATGGACTTGGCTGCCACTTATCGCCCACAAAATATACAGTGAATTCACCTCGTATATTCTGTGAAATGCTTTCAGACATCTTGAAAACGTGATAAGCTGCTATCAAATGCAAGGATTATTATTATTTTTCCATTATTATTATGATTATTGGTGTAAAGCAAATGGAATTCCCAGGTTTACTGGTCTTGTTAAGCGCTCTGGGACGCTGCCCTGCATGAGGGACGCTATATAAGTCCAAGTTGTTGTTGTTGTTGGCTTGGACAAGTGACCATCATCACTTGCTTCTGAGACAACTAAACGGACAGAAACGTGTACACTGCACCCTGGCACTGATGGAGAACCATCCGGATGAGTCACAGGGACAGGTTACAGCTCTTCAATAATTTCAGTAGGTCTATCTGTGGTTTTGCAGCCATCCAAAGTGATACTTTAACTAGCGGAACCCAAAATTGGCCACTTGCGCAACATTCAAGGGGAAGCTGAAGAAACACAAGGTCACGCAATTAAAAATGTACACAATGTTCATTAAGTTTTTTATTTTGAAAGATAAAATGTTGCTTCAGCATTAATGTCAAGGAACCAAGGGCAAGTCTTGGACATAGGTTCTATATGGACGAAAGGAAAGGAAGCAAAGTATTATTGTTTGAAGTGCTAAACAAAAATGGAAGTAAGTATTCAACAAAGTACCTCCAACAGTTTGATACTGAATCTGTAATGGCAAGGAGAATTTGTTTGGATTGGGTGTCCAAATGGACGTGAACTGTTATTCTATCTGTATGACTGTTCGAATAAAAGGATTGGTCAGCATCATAAATGGTGACCAGTGGACATAATCTGTGGAGAGGACAGTTAGGTCTATGGTCACAGGTTTTGTTTTTGTTTTAGCCTTTCACAAAGCTGTTGATATTGTCCATATATGTGTTTTTCGAGATCAGTTTCAACTTATTTTGAGTCTTAGCCTGTTCATAAGAGACAAGGCATCAATTTTACCCATACAAAACAGCAAAGTCTTGGGGTAATTTACAGGTTTAAACTTAAGATTTTCTACATTCATGGAATATCTTCCTTCCAAGAATTTTTTGTTGTTCATGAACCATAAATTCTGATTTTCTTACAACAGGGCAAAAATTAACAAAACATGGGAGCCCAGGTTTATGTAAACAGCATGGTGGAGCTGTGTTTGGCACCATGTCCATTCTCAAAATCTCGGAATATCTTTTGAAATTCCTGATCCTACAATGGGTGGATGCTTCTGAAAATGAACTTGTTCATCTATTGGAAGAATAACATTGTATGAATAATATTTATTTTTTGCCAATTTTTCGGGATCAGCTACAGCATGACCTGAGAATCCAAAGCTTATTTTGAGATTCTTATCCTGTTTATAACAGACATTTAGTCCAGACAATGAGTGCCAGATGGCTACTTAGAGATGGAGGGGAACATAATCCAGTCTGATCCTCCCATCATATGATGCCCCACAAGTGTAGCTTCCAGCAGAGTGAATACCACTCAAGAAGGGAAGCCTTACCTGATTTTCCCTTCTCCAGTCCAGAGGGAACTGAGCTCAATTGTGGCAGCATCTGAATTCAGCTGCTCTCTGGGATTAAAACTTGTGACATGTCGTCTCTAGATTTTGTAGAATGGAGTTTTGTTTTAACAAAACAAAGATTAAACAACTCCCCTTATATACCCCAACAGTTTCAACTCCTCTTCAAAATCTTTGCTTTGAACAGAGGTGGGAAGTATGTCCATTTCTCCTTTCCTCGAATGTACATGCAAATAAAACACACAAATAAATAGGAAAAACACCAGTCATTATGGTTGCTGTATTAGGGCGTTTTAACTTGCTACAATCGATAACCCTTGACTCGGGTACAGAGACTACAGCCGGAAACACATTACATACACAATAGCTCTTTATCTCCTCCCCACTGAGTTTGCTTTAAAAAAAACAAAATAAGTGATAAATAGACCAGAAAAAAATCTACAAAAAGTCTAAAAAGCCTAATATCTTACAGCAAAATCTGCATAAATACATACAACTGGACAAAGAAGAAGATTTTTTCCCTGTTGTTTCGGCTAGGTCCCAAGGCATAATTGGTGCATATACTCCATAAGATGTCATCTCATCTGTGCACGCTATTAAGAGGTATTACTGTTCCCTTGTTCAACAAGGAAAGTCTGTAAAGAAATGCTATCGTGCTGTGCAGTCAAATTGTTCTTTGCTCAATCCAAGGCAGACTCCACGAAGTGGAGAAAGGTCAATCCAATCTCAACAAAGACATAGTAAAGTTATTGATGGAAAATCTGATAACACCTGACAGACACTCCTGCATTTTTAAACTCAACTCTTCAGTTGAAGACTTGAAAGACATTGAAAATGTTTCAGAAAACTAAAGGTTCAACAAAAAGGTGTAAGCAAGTCTCAATACATTTTAAAAACATCTTTAAACCAAAAGAAGCAACAGGTTTAAAATATTTGGAAATGATTAACTGATGTGAATGCACGTTGAAATGCACTGCTGTATATTATGAGGTAATGCTGTGTCTTTAAAGAGTCCACAACATGAATTTCTTGGTGAAACTGTTCAAAGACCAGTTGAGAAAGACCTGAAAATTCACATTAGTGACTGACAAAAATTGACATATTCAAGCCTGAATCAAAACACATCAGTATTTAGGTCATGAGAACCAATGTGTAGACCCAACTGCAGTGTTGGAAAGGTGGGCAAGTTCTCTAGCAGGTGGCGAGACTCTTAACAGTGACAAACCAAGGTGTCACATTGATCAAACTTTGACTGACAGGTCACATCCTGCCAGTTACTTTCTCCCAGTGTGATTTCATCTTAACTCTTCCCCATCATCTCCACTGCAAGATGAGAACACCAAGTGCTGGCCATTAACAGGAGGATTCTTGACACAGGAGTCACAAAAATGCTGACTGCTGTTCTGCTAAATCATCAATCAGATCTTACTCATTTTTTAAAAACTTTTAACCGCATTTCAAATTCAGACTGTAAAAGAATATAGGAGGAAAGATTTAAATAATAAGCTTTGAGCTGAGGGCTAGACCAGCAGGGAATCAAACTTTTTTTTAAGTGAGGATGCTTCTGTGCTTCTGACTTGATGCATTAGGGCAGAAAAGAAAAAACATAGCTCCGAGAGGGATGCATCGATGATAAATGCTGTTGCATATCCTTCAAACCCATTCACTGTTGATGCCAACACCATTCTGAGGGGATTACTTTTGTCTCTTTTGCAGAACTTCGGAGAAACTCCCTGGCCCTATATCTGCACATCCCTACTCTTAACTGTGCAATTTGTACATCAGTCTTAAAAATGCAGGGTGAGGCAAAGATGTAATAGACTTCTTACATAGTACTGTCAAATTTAACCCCAACACTGCTCCTGTTTAAGCTGATAGATTGACAGTACTTTCCATCAAAGCCAGCAATGCAAGACTAGCTGCTTTCTTTTGAATCCTCTGAGAAAGATCTACCAGACTGTGGTACGAGATGCAGTACTTGTGCAGCTTTTCCAATGCCCTGAGCGACTCGCTTGGTGCAGTTAATGCAGATGTAATCTTCATTTTCTGCCATTTCAGACGAAACACCCACGCAGACTTGATGGAACCACTCATCACAGCCTCCATCACACTGCACCCAGTCAACCTGCAGCAAACAACCACAAGAAGTTATTAACATTGCGCTTATTAACAACATTCACTGTTCATGCCAACACCATTCTGTGAGGGGATTACGTTTGTCTCTTTTGCAGAACTTCGGGGAAACTCTTTTGGAGCAGAATTATTTCTGCGAGAATACACAAGTCCAACATGTGCTGCATTGCTGAGCTATTCAGATCAAGGAGAACCTCTATTCCTCTATGAATCGGTTAGAAGATTGTAGTGCATGTAACAATTGACCCTGTGATGCCCTTCGTTATGTTGTGATCGTGGGCGGGGAAGGAACAAAGTCAGCCAATATTCTCTTCCTTGTCATCAGATGACAGATTTAAGGTCAATTAAGACATCCATGTGAGTTCTTACATTTCACACTCCCAATTGAATAGCCTCTTTTGTGAGGTACTGGCGGGTGCCTGGTACTCAAGCATGAATCTATCCTCAAGTGATAAAAAGAATTGTGGGGTGGGAAGTGAAGAGTTACAGAGAAAGAGCCCACTATGAAGTACAGTTTCTTATATACTTCAATAAAAAATTTAATTGTAAAAATACAGGGCATAAGACGTAGTGAAAAATCCTGTGATTTAGTCGTAAAGGATGAACTGATGTGAAACAAATTCTGCTCCTTGTCATCTTCACCGTTTTCCACTGAGACTTTTTATGTGAACAGTCTCAATAATTGATGTCTCCTCAGGGCTTTCACAAATGATCACCCTGCCAGAAGGAAACATGTTGCTTTTTGAGAGGATTTTGTGAGAAAGAGAAACCAAGCTCGATACGTTGCCAGTTCATATCAATAGAAAACAGGGCCACTGTATTAACGTAGGTCAGGTGAATTACATTTGAGGGACATGCTGGCTCAGAGCTCAGCCAGCCGTCTTAAGCGCTTAAAGACGTCTTCCCAACATGTAAGGCCGCTTTATAAATGTATATTGTATTGTAAAATCCTGTCATACAGCACAACCACAAGGATTATTCTCAACAGCCATGAGACAAATAACCAATTTATCTAGAGGATTATTGGCTAGGAGACCGTAAGAAACTCTCTTCTCTTTCCAATTTTGTCAAAGGATCTTTAACTTGCACCTGATCATACAGATGGGATTGTCATCTTTTCTAAAAAATAGTACCTGACAAAGCAGGGTGTGTTAGAGTGTCAGGCTGGCCTATGACCTCAAGTTCTGACTTCCCCACAATTTTGTTGCCCCAGAAAGCTATGAGGGTATATGGAGCTATTAGTTTCACTTCCTGTTCTACTAAGTTCTGGATTTCACCTATAGTATACAGTGAGGGCTGAGCAGGGACAGTCTATCACTGCCATCTCCCACTGTCTCCACTTTGTTGTCACTAACGGCTTCTCCTCCAGCCCCCGCACCATCACATGTGGCGACCCTCAGGGCTCTGTCCTTGGCACTCTACATCTCAAGGAGCCAATACGGAATCTCGGAATCCTGTCCAACCCCCACCTGTCCGTCATACCCCACATTCGTGCCATAATCCGCCTTTCCCCACCACCGCAACATCGCCTGGCTCCACCACTGTCTCACACCGCAGCTGCCGAGTCACTCATGAACGCATTCATAACATCCAGGCTCGACTACCCAAACTCCCTACTTGTCGGTCTCCCCAACTCCTCCCTCCGTAGGCTACAGATCATCCAGACCTCTGCAGCCTGTGGCTTCCCCCGCACCAGGCTCCGTGATCCTATCACGCCCATCCTTGCCCGACTCCACTGGCTTCCCATTGCACAGAGGATACAGTTCAAGATCCTGGTCCTCACTTTCAAAGCCCTCCATGGCCTTGCTCCCCCCTACCTCTGTGACTTCCTAAACTTCTACCAACCTATTATTATTATTATTATTAACCTGCACCCTCCACTCAGCAGGCTCCGCCTGCTTCACGTTCCACGCCTCGCCCTCCCCACCATTGGCCGCTAGGGCTTCAGCTACTCTGCTCCCATCCTCTGGAACTCCATTCTGCAGTCCCTCTGCCTCGTCTCCTCCCTTGCCTCCTTCAAGACCTGCCTCAAGACCCTCCTCTTCGACCGTGCCTTCGGTCACTCTCCTCACCCCCCTGCCCTGCACCCTCCCGACCCCCAGCTCGGGTCTGAAGCACTGATTGTCCAGCGCCTTGGGACGTCCTCCTGATGTGAAAGGCGCTATACAAATGTACTTTTGTTTTTGTTGGGAAAGGAAAGAAGAAAATGGATTTACTGCCTGATGAGCTTATGTGAAATCTTGGCCTATGATCTGAAGACACTGGAAAAATATTTTTTATAAACTGAGCCACATTATGCAAAAATCATTTTAGTTCCTGGATTAATTTTATTGTATTGCTCATTTCATCAGTCTGCATGCTAATTAGAATGATAGAATGCATCATTGTATGCAGTTGAAAATGCTGTGCTACCAGCCATATTCCCAATCCATGAGTGTTTGTGGGACACTGCTGTGCACAATTGGCTGCAGCATTTCACCAACAAAATATACAGTCAATTCACTTTATAGGATATTCTCTGAAGTGCTTTGACATGTCTCAACAACATAATAAGGCGCTATCTCAAATGCAAGGTTTATTATTATTATTAACTAGACAGTGCTGCATGCTTTCCAGTGACAAGAATAACATAAGCAGTGATAAAATGTTGGAAATATGTGCATCATTGTTAACTTATTCTTTTCCCTTCAGGGGCTGATGAACATGCTGCGACATCAGCTGTGGCTTGGAGCACACGTACCATGCTCTCTCCTGTTTATGTCACACATGGTGAGCACAAGTTGTGCATCTTCCATTTTGGAATGTAACACGAGAAGCGCTATCAAAACAATCACAGTATCATCAAAACAATCACAGAGCATATAAGTCGCACAGATGATTTCCAACGACAAGATCATCAATATTATACCCACTGGTACACAGATGTCTGTCCAGGTTGACATTTTTGATGGTCAATTGGAATTTTAATGCCCATTGGATATGTGGTAAGAAACCAATCAACTACCAAAAACCACATGATACACACATGATGGAAAAAATGCCATTTTCTGCATAATAAGCAAAAATGTAAAAAGTGTTTATATGAAAAAGGCATCTGCTATATTACAATAACATGATTTTTCCAACATGTGTTCGCTATTTATTGTTCAGCTGCAAGTTAAATCTCATATATGTATTTAAACATTCAACAACAATAACCTGAATTTATATAGTGTTCTTCACATAACGTCTCGGGGTGCTGTAAAGATACTAACCAATTTGACAATAATAAGCATGGATTTGTAATTGGATTTCAAAATATAGGACTGTGTAGGTGCTGCTTTTTTTCCAACCTCCTTCAGTCAGATTCTAGCCAAAGAAATTCCAGAGGAAGAACTTCCAGAATTTGACATTTCCAATTTTGGTTACAAATCATGCCACAGCCTTAAATGTTCAAAATAATCCAAAAGCACTGGACTGTAGTGTACTAAAATCCTGGACTGCAGAAAATGCTACTATCACAATAACCAGCTGGTTGACCTATCGATAAGCTCAAGCACTGAATAAATTAGCAGAGCAGGTTGATCTGTACAATCTAGATTGTAAAAAGAACGCTTCATGAATTGCCAGTACCAGAAAACTTAAAGAGATTGTGTCATGAAATATTTTTTGCATGCAAAGGCAATTGAACAACTGAGAAAGAAAAAAACACTTGCATTTTTAATAGCCTTACCACAACAAAATGATCACATAGGAATTATATGTACTGACCCTTTTTTGTCTCGAGCAGTCACTCACATAAAGAAATTGGCTGAATGGCTCTCATATCATACATTCTACGATTCTATGTTGCCAAGTCCTACAAACATGCATGAGATGAATATCCAATTAATCTGAAGGACTGTTACCCACATCACCAGGAGAACCCTCCTTCTCTTTTTCAACACGGTGATGGGATCTTCAACGCCCACTTGAGGAACCGACGGGACCTCGGTTTAACCCATAACCTTCTGAACCAAGAGTGCAAATGCGACCAAAGGAGCCAAGCTGACTGAAAAGTAGAAACACAACTTCTATAGTTCCTTGTCGCACATTCAACAGTAGAATTTACGCTCACCTCCTCTCCACAGGGTCTTTGACAGTTTATTGCAGCACAAACGGCATTCTCATCCTCAGAATCCTCTGCTCCAGACCAGTCCTCCTTGGATGGCAAAATAACTTTCTTCTCTTTCTTCTTTTCTACAATTTTCTCAGCAATATCTTTGGATTTTTCTTTCTCTTTCTTTTTCTTCTCTTTTTCCTCTTTCACAAGCTTCTTCACTAGTTTGCCTGGTTCTTTCATCTTTTCAGAGTTCAGTTTTAGCTTCTTCTTTTTCGGCTTGTCAAGCTTTTTCAGTTCTTTGAACTTTTGCTTCCCCTCCCCAAAGAACAGTTCTGATTTTTCTAGTTTCCTCTTTCTCTTTTTCTCAGAAGAATCCTTCACTTTAGTCTTGACAGACTTCTCCTCTAGGCCATCATCCTGAAATAAAGGAGTAATATAATATTTATTTCCTGACCATTCAAATGTGTGTAGTATCTAAATTACAAAAAGGAAAAACATACTTTACATGCATGACCACAACAATAATTGGACAGGATAGTTTCACGGGACTGTCTGGTTCTATCTTCCAGGAATGGCCAACTTGCTGCCCATGGGCCGCAATCATGGAACACATCGTCTTCATGCAAACCAGTGCACCTAATGTTCACCTTCAAATTGCACAAGCCAAGTGCAGCATTTCACAGATGAAAAGGTTAAGTTTTACTTATGTTAAGAAATACAAAAACCTTTTCGAGTTCAAACACAGCCACTGTTTGCAACCAGAGTGGTGTTTATTAAACTCCAGGACCCGTCCAAGTTCCCGAGGGGCGTGGGCAAGTAAGCACAATTAATCAATTCACTAACAGAACAATACTACCGCATAATCCCTCCTCGTGGACGTCTACTTCTGACTTCTAGCTCTCAGTCTTCCATCCAGGATAGGTACTGTCCTGGGCGCGCTGATCTTGGTCTGGCACGGTGTCTTAAGCTTGTGTCCATCCAATCATGGTGCGGACATTAGATCACCTGGCCAAAATCATGCTGGGTTCACGTGAACACCTCGGGGGGTACGTGCCTCAGCACACACACACACATTGTCCTTAATTGTCTAAGATAGAGGATTGATCAGTTTAGGGCTGTATCTGGTACTCATTATTTTGTGGTGTGGGATCATTAATACATTCCTTTTAAGTGACTGGTTATTCCTTATCAGTATCCCGGGATGGTACCAAGGTCCTCTAGTTTAAGCAACTTGCTCATTAGTTGCTATTCTTGAGGGTTGCCTTTTGTTGCTTGGCAGGCCCTTTCAGAATCGAGCGACTTATTTCTCAGTCGAGATCCTGTGTCAACTGGTACCTTGGACCGTTACCTCTGTGGCTTGTTGTCATTTACTGATAAGTGGTGACCCCCTGCCCCTGTCCGTTATTCTTTCAAAAACAGAGAAAACCAGATATGTCCTATCCCATGAGTGTCAGTCCAGTTGTCCCCCACACTTAACTTAAAGGTTAACCCGTTCGCAACATCTATTATGATTCTAACATTATACAAAAAGTGTAAATTCTAACACTTACAATTGAGGAATTTTAAATAAATTGTTTCCTTTTGTATGGATGTTCCTTCATGGAAGAATAATTGTGCAGGGAATGGAAAGCTTGGTCATGTGTTGTTCAGGAGCACTTCCAAGGT
Source organism: Callorhinchus milii (assembly GCF_018977255.1). Classification (NCBI taxonomy): domain Eukaryota; kingdom Metazoa; phylum Chordata; class Chondrichthyes; order Chimaeriformes; family Callorhinchidae; genus Callorhinchus; species Callorhinchus milii. The sequence continues at coordinate 51,420,798 of NW_024704746.1, forward strand.
TAAATATAAACACAATGTAACAGTGGCTTCTTCAACAGTGACAAGTTCAGATATTCACCCACAAAACACAGTTACTGCATTTTACAGTATATCATGTGAAGCACTTTGGGACATCCTCTCAGTGTGAAAGGTGCTATACTGAAAGTAAGGATTATTAATATTATGTATCTTGTAGTTCAGTTCAGTCCAATCAGCCTTTGTAAAAAGGAGGTGAACTGTCCAAACAGGGCAACAAGTCAATATAATAAAGCGTCTTGCAGCAACGGTGTGCTGTATTTGTCTTAATTAATCCCTGGGTGAATATACTTCAAATCCCCACTAGCCAATATTCAGTAACCTGCCAGTAAAGCACATTGTTGTGATGATTAATTAAGCATACAGAATCTAACATGCAACAGCCACATTTTCATTTCACCCAATATGCTTAAAGCTCCATTCCCATACACAATTTGCTCATTGAACTGCCTCGTCTCTCAGGAAAAGCTGATTTGTCTCCTCATAAACTTTTGCATGATGTTCAGTACAAGTAAAATTGCTCCCTAAAGATGAGGAATATTGTTGAAGATTATCCATCCTGGGGAGGACGGAGAAGAGAATGACGAAAAACAAATCCTTTTAAAATTTAATAGAATTATATATGAATGTATTGGGAGTCATCTTTCCCCTCTCCAGCCCACCTTAAGTCCCAAGCAAGACCGACAAGCACCTTGTGACTTTCTCCTGACTTGAAAGGGACTAAACATTAATTTATTTTTATTGTGCAGGTTGCTCCAAATTACTGCTTTCGACCTAAAGAGGCACATTTAGCTGCAGGGAAGTTAGGGAACTTTTATATCACCTGATAGCCTCTTACCAACCAGCCATTTGTTAATCATTCACATACTCGCATTCCTCTTGTTCTCTGAGCCACAAGCAATCAGAATTTTCAGAAGGTCACAGTTCCACAAATAAAATACGAGAGCATTCTCTCAGGAAATTATTGAACCACTGAAAACATTATTTACAGTTTGAGGTGAAAAGGGAAGAGCGATATTTGGAAAAGTTGGAGGGGGGGGGTGGCGGGGCAGAACAGCAGCTTGAACCTATTGCCACAAGTTGTGAACTTTACAACCACCTCCAAGATTTTGAGAAACCAAAGCTACCTGATGATTCTGCTTTAGGAAATGAAACAAGACCACCCTTTCATTTGCTCATCCCATTTTCCTCCCTTTCTTCATAACCCTCAGTACCATAACTTCTCAATAATCTTCCTCCCTCTCAAATACCCCAATCAATTCTCCATCGCTAGCATTCAGTGAAGTACAAAGAATTGTTTTCAGATCTCACTTCCAACTGATTGGTTTCTAATTTTAAGACCATCAACATCTTGTTTTTGGTACCCTCTTCAGTGCTCACTGTCAAGAACATGAGCACTAGCTGAGTTGTGTGGCACTCCAGTAGTGACCTCCCCACAAACCATCCTGCTCAGAAAACAACTGCTGTTTATTTAATCTGTCTTTTACATGTATTCCCATTTTTAAGGCACTCCATCTTTCTCCCCTCCTAATTCTGTTATTCAGCAACGTGAAGCACCTCATACATGGCACTTCAACATAGGTTTTGCTGAAAACTTGGGGAGCAAGGATTCTTAAACTCCATGAGCAACACTCTGGGGTCTCGAAGCCTTGGTTCTAGCTAATCTGTGCCTCATACGCTCCATAATTAGATAAGCAGGATACATCTTACAAAGATACAAAGAAAGTAGTAAGAGATGCAAAAAGAGAATATGAGAAAATACTTCCAAGGGATATCAAGGGCAACAGTAAAGGTTTTTATAAATATATTAAGAGAAAGAGAGTGGTAAAGGGGAATGTGGGCCTATTAAAGACAGATATAGGTGAGACTAATGGACAATAATGAAATGGCAGGCTTGCTGAATGCATACTTTGCTTCATTATCACAGTAGAAGAATAGGACAAAATACTAGCAGTACAAGGGAACCTAAAAATAAGCCAAAAAGTACTAAATGGATTTAATTGAATTTTTTTAAAAATAGTAATGGAGAAAATAATGGGACTAAAGATAGACAATCTCCAGGACCTGATAAGATTCCATTCCAGGGTATTAAAAGTAGAGGAGGACATTGCAGATGCGTTAGTTATAAGTTTCAAAAGCTCTCAATATTTGGGAATTTTGCCTTTGAATTGGAGAATTGCAATGTACTCCATTATTTAAGAAGTGAGGTAACTACAGACCTGTCAGTTAACTTTAGTTATGGGGAAAATACTGGAATCTCTCATCAGGGACAGAGTGACTGAGCACTTGGATAAGTCTGAGCTAAACAAAGAAAGTCAACATGGATTTCTGATGCTAGATCATGTCTGACAAATTTAATGAAATTTTTTAAGGAGGTCACTAACACGGTGGATAAAATAGTGTCTATGGATGTTGTCGTCTATATGGACTTCCAGAAGGCACTTGATAAGGTTCAGCACAAACTATTATCAACAAAAATAAAAGCGCATGGAATCGGAAGTAAACTTGCAATGTGGCTGATTGATTGCGAGGCAGGAAACATACTCTGATTGGCGGGATGTGACAAATGGTGTTCTGTACAGGGGCCTCAGCTTTCCACCATGTCTATACTAATAAAGATGAAGTGCTGTGTGTGTATCTGCCAATAATGTAATAACCGACTGACGTGGAGACATGATTTATACCTCAGCGGAAAGGTCTTGTGTGCAGGATTCTCATTGACATTTTTTTTCAGGGGATCTCCTACCATTGATGAGCTATATTTAAAAGATGCTTTAATTAAGTCCCAAAATATGAGGTATGCTGCAACAAAGTAGCAACAGAGGAAAGCAAACACCCTTCTAAAGAGGTACATCTATACTAATATATGGGTTATCATAGGAGCTACAGTCTCCCAACGAGAGTCCTCACAACCAGGAGTCCTCCCATTCAGTCCTCCCACAGGGGTCCTCCAAACAGGAGTCCTGCCAATAGCACATTTTCTTAAATTTAAGGGAAGATGTCTAAGAAGCAAAGATCAAGCCTTTCAAAGACAAATAAAAATGCAAGCCAAAAGAGAGAAGGCCGATTAAATGAAATTGAAGAACAAAGAATAGCACAGCTGGATTTCAATGCTGAAAGGACTGAACGAGCAAGGCAAAATGAATTGCTCTCTCAAAGAACAGCACGGCTGGACTTCAACCCAGAAATAATAATAATAATCTTTGCATTTGATATAGCGTTTTTTTACATCTTCTAGAAATCTCAAAGCGCTTCACAGAATATACTGTAGTGAATTAACTGTATATTTGTTGGCGAAATGCGGCAGCCAATTGCGCACAGCAGTGTCCCACAAACAGTCGTGGATTGAAGTGACCAATTTTTTTGATTTTTTTTTCTTGAGGGATTATTATGAGGCGTGTGCAGTAAGGAAACTTGCCCAAGGTTTTGCCCTGTCGGGAATTGAACCCAGGTCTATCACTTGTGAGGCAAATGCTCTAACCACTGAGCTACAGGACTCCTGAAAGGCATGCAAGAACATGGCAAAATTAATTAAAACTATGCAATGGCAAAAAGTTGGTGGTAAAGAAGTTGATGCCACATGTTATAGAAGTAACTATTCTGACTGATCAGTTCAAAGAGGAAGACATATTCATTCCTCGCATCGCACTGTTCCCAAGTGACTGCCTGTTGGAGTTCAAAAGGCTCCAACTGCCTGTTCGAATGTGCATTGCCATATCAATTAACAAGGCACAGGGGCAGAGCTTAAAGGCTGCTGGCATTTTGTTGAATACACCCTGCTTTTTCCATGGACAATTCTATGTTGGATGCTCCTGTGTGGGCTCATCTCAAAACATCATATTGGATCCTTTGGTTGCAAGCGAAGCTGAAACGCGTACAGCTTGTATATCTATCTTCTATCTTTATACATATACTAATAAAACGATAATGTCTATCTGCACTTCAAGAATGATCTCAATAGCCAATTGACGTAAGGACATGATTTATACCTCATCAGAAAGGTCTTGCATCTAGGACTGACATGGACATATTTGTTTTCAGGTATCTCCTATCCTTCATGAGTTTTTTTCAGTTTTGCATTTTTCGCTGCAGTTACACCTGGTGGCCGCCGAGTCAAAGTAGCATCATTCTTCACAGAGCACCTGCGTATATACGCACACACTGCAGTTACACCTGGTGGCCGCAGCGGCCATGATCTTACAGAGTGGAGGAACAGGTTCAAGGGGCTGGTTGACCTACTTTTGTCTCTATGTTTCCACATGCCTCCAGAGAGTAAGTTTGTATTCCATTCCAAACACAGAGAAATTGCAAGTGTGTAGTGGCATACATATGTGAAACTCTGCATTAAATACTCAGGCACAGTGCTCTATACGATCATGGCTGAACTGCAACTCAACTCCAATTACCCGCCCTTGCCCCGTATGCCTTGATACCCTGACCTAACAAATATCTATCCACCTCCACCTTAAAAATGTGAATAGATCCAGAATCCCACAGCATTTTGGGGGAGAGAGTTCCAGATATCCACTGCAATTTGGGTGAAAACTGCCTAGCTCTAATTTTAAGGGGCTGACCAAACCTTGTTTTTTGCTGAAAACCAAATATGTAGTACATTGAGTTGTCCAGATTTGCCAGGCCAGCTATTTCCTAGCTCTATGTCCTTTCAACAACAACAACTTGCATGTTTATAGCACATTTCATGTGTGGCAACGTCTTGGGAGCACTTAACAGTGGCGGAGCCTGACCCCAAGACGGGGGATGGAGGAGGTGACTGTAAGCACAGTCATGAGTAGGTCTTCAGTCATGATCTAAAAGAGAAGGGGACAAGGCGGAGGGATTGGGGGGCATAGTGGCTGAAAGCATGGCCGCCAATGGTGGAGAGGAGGGGACAAGGAACAAGGCCACAGCCATCTGAGCAGAGGCAGAGAAGTGGGGAGAAAGTAGGGCAGAAAGGTTGGGATGTGCCAAGGTGTGAAGGGATTTGTAGACGAGTTAAAGAATCTTAAAATTGACCCTTTCCTTCGAGAGTCAAGGAGTATGGCTTCCGTTTTGTTGAGGTTCAGCTGCTCATAGTTTGCGCTCATCCAGGCCTTGAGGTCTGACAGCCAAGCTGAGCTGAGTGACCAGGAACTGGGTGGAGTGGGACCGAGGCAGCAGGTGGTGGGCTTTGTGTTGGTGATGATGGTTGACAGAGGAAGATAGGACAGAAAAAAATGGTAGAAGGCGAGGAGGAGGGGGATGCAAGAGGAGAGGGAGATGAGGAAATGGTCAGATCGGAAATGTCAAGGCCGTGGTTAATAACAAGATGGAGGGGGTGGCCATGGCTGTGGGTGGGGAAGTGTATGTAGAGGGTGAGGTTTAGGGAGGAGAGCAGGGCAGCAAAATCAGAGGAGATGGGGCAGGAGGAGTTTAGGCGAAGGTTGAAGTCGCCCATTATGAGCAGGCGTTCAGTGCAGAAGGATGACAGGAAGGAGATGTCCAAAACGAAAGAGTCAGGTGGTTTGGGCAATAAATTAGGAGGATTTTGAAGAAGAGAAGGGAGGAATGGTACACGATGAGATGCTCAAAGGAGGGTAAGGAGCCAGAGGAATAGGTAGACTGAGAGAGGTTTAGGAGATGAGGGCTACCCCGCCGCCAAGTTGGTTAGGCGGGTTGTCCAGTGGAAGGTGTAGCCAAAGGAGGATAATAATCCCTCAAGAAAAAAATAAATTGGTCACTTCAATCCACAACTGTTTGTGTGCAATTGGCTGCTGCATTTCACCCACAAATATACAGTCAATTCACTTTACAGTATATTCTGTGAAGCGCTTTGAGACGTCTAGAAGATGCGAAAAGCGCTATATCAAATGCAAGGATTATTATTATTAGAGAGGAGGCTTTAATGAGATCTATGTCCTTTCATATAAAAAGGCTTTACTTCTCCTTTCTCCAGAATTACTTCCTTAAGATATGTACCAAAGGGTACTCAAATTCACTGGCTACCTTAAATATCCAAATCTACAATCAAGTGTCTCATTAATTTTCCTGCTCTTGCCACTTTTTCGGTTGCAATTTAAATTTCCTCAGCTTGATCCATGAAAAATCTCTGTGAATACAAAAGGATAAAAAATGACTTTCTGAAGAATACCTCAAATATCTGCAGGAACCTATCCTCTGCGGGTGGATGTGTGGCCTGGAGTATTCTCCAGATGTGTTGAGTCTCATCCAGGGATACTTCTAGAAGATCTCCTGCCATCATCAGTTCCTCCAGCTGAACCTTTGCATTGGGAGATAGCTCCAGTACAGGGGGTTCCAAGCTCCGGGGAACCAAAGGAGTCTTTCGTGGTTGTTTACGGGGAGGTCCTGAACCTTCGGGTGGTGGTGGGTGGAGAGAAAAGGGATAATGACACCATTTAGAGAACAGCAAATTACATTTGTAAAGCTCCTTTTATATCAGTAGAACATCCCAAGTTGCTGAACAGTCAACGATTTGCAATTGAGCTAGGAATTGTAATCAGCAGGGATGGAGGGCAGGAAGGTGACCGAAGGTGCAGTCAAAGAGGAAAGACTTGAGATGGGCCTTGAAGGAGGCAAGGGAGGGGACGAGGCGAAGGGACTGTGGGACGGAGTTCTAAAGGATGGCGATGGAAAGGCTGAAGGCCCAACTGCTGATAATGGGGCTGAATAGAGCAAGCCAGAGTCTGCTGAGCGGAAGGAGAGAACAGGTTGGTTTGGAGTTTGGAGAGGAGCAAGGCCTTGGAGGGCTTTGAAAGAGAGGACGAGGGTTTTGAACTCTATCTTCTGGGGGATGAGGAGTCAGTGGACCTAGGCAATGATGGGTTCACTGGCAAACTTTTTGAACTGCAATTTTCGAAGAGAAAAATGAAAACAAAGTAAGAAATAATTGTCCATCACTGAGAAAAAGATCAATACTGTTTGAACAATATATTGATGTCATGTCAGATATTAAATTGAAATGTCATTGGCTGGACCAATAGAAAATTGCAGAGAGATTTGGGAAATTGCGGGGATTTGTTGGTGTCATTGGGGTACATTTTACTGCCAACCTACATTTTTTTCACTTTATTAATAAAAACTAAACATGAGGAAATAACGCATATTAGAGTGTTGCAAAAAAAAAATTGCTTCTTTAACAAAAACTGGCTCACACTCACAGACACTCACAAAACAAACAGAAAAGACACATTCACACAGAATGATTTAACTGAACATACTCAGCAAAACTGAGCATGTTGGAGCAAGTGGATTTCTCACTTGAAAGTCAGGAAACTAAAGACAGAAGGAAAGTTTGTTGGGGCTGTGAGGCCAACCTTGTGAGCAGGATTTTGAGGCTGAGGAATAGGCATGCTCTGTACAGAATGAAGGAGCAGCTGGCCATACATGCGACACCACTTCCTCTGCTTTTATTGGTATTTCTTCATCACAGAACAGATTTGGCTCCAAACTTCCAGAAGAGACACTGCTCGCACCATCCTGTATAGTTTGAGTAAACGTAGAAAAGTTTAATATTTTTGAACAAGATTTGCCAGTTACTTATGAGACATGTGCAAAACCCAGAGAAATTGATAGTCAAGTGGAAAATTAGTTTTGGAAACTTCTTACTGAGTTCTGAGTTTTAAACAACTAGATATTACAATAAAAAAATTGCAGGTGCTTTCTTTGGCTCTACTCTTCTTTATGTCAACAGTGGCCTCTGGCAAGAGAGGGCTTGGAGGTTGCAAAGAAAATTACTGGGTGTCTGCTTACGGTTGAGTAAACAGAGTCGTGGGGAGTAAGGAAACTTGCCCAACGTTTCGCCCTACTGGGAATCGAACCTAGATCTCTCGCTTGCGAGGCCAGTGCTCTAACCATTGAGCTACAGGACTCCTGTATAAACGTAAGTTGCTGTTATTTTAAGTCTGGGCATTTTTGCATAAATTTAAATTTCCAGTTTGTTCAGCTTTTAGAATTGGAAGCAAATTCTTTAATTGGAAAAAGGAACTGGTGTGGTGCTGATGTATTTCTGTCCTTATTTTGTGGAGAGTGAAGAGCGATTTCTCAGTGCTGTTTTGTCGGCACAGGTCTAACCTAGATCATTTGCACACGTAATCAATGCACTCCACAGAATAAGCTCAGAAGGAGCAAAGCAAATGCAGTTGAAATTTATAGTAATTGAGAAAGGGATTTTTTGAGGGAATTCAAGAGATAAGATATGCAACTATAAATTCTGGGCTTCCTTGAGCCTCTGGTTTTAAACTATTCATCAACAATTCTCTCATGTTGTTATTCTTTACAACTGTCACACCCGTATCTGCTTTCAATGGACCCACAACCACTCGTTTCCCACCCACTTTTCCATTATTCATTTACAAAATGCGTTGCTGTTACCATTGATTCCATCTGCAAGATTTTTTCATAGCCATTCTCAGCTTTCCATATTATATTCTTTTGGTCTCTGTATTCCCCCCACTCTCCAGTTGTTGACTGTGCCTTGCTGTTTTGTAGCCCTGTTTCTTTTGTGAAATACTGATGGTAACAAATGTATTTGACCACACTCAAATGTATTTTATACAAGAGCATTACTGATTTACCAAACACGTTATTCTAGCTAATTCCTTCGAAGTCATCCTTGTTCCAAAATGTAGGTTTGTGATCCTTCTTCCTCCCATTCAAATATGATAATGACTTATGTTAATGGCCACTGTACCTAAGATGCTCTCTTACAACTAGATTTGCAACTATTTCTGACTCATGGCTCAAAATCAAGTAAAGACTTCTCCCCAGTTAGAATTTAAAACGTGCTGATTTAGAAAACTGTTCTGCACACATTGAAGAAATACAGTGCTTTTCTAATTGTACTGTGTACCTCTTGCAAACTATATACGAGTTAACATTTGTAATTCTAACCTTTGTATTCCCTTACAAGCTTCCCTGATCTGTCAGCACATCCATTCCTCTATTTCACCACCAGTAAGAGGGACATCTCATTCCATAATGCACTTCTACCCAGAGTGATTTGACTATTCTCTTAATTAATAACTCTTATTATTCTTATCATCCTAATGGATCTTCTCTAAAGCATTGATATTCTTTCTACAGTGAAATACCCCAAATGGATACAACAGTTGAATTGTGATCCAACTTATGATCTACAGAGACTTCGCATTATCCGCTGATATCCTTATTTATTAAAACCTACGATCGATTCCTTTACCTTTTTTAAAAAAAAAGCTGTATCGACTTTCCTTTCTACCTTTGCTTATGTGAACTATAAGATTTCTGATTTTCCACTCTATTTGAAGTTTTACCATTATACTGTACATTTTCTCTCATTTGTTCTTCTAAATCATATCACCTCACTCTTATCTGCATTCAATTTTATCTGTCATCTAGCCACCCAATCTCAATATTGAGATCAGAGTCTAAAATACAAGGCTGCTAGAGGATGTCTGGAGACTTCAATCTTGACCAAACTCACAATGTCACAGAATTTTTTCATTGATAAAATTCAACATGGAAGAGGAGCACAACTGATTACTAATATGAATACTTTTAAACCTACCAAAACTGATAACTTGGATGTAACCAGACATGAGGGTTTACAGTTATGCAGAAAAACTTGAGAAGTTAGAGCTTTTTTCACTGGAGCCGAGAAAACAGAGACGTAATCTGATAAGAGTAATCGTGAAAATAATGGATTAAATAATCCTTGCATTTCATCTACCTCCTGGTCATATCATTGAATGGGTATGTGAGCAAGAGTGTGATTAGATGGCTCACATGAAAAAAATCCACTGCAGACTTGACAGGCTAATGGACTATTTTTTGTTGCTGTGACATTCTATGATTTGTTGTAACTGTTGTAAACATCATAGAATATGTTAACTTCTCTCAAAGTAATGGACAAAAATACACACATTTTCAATCAACTGTTGTAAACATAAACTTACTTTTTTCTCATATTGATATGCTTCTCTGAGATCATCATCGGAATCGGTTTCCTCATCATCCAATTCAAGAGATTTCTTCGGAGAGTTTACCAAACTCCCTAACCCCCTGCTGAAGGCAGACTGCTGGACACTCTGCAAATGTTCCTGGGAAAAGAATGATATCAGACTGACTGCAATGATCGCACCGCTGAAAGTGTTACAAGCAATGATTCAACCTTGTTTCACAGCGTATAATGTTAATTTTTAAAAAAGGGAGTTTACTATTAAAAGTTAAAATGAACAGCAACAAAAGTTTTAGCATTCTCACAAATTCAAACAAAGTGTTGCCGTTTTTCATATAGGAATGGGCTGAAGGGACAAACAATTGTCCAGGAGTCAGGAAGGGGGGTGGGGGGCACTTGGTCCCTCAAGACAGTTTTTTTTAATAACCAATGGACTTGGTTTTTGTTAGTGTAAGAGGAGTGAAGATTGGATTCAGATTTACAGGTCATAAAGAATGCAAATAGAGTCCTTGGCTTTATGTCCTGAGGAATTGGGAAGTTGTGTTAAATTTATGTAAAACCTTGATCAGACCACATTTGGAGCGTTGCGACATGAAAGGCGCTATAGAAATGTAATTTTATTGTTGTTGTGTAAAGTTCCAGTCTTCACAGGAAGAATATCATTTACATTAAACAGAGTACAATACAATTATATAGTCTTTCATGTTGGGAGGACATCTCAAAAGCTTTACAGTGCTTGGGGATAGGGGGTGATAGAGGTGGTTATTATGAAAGGAATTGATAAGATGGGTGTTGATAGGCTATTTTCACTTCTTGGTATATCCAAAACAAGTAGGTTTAAATACAAGATAGGCAGAAATAGATCTCATTGTGAATTTCAGCGGAACATCTATATATAGAGGGTATTCAATGTGGAACTCGCTGTCGAAAGCTGTGGTTGAAGCAAAAAGCATCAAACATTAAAGTGAAACCTTGATGCAAGAAGGGAATAGAGTCTGACAACAAGCTGGGCGGGGGAGAGGTGGGAAAACAAGATGGAATACCAAAGGATATTTCATAAAAGCACTCAAGCATTCAGCTCACGATCACTGGCAGAAAACTGAGAGAAGTCAGATAACAGATGGAAGTATCAAGAGAAAAAAATGAAAAAGAAAATCATCATTCTTCCTGTGCAGTTAATATACCCTGCTTTGCAGCACTGAGCTAATGAGCAAGTTCCATGATCTTGTTAGCCAATCTGATTTATATTGCCTGGGATGATAAAAAGAGCCAAAGAGAGTCTGTAACAGATTAACAGAAATATTAGAACACAAGAGGGTATAATATCATGAAATACTGAAAAAGCTGCAGTGTGTTTAATGGAACAGCGAAGGGTTTAGAGGAATCAAATTAAGTTTTTTTTAAGCTTGAGGGCAAATACTAAGATCATTTCCATTTGGTAACATGGAGGCATCAACTCGAGATAACTGAAAAGCACAAGTAAGATTTGTTTTACGCACAGAGTTATTTAGATACGCAAATCCCACAGGTATCCATTGAGTCAACTGTGCCATTAAAAAGGAATTGGTTTCCATTTTTAAAAAATAAAAAGGATTGAAGAAAAAATACATAAAAGCTGGATGGCCCATCCCTTTCTATGCTGAAATATCTCAAATTAATTCTCATTGAACATTCAATGTTTGATCATTCATCTTTCATAAAACACGTGGCTTTCGGTATCATTTTACCTGCAAATCTGGGTTGGCTGCTGCCTTCTGAAGCTCAGCACTAATAATTTTCTCTGTTTTCTCCCTCGCTGCTTGTTCCACCATGCGTTGACTCAGCACAGAGAGCTTGGCAAGTGCAGAAGACAGTTCATCTGTGGCCAGGGCTTGCCTGGCACGGTCCTGCCAGCCCATGGCTCTCTCTGTCAGACACTGCAGAGCTTCTCCCTCAGGAAGACGTACAGGAAGCTTCTGAAGGGACACCAGGAGTGAGAGAATTGTTTCAAGTCGTGGCCTTCGAGAACGCATGCACAGTGGGCACAGGAATTTCACCTCCTTCGTCTGCCAAACAAGACCCTTTTTCTGTGTCCCAGCTTTCGGCAAAGGTACGCAAGAGCTGTGAAACCAATCTTTGCACAGCTCACACTGGAGCATAAAGCCACTGGCTGTCTTGCGACACACACAGAATTTCACCTCTTCAATCCTGTCCACCATTGCCATTTTAGCCAGGTTTACTGCCCTCAGAGCACGCATGGCTTCACACTCTTTCCGTTCCATTGTTCGGAAGGCAGCAATCTAAAGAAAATAAAACAATATCAAATGAAAATGATGGTGCAATGCACTTATAGTAATCCCATTCAATAATACCTCAGTGATGTCACCACTGTTGACAGTCAGCAATGACAAGAGGCAGAATGATAGCAATAATACTTTCATTGGATACACCACCTTATCACATCTTTGAGACGTCTCAAAGCACTTTAGAATATACTGTAAAGTACTGTACTTTGTGGGCGAAATGCGGCAGGATACACAGCAGTGTCTCACAAAAAGTCATGCATTGAGTGGCCAAATTATTACTTTTTTAAAAAAGGATTTATTGTTTTTCTTTAAGTTTTCTTTTTATTACCCCAGAAGGGACTAACAACCGGGTTCCTACTTACTGCTCATTAAACAGAGAAGTGTGGAGTAAGGAAATTTGCCCAACATTTCACCCTGCCCGGGAATCAAACTCAGGTGCTCTCGCTTGCAAGGCAAGTGCTCTAACCACGAAGCTTCAGGACCCCACGTGGCTCTGTCCCTGCCTCTAACAGACAAATGTATTTATTCCTTAAAAAACAAGACACCTTGATGTTTGCTATAACTGCAATCAAACTGAAAGGTTCGAAAGATTTGTTTGTACATAAAATAACAGTTAGCAGTGAAAGAACTGCAGTTAAGAATATATAACTGGAATCAAAGAATTGGAAACTCCGAAAATAAAGATTTTATGCACTTACAACTGTGTTTGGATCACTGGATTCTTCAGCTATCTCCTCTAGATCACTCAAGCTCTCCAAATCCAGTTCTTTGTCTCGCTCCATCATCATTTCCTTCATTTTTTTCCGTTTACTCTTTCCACTCCCATAAACTCCAATATCTATTCTGGGGCTCAGTACCTAGCATTAGACATTGCAATTCACAGTTTTACAGAACATGGATACTTTAACCTGCATTTTCAAAGATATTTTTTCTATTATGAGTTCACAATATTTATATATATATACAATTAAAATATATTACATAATATTTCGATTTTGTTGCTTTCTCCCAGCTCTAAATATGTAAAACCCCTTGCATTTGATGTTACACCTCATCACACCAGTGAAAGTCTCATAGCACGTCACAGGGTGTAGTATATTTGGAGGCAACTATGACAGCAATTTATGCACAGCAATGTTCCAAGAAAAGCCATCAAATGAATGATCAATTTTATTTGGAGAATTGTTGGCCAGAACAGGGAAAACTCTTGAAATAATGCCTTGGGGTGTTAACATCAAAATGAACAGACAGACAAGGCCTTGATTTAATGTTTCATCCAAAGGGCGGCACCACCAAAAATGCAACACCCTCCCCCAAGCAAGTGAAATGGAGTGTTAGCTGAAACTGAGTTCACAAGTCCTTTGTGGTTTGAACCCACAGCCTTCTGACTTCGAGGTGAGAATGCTGCCAATCTAGCCAGGCTAACAATATTTCCCAATTTTCTGCCCTCTCAACTACATGAGTGGGAGGATCTTGAAATCGACCTGTTGTGCAACGGGGAGCCAGAGGAGCCGGATAAGTACTGGGGTGATGGGGGTGCAGAGTTTGGATTGGGTATCCGGGAGTGGAGTTTTGAATTAATGGATTTTACGAATAGTGGCGCTGGGGAAGGCTGAAGTAAACGCGTAGATGAAAATAATAATTCTTGCATTTGGAATAGCGCCTTATCAAGTCTTCGAGATGGCTCAAAGCGCTTCACAGAATATAATATATAATAATTCTTGCATTTGATATTGCGCTTTTCACGTCTTCTCGAAGTCCCAAAGCGCTTCACAGAATAGACTGTAAAGTGAATTGACCGTATATATGTGGGCGAAACGGGGCAGCCAATTGCGCACAGCAGTGTCCCACAAACAGTCGTTGTTAATATACTGTAAAGTGAATTGACTGTATATTTCTTGGGCGAAATGCGGCAGCCAATTGTGCACAGCAGCACCCCACAAAAAGATCAAGGCTGAAAGAGGTGTGGTGAAAAAGCTGGGCAGGTGGACTGAATGAACAGCTTGCTCTGCAAGCTGGTGCAGCCTTGATGGGCCAAATGTCCTCTTTCTGTACTGTAAATTTCTAAGATGATTTGATTCCTTCTCTTTACGTTATGGCAATATCAGTCTGGATGAAGAAGACCTTTCGTCCCATTCGATCTCATAACATCCACTGAACCGTTCCCTCATCACTGCATCAAGTTCCTTTTTAAATGAGTCCAGTGTCTTGACCTCAACCACATTTCCTGGTAATCTGTTCCAATCATTCATTACTCTCTGAGCAAAGCAAAACATCAGGATATCTGACCTGAAATTGTCCTTTGCAACCAACAAATTAACAAATCCTTGTTCTTCTATCTTGTTGCACACTAAAGTATTGATCAGCGTTTACTGTTCAATCCCATTTAAAATCTTACACCTCTCTAGGAGTCTGAGTCATCGTCTTTCAAGAGCCCCAGATTGTTTTATCACTGTCTGGTTCAAGGAAGCGCCCATAAACTGAATAGATTGGACCTTTCTTGAATTACAACATTTTCAACCAGACAATGAGTTTGATTTGTTGTTTATGTTGGCGTTTCCTTGGTAATCATCTTTTGTTCCTTAAGAAGCAAGCAATAGTCTGGATTCACAAAGGATTTGGATGTGATCTGCAAAGAACACCAAGGCCCTTGTCGGCATTGACGTAATGGAATTGATGTGTATACAAATACAAATTGATATGTATCATTGATGAGAAACCGTATCTAATAAACACACAGATGAAAAAGAGAGGAAACGAGAATTATGTTTCAGCTTCAGATTGCTGGAAGGTACTGATAGACAAGCAGGATCTTGCTCATTCTGCAAGTAAGACAACAAAAGTCTTCCAAAAATCCTAAGCAATGTAGAAAGGGAAATAAACTACCGTGATTTATTTTAAAGAGGCAGGCAAACCAGAAAAATAGACTTCAAATAAGGGAAGCATTGGGGATCAAATGTAATTGATATGAGTAGTTTTTATTTACCAGGTTTAAATTCTGCAACCTATTTTATGGAATAATAATAATAAACAGGAGAAAACATACATCTCCTAACTAATCTTTTTAATGACTAACTCAAGTTGTGAAGAAACATAAAGAGGAAGAAACACTCTTACTCCAAGTGCTGTATTTGCAACAGCTAGAGGACGGAAGAGTAAGTTTTAATTAGACAGCACCTCGGGGAAGCCATCACAATATGGTTGTGTTTAAATTCCAATGGAGAAGCAAAAGAATGTGACAGCAATTTTTAATTTTAGGAAGGTGGATCTAGAGGGGATGAAGAAAGAACTGTGAAGGCTGTGCTAGAACAGAGCACAGAAAAAACATGGAAACCTTTGAAGAAAATATTGCAGAGGATGCAAAGTAAACTTGTACAGTTGGACATCAAAGAAGGTAATCCAGGGAGTTTAAAATCTATGGGAAGAACAGAAATAGAAATAAAATAGAAAAGAAGATTCAAAATGCAGTACACACAAAAAAAAATGTGAAAGGTTTTATTAATATATTGGTAGCAAAAAGGCAGTCAGCAAAACAAAAAGACCCCTTTTATATTCCAAAAGTGATATTGCATCATGTGACACAGTCAGGGCAGATATCCTAAATAACTTCTTTGTCTCTATATTCACAAAGGAAACCACTGATTGCCTTCCTGGTACAGATATTGAATTTCCCAGTTGATTAGGAAATATTAAGAGGATAGAGATAAATAATAATCTTTGCGCTTTAGCACGTTGTTGAGACGTCTCAAAGCGTTTCACAGGATATACCGTAAAGTGGATTTTAATTAAAAATAAAGAGGCAACATGCATTCATTCAAAAAGAGGTCTTAAGATACATTGTATACCAGGATGGTCCAAACTTTTGGCTGCCACAGGCCGCATTCCTTATTTGAGAAAGGTCCCGTAGGCCACATCCGGCCCGAGTCCATTTCCAGCATTCCAATGCGGGTGACTATCTGCAGCGGCAGGAGCCGGTGGTTGGTAAGAGATGCGCTTGCCTTCCTGACAGACTGAAGTAAAGATCTGCGTGCCGAGTCCTCCCAACTGCAGGCTCCTGCTGCTGCCATGGGAGGACGTTCACCAGGGAGGGAGGGAGGCAGGCAGTGGAAGCTGAAATGTTGGAAATGGTTGCAGGCCGCATAAAATCACCCGCGTGCCGCCTGTTGGACCATATTGTTGTACATTGAGGTCCTTAAGGATTATGAAATCACTCAAATGATAGTGGATTTCTTCAGGCAATCACTGGAACAGAAATGGTGCCCAAGAAATGGAGAGGGATGAATGTAACACCAATTTATTAAGAATGCAGGGGACAGGTAAAGGGTAATTCTGAGAACCACAGGTAAGTGAGTTTGACATCTGCGTCACGGGAAACATGAGAGAACATTCTGAAGGAGAGAATGAAGCTGCTAGTGCAATAATAAGTAATGCAAAGACAATGTTAGGATAGATTTACAGTAAATAAAACTGACAAATTCCTGGAACTTCAAAGAAATAACTGACTTGGTAGACAACTCAGCAAATTGTTACCCTTCTAACAAATATTCTAAAACTGTCACATAAGAGATTGCGTATCAGCTTGCATCAGCAGTAGCACTCGCAATTCTGAGTCACAAAACGTTGTGGGTTCAAATCCTACGGCATGACTTGAACTCGCATAGTCTAAGATGACACTACATTGTCGGTTGCATTGTCGGAGGTGCCATCCTTCGGATGAGACATTAAACCAAAGTTCAGTCTGCCTGTTCAGGTGGATGTTAAAGATCTCACGGCACTATACAAAAAGAGATGGAAGTTTCTCCCAGTGTCCTGGGAAACAATCCACCAAAATAAAAACAAAACGATCACTCGTTTCATGGCTGTTTGTGGGACCTTGTGTGCAATTTTGCTGCCATGTTCGCCTACAAATACAGTCATTCCATTTCACAGTAAATGGATCAAACCTGACGCCTAAGTTGCACATGGGTTCAGAGAGTCTGAGGGAGAGGTTGAGGAGTTCAGACTCACAGGAGAAGACGTTGACAAGAGCCAGAGTGTGGCTTCCGTCATGCCGACATTCAGCTACAGGAAATTTGCACTCATCCAGGCCTCAATGTCATTTAGACAAGCTGATAGGACATCAATGGACTGGCAGTCGCAGACAGAGGAGGAGAAGTAGAGTTGGGTGTCATCTACATTCATGTGGAAATTGACCCCATGTCTGCGGATGACATCACTGAGAGGGAACTTGTAGATAAGGAAAAAAAGTGGGCCAAGGATGGAGCCTGCGGCTACCCCACAGGTGACCGGGCGGAGGCGAGAAGAAAAACCATTGGCCAAGATGAAGTTTTGGCGGTTGGTAGGATCCATAAAAAAAGCTCATAGGGAGGGGTTCTTGGGAAGTAAAACACTTAAGAGAAATATGGGGAAGAGGCATGTAAATAGGATGATCCATGATCTATGATCTAAAATTGACACAAGAAACTGAATGGCTTTTTCTTGTTCCTAATTCTATCATCCCACCATCTCCTGCCCGTCTCCTGTACTGCAATTTGTTCATTTCTTTGAGGCAGCTTTCCATACAAGAGAAGCTCCACTAGTCTCTTAAAATAACACAATACATCTTTGCCTATCCATGCTTTGGATACCAATATCTTCACACCACAATAAGCACAGAGAGTAGAACAAAATGAGGTTGCTCAAGTCAAGAAACCGACCAGGGCAGACACGAATGGCCAGTTTCTGCACTTAATAGTCTACAATCCCAAAATTTCATAAGCCCATTTCCAAAAAACTGCACATTTAGAGAACCCCTCTCACAGTAGGAAAACTTCCCAAGCATTCCTCTTAGAAGCTCCTCACTGTCAGATACTCTCCAAAAATCACGTTTAACCAACTTAAATTGTACTAATTTTTCTCTCTGATTTCATCAAAGTGACCGAAAACTTGACAAATGTAGAATCCATCGCCTTCTTCACCTGATGACTTATGTACTTCAAAAAAATCTGGGAACAAATTCTGTTGCCTCTCAGTGTCGTCAATTGCAGCCCTACCCATTCTCTGGCAAGCTGTAACTTGCAATGTTACAGCTTGCCAGAGAATGGTCCATTTGAAGTTTCGTAACTGCTGAGAACACAGTTACCCTTAAGCGTTGTATGGACAGGTGGGTGAGTAATCCAGTGTGGTCCCACTATAATTAAAATTTATTGCCCAATGTAGAAGAGTAAAATATGACATGAAATAAATCATTCAAGTCACCTGAAGTGAGAAGTCAACACGTTAAACGGGTTTCACTGTTATGAACAGGGAAGGCTCATCAATGCAATCTCATTAAATTGTAATGACTTTTCATTTAATGAGTTAATTATTGTCCTCCTTCCTCCTGGACTTGGGTACAGCAAGTACCATTTCCAAGTTTGCGGACGACACAAAATTAGGTAGGGTGGTAAACAGTGAGAAGGATAGGAGCCAACTACAGGAAGACATAGATAGAATGGTAAAATGGGCAGACAGATGGCAGATGAATTTCAATGTGGAAAAATGCGAGGTATTGCATTTTGGAAGAAAAATAAGGGGAGGCAATCTAGGCTGGTAATACAATCTTAAGGGGGGTAAAAGAACAGAAAGACCTGGGGGTGCAGCTAAATGAATCCTTGAAGGTGGCAGGACAGGTAGATAAGGCTGTAAAAAGGGCAAATGGGTTTCTAGGCTTTATAAATAGGGGCATAGAGTACAAGAGTCAGGAGGTTATGATTAACCTATATAAAACACTGGTTACGCCTCAGTTAGAATACTGCACCCAGTTCTGGGCACCACACTACAGGAAGGATGTTAAGGCATTGGAAAGGGTGCAGAGGAGATTTATAAGCATGGTACTAGGAATGAGGGACCTTGATTATGAGGAAAGGCTAGAGAGGCTGGGATTATTCTCACTGGACCAGAGAAGGTTACAAGGAGACCTAATAGAGTAAAAAATTGAGTAAGAAATACCTAATAAAATAAGAAATGTTTTCACTCAGCGAGTTGTTTGAATCTGGAACGCATTGCCTAAAAGGGTGGTCGAGGCCGATTCGATAACAACTTTTAAAAACGTGGTGGACGGGTATTTGAGGAGGATGGGTTTGCAGGGTTATGGGGAAAGGGCTGGGGAGCGGGATTGACATTGATTGCTCTATTCAAAGAGCTAGCACAAACTTGATGGGCCGAATAGCCTCTTTTTGTGCTGTACAATTCTATGATTCTATAAAACTCTTTTACAACCACATTTCAACCGTACAGGAAGTGTTGATTCTTTCAAATAGATTAGATAGTTTTCTTTTAGAAAATAACATTAAGGAATACATTACATAGGTGGTTTGGGACATATGTGCATGCGACCGCCAGAAAGGTGGAAGGCGAATTAGATGGACCTTGGTCTTTTTTCGTCTAGCATTTCTTATGATCTTATTTAAATACGTGGAATGTCACTTGGTTACCACCCTTTCTGTGACCAAATGCCCCCTACCTGCACTGGCCTCCCAGCCCCATGGTTCACAAATGCCCCCTGACCCTGCATCACATGGCTCCCGCTCCATGAGAGTTGCCATTCGCTGCCCAACCTTGTTTAATCAAATCGACTACCTGACTTTTGAATAACTATTACCAGAGGCAATAATAATGATCCTTCCATTTAGTACAGCACCTTTCACATCAGGAGGACATCTCAAAAGCGCTTCACAGAATTTAATATGAAGTGTAGCGACCGTGTATCGGTAAGCAAACGCAGCCACCCAATCGCACACAACAATGTCCCACAAACAACTATGAAATGAAAGACCAATTTTATTTGGGGGATTCTCTTATCACTGCAATCATTATTATCGCATACAGACAGAGTCTCATTTCCCAGCAAAGGCGACTGCAGATACAACAACAACTCAGATTTATATAGCGCCCTCCACGCCGGACGGCGTCTCAGAGCGCTTCACAGTAACGGATCCCAGGGCCGAGCCAAGGGGAGGGGGAGGAAGGTGACCAAAGGCGCAGTCGAAAAGAAAGATCTTCAGCTGAGACCTGAAAATAGGAAGAGAGAGGGCGAGGCGAAGGGTGTGAGGAAGGGAGTTCCACAGCCTCGGGGCATAGTGCCTGAAAGCACGGCCGCCGAGGGTGGAGTGGAGGACTCGGGGGACGAGGAGGAGGCCAGACCCGGTGGAATGAAGGCAACTGGCACTGTTGAGAGTAGAGGTCAGAGAGGTAGGGGGGGTGCAAAGGTGTGGAGGGATCTGAAGACAAGGGTGAGGATCTTGAAGTCGATCCTCTCTGGGACAGGCAACCAGTGCAGTCTGGCAAGGTAATCGGGGAGCGGAGTTTGGTGTGGGTAAGAATGCAGGTGGCAGAGTTTTGTATGACCTGGATTTTATGAATGGTAGTGGAGGGGAGACCAGTGAGGAGGGCATTTGAATAGTCCAGCCGAGGTGACAAAGGCATGGACCAGGGTTTCAGCGGCTTTTGGAGTGCGGTATTGGCGGAGACAGGCGATGCGTCGGAGGTGGAAGAAAGCGGTGCTGGTGAGGGACTGGATGTGGGAGAGGAAGGATAATTGGGGGTTAAACCTGACGCCTAGGTTGCGTACGGGTTTGGAGAGTTTTAGCGGGAGGTCGGGTAGGTGGAGGGGGTGAGAGCCATGTGATTTTCGACGTTGACGAGAGCCAAAGAGTATGGCTTCTGTCTTGTCAACGTTCAGCTGAAGGAAATTTGCGGTCATCCAGCTCCTGATGTCTGATAGGCAGGCTGACAGAACATCAGGGGACTGGGGGTCGCAAAGTGAAGTGGAAAAATAGAGTTGGGTGTCGTCCATATACATGTGGAAGTGTACCCCAAGAGGGAGCATGTAGATCAGAAAGAGGAGGGGGCCAAGGATGAACCCGCAGGTAACCAGGTGAGAGCGGGTGGAGAAGCCGTTTGTGCAGATGTACTACTGGCGGATCGTGAGGTAGGACTCGAACCAGGCGAGTGCAGTCCCACTGAGGTGGATGACGGAGGAAAGGCAATGGAGGAGGATGGCGTGATCGACTGTGTCGTAAGCGACAGAGAGGTCCAGGAGGACAAGGAGGCAGAGGGAGCCCTGGTCACAGATAGAGAAGATGTCATTTGTGACTTTCACAAGCGCAGTCTCTGTACTGTGGATATGGCGGAAACTAGACTGGAGGGGTTCGAAGAGGGAGTGGGGAGAGGTGTGCGCGAAATTGATGTGCAACAATGCGTTCTAGGACTTTTGCGAGGAAGGGCAGGTTTGAGATAGGGCGGTAGTGACTTGGGTTTGAGGGATCTAGGGAAGGTTTTTTGAGGAGGAGGGGTGACGACAGCAGGTTTGAGGGGGGCAGGGACTGATCCATAGGAGAGGGACTGGTTGATGACATCAGCCAGTAGTGGAGGAGTGGGAGCTGGGTGACCAGCAAGTTGGTGGGGAGGGGGTCGAGGCAGCAGGTGGTGGGTTTAATTGAGGTGATGGTGGGTGAGAGGGAGGAGGGAGAGATGGGGAGGAAGGAATGTAGGATAGAGGTCGTGGAAGGAGCTGACGATGGGGAGAGTGAGGGGGACGGAGAGGTGGTGGTGGTGGGTGACAAGAGGCAGGAGATGAGGCTGCCTGGCGGATGTTGTGTATTTTGGATGAAAAGAAGTCCATGACCTCCTCGCACTTGGCATTCGATGTGAAGATTTAGGAGGCCTGAGGGGGCGCACAGAGGAGGTAGTGAGTGGTGGGAAAAAAAGGATTTTAGGATTATTTTTAGCCTCCAAGATGATCTGAGAACCACCTCTCAGACCCACCTCTCAGACACACTTGACCACAGTATAAAATTACACAGGTTATGAACGTCTTCCCGACGTGAAAGGAGCTATACAAATGTAATGTTATTCTCACATTTCTAATTTCAACTGCTGGCTATGCCAAGTGAGAATCAAATCAATAAAGGCACGTGAATCATGTATTGTGTAGAAATACATACAAACATTCAAAGGGTTATTCAAAGGAAACTTTTGAGACCATGAAACAAATTGCATTGCCGAGTGACAGATGAAATGTATACCTGCAACAGCGTATAAGTGGAGTTCTTCTTCAGGAAGGTCCTGGCAGTACGTTCTCTCCAGGCTCGAGCGGCCGTTACTTGGGACTCCACCTGTGGCAGTGGATCAAGCCGAACTGAGATCGGACGGCCTCTTGACAAGAGACTTTCCAACTGGTCCAGGTAAGCAATGAAAGAACCATTCTGCAGGCACATTGAAAAATCATTCACAGTAAGACATGCCACAGAGAATCCATTAAAAAANCACAAATAAAAGACTACAATGTCATAGGAAATTACAAGTGTTCACCTGGAGGTTTGTTGGAATGTGAATTTCTCTACCACAATCTGTTGAGTGAATCTCCATATATTCGTATAAAACAGCTTGTATTTATTGAGCACCAATAACAGGAGAACCTTCTAACATGGTTCAAAGAGACAGGAGTGGTAGCGGAGCAGTGAGATGGGGAATGGCCAAAGGAATAGACATAGAAATAAGATTTTTGGAAAGGTTTTGAAAACAAAGAGAAGGAGCGAGGTGGAGGAATTTAGGGTGATTTCTTCATAGTGGGGGGGGGGGGGGGAGTGGCTGCAAGCTCTCCCACCAATGAGTGGAGGGGGAGAGGGACATAAAGAGGGCAGAATCAGATGGATGCTTGAAAAGGAAGAATATTAATGGATTTGGGGAATCAGCAGGCTCGTGTGACTGGAAAGGCTGAATGAGACTTTCAGAATCAGGTCTCGATTACTGCCCATTTGCGTTTGTTACTTCTACAAGGCCTCAGTATCAGCTTGGCTCAATTTGTAGACTCTTTCTTGTCTCTGAATCAGAAAGTTTTTGGTTCAAGTCCACATTGGGATTTTGAACTCACACAGTCGAGGTTGACGCTGCATTGCTGTACTGGTGGAGCACTGCACTGCTGGGAGGCGGCATCCTTCAGACAAGACATAAAACCGATGACCCCATCTGCTTGTTCAAATGGACGTTAAAAATCTAAGTTATAATTTGAAAAGAAAAGGGGGTTTCTCCCGGTGTCCTAGCCAACAATTCCCAAATAACATTGGTCATGGCTGTTCTACTTCTCCTCCTACAGCTGCGATTCCAGGTCTGCCGATGTTCTCTCAGCCGGTCTGTTGGGCATCAGGGCCTGGATGAGCAAAAACCTCCTACAACTAAATATTGACATGACGGAAGCCATACTCATTGGCTCCCGTCAATGTCTTCTATCCTGCGGCTCTGACCTCCTCAACCTCGCCGGCCTATCTCTCAGACTTATTGAACTGGTGCACAATCTAGGCGTCAGGTTCGACCCACAGCTGTTCTTGCTTCCCCACATCCGCCACATTGCCCACCCCCGACCGTAGCTTACCCCAGACGCAGCTGAAACACTCATCCCTGCATTCGTCACCTCCTAACTCGACTTTTCAAAGGCACTCAATGTCGGTTTCTCCAGCTCCACCACATACAGGATCCAGCTGATCCAACATGCCACCGCCTGCATACTCACCCGTACTAAACTCCGTATATCAGATCAGTTCTAGCCAGGCTCAACTGGCTCCCCATCACTGACCAAATCGATTTCAAGATCTTCACACTCATTTTCAATCCCCTTCATGCCCTGGCAGCTCCCTACCTCTCCGACCTGCTTACCCCCCAACCCACAACCCGCTTGACTGACTCCAGTCTTCTGCACGTCCCTTGTGCCCTCCATTTCCATTAGCGGCTGCTCTTTCCGCCACTATGCCCCGAACCTCTGGAATTCTTCCTCTATCCCTCCGCCTTGCCCCTTCCTTCCACATCTTCAGATTGCGACCGAAGACCTTTCTCTTCGAGCGTGCTTATGGTCACCTCCCCCTGACTCGGCGTTATGCTCCATCACTGTCAAATGCCCTGGGACTCTCCCCTTCGTGAGGGGTGCTATATAAATGAAAGTTGTTGTTGGTATTCATGGGATTTTATTGTTCATAAGATATCATGTTTGTCAAAGTGTAATGGCAAATACAGTGAAGTACTTTTAACCTCCCACCCACAACGGAAAGGGATTATATCAAATTCACGGATGATAACCTACAGCGGTACCACTTTATGACATGGTAGTCGGGATACATGGAAGTCCAATTTATGAATCAGAACAGTGCTGTCCAACCTATAAGCTGGTTACAGACCACCTTCACGGGACCTTCTAAACTCTCCAGTTATCACTCCATCAAGAGTTTGAGTTCAGAGTCTAGGCTGACACTTCAGTGCAGTGGTGAGTGAAGCATTGTTGGAGGTGCCGTTCAACCGAGGGTGGACCTGTGTGTTCTAGATCCTGTTTCCACTCCTACCTGTTCCAGCACCTTTGTCCCACCTCACCTCATTTCTTGGCTTCTTCTACCCATTCAGAATATTCTAACTGCGGTCCAACTGATGATTCATGCAAGCTTTACATTGATTATATTATCTTCTAGATCCATATTTATAAAGCTTAGGATTTCATTTGTTTTCTTGACTCCTTTTTCCACCTGCCTTCCCACCTTTAAATAGCTTCATGAAATACTTTCTTCACTTTTGAAGTGCAAAGGCTTCAGACTTGCCTGAATAGCTTCTACTTTGGCAGTCCAGTCTTTGGCTTTCAATAGGGCTTCCTTAAGCGCAAGCACATTAGGCAGATAGGCGGGAATTTTCTTTGCCTCATTTACAATACTGTCCAGCATCGCCATGCTATGCCGAGGCCTGAAAAGAAAAGAAAAGTCAGTACCTATGTAAAGACCTTGCCCGAAAAACACAGAGTAAACCCTGGACATATCTGATCTACCTATTCCACCTTGTGGAGCCGGTGCAGGAAGTAGTCATCTTGTTGGACTTCCAACTGTTCTTTAAATGACACCTCTATGCTGACCTGCTCAGCTTTCCCTGCCTTCTCCACAACCTCTATATTCGAGCAGCCAAGACCTTAATCCATGCATTTATCCCATCCAAGCTGGTCCATGTCACCACTTTGCGTACCAGACTCCCAAGCTCTTCCATATACAAGATGCAGACTGTTCAGAACTCTGCAGCCCATATCCTCTCTCGCACAAGGTTCCGCAAGCTTATCACCCTCACCCAGCTCTGTTGGATCCCCATCGTCAAGTAGATCAAATTCAAGATCCTGGTTCTCACCTTCATAGTTCTCCATGGTCTCACCCCACTCTACTTCTGTGACCTTTTCAAACCCTAGCAAACTTTGCTCAGTGAACACCAGCCTGTTTGTTGTCTCACACCCTACCTGCCCGTAAGCTTTCTGTCTTCCTGTACCACTCTGCAACTTCATCCCAGATTCCCTTCAACTCCCTTGCTCCCTCTCTTTCTCACTACGTTCAAATTCAAACCTACCTCTTCAACCTACACCTTTTGCCATCTTTCCTCTCCCCACCACTATTAGCTCCCATCCACGTCTGGAGTATCCAGCCAATACTTTTGTGTTTTGGGACTTCACCCAATGTGAAAGACGCAATATAAATGTATATTTAGATTATAGTGCTCCCTCATCTGAAGTGAAGAATACACCCATAACCAGTTTGGGCAACATAAAACCACAGACAACAAATTCCATTTGTGTAGCCTTTTATGTTGGTAGGACGGCCCAAGGCACTGATACATACAGATTGAGCCCTTCTTCTCTTCATTCTCTCAATAAAGTGAATTAAAATGGCACAAAGATTTGACCTTTTCCCTGGATAACCTCATTGATGGATTTGAACATGCCCTTTGCTTTTGGTCCCAGGTCCATGTGACTGCTAATGAGGAAACAATACCAAGCCACAAATCCAACCATTAATATGGATTACTAAATGACTTTTGAGAGCCCTTTTGGATTAAAACATCCATATTTCAGATTGGCAAAGTCAAGTACAGTTTATCATTCATTTTATTGACTTCTGAAATACAGGGAAAACAATGTGAAACTAGTTATGCAAAGCAATGATTATCAGCAGATGGATTTTCTAACTCAGTGCTGTTGCAACTGAAAGTGGTAACTTCTGTGGTTTTGCCCTGGAAGCCAAGTTTTACATTTTTGCTGATAATTCACAAATGCTGCCAAAAGTTAAAGGAACTATAAAGTTATTAAAAAAGTGTTTGTTTGTCTGTGTCTGTGCACTTATGGTGGGAAACAAAAATTAGAAGACCTGACAGACACCTGAATAGGATGAAATTCCACCAGTGGCAGCTTAATCTTTCTTGCATTCAATCTTACGCAACATTTACATAAAAAACAAATGACAAGCAAACCATCTTATCAGCATGCACACGCACGCACACACAGAGCTACTCTTCTCACAGTACAAACAGCAGCACTCTATGGAGAAATAAATAAATAAAGAAAAATTCAATTGAATACATGTTGAAGTTTAACAAATTACTTCATGGAACATTAAGAACTCGAGAGAATTCCACTGCACTGCGCACAGGTCAGTTCCAATTTGTTCAAGTACACAAGAACACTTTTCTATGCAAAATATTTGCATTTTTTTCTTCCTTTGTCATTCTTTACCCTGTACTATGTATGAACCATTTCTCAAAGTATGGGGGAAGGAGGAAGAATGTATTAACATTTCCTACACTGTTTACTCCATCAAACATAAAATTAGATCAATTGACAGATGAAAAACAAATTGTACAGTTCTAACACTTTGTTGAGTTTGCAACTCACTAGCCTTGTCTCAAACAGCAACCCACCACAAACTGAGAAATTGTCAACAAAAAAGCAGGCCAAAGGTAATCGTTATCAGACAGTTTTGTGATAAGATGCGTATGTGATCCAGCATGAGAAAGGGCTAGTGGCTGCTTGCAGAAACATGATTGTCATACCTCGCTTGCAGACAAATTTTGGCCTTCTCCTCCCAACGCTCAGAGACAGTTAAGAGCTCCTGTAAATCTGCCATCGCCTTTTCAACTGCAGGATGTGGTGCCAGACCGATACCAGAATCTATGAGTTTTTTCATCACGTCCAGAGTGACCTTGTCAGGGTCTGAGAGGGTGAGGTGAACTTCATCGAGCCACCGAGCTTGTTGAAGCTCTTGCTTGAGTCTGGGAAGCTCCTGCAGCTCCACATCCAGCCCTGAGCCCAACTCTATCAAGGATTGTAACTTGGTCGAGTCTGGAGTCTCATCAGTCAGAGCCTCCTCAGCACGCACATGGAATTCTTCCACACTGTCAAGCAGCTCCTGAAAAAGAGATAAATTTATATTTCATTTATTTGGTAAGAATGTGCAACATAATTTTATTCTATCTTCCTTATGACACAACAACTTGAAAGTGATTGGGTAAGTAGCCAACCTGGTGTTATCTGGACAATTCTGTTACCAAGCTAACAGGAAGGATAACTACGGAAAAGCACAAATGATTTTGGAAAAGCAGTCTTCACACCACCAACTCTGAAAGTTGACAATGGAAGCAAACTTTCATCTCACATTTGCAGGACACTACCCATTGGTACTCCAATGGAATGATCCAGTGCGGCAATCCTCTCACAAAATGAACAAAGTACTCATTGCCCCAGATAAAACTTGCATCATCAGAAAGGCTTAGCGGATGGTTCGCATGGGAAAAATAAATGTTCCATTTGTTCTGCAGAGTGAGAGTTTAACCGTTTTAAACGTGTTTTTGTCCATTTTAAAACAGTCACTGAAGCCATTTCAAAGCATTTGAAACCAATTACGATTATTCATAAACACTTTGAACCCATTTTAAACGGTTTGTGCCACATTTCATGCTGTCTCTAAACCATTTCCAGCCATTTATAACCATTTAAACTGTCTCAAACCTGATTATAATCCGTTTCTCACCACTTTTAACCTTTTTTCTGACCGTTTCTGACCCTTTAAACCTTCGCTAACCTCAGGCACTGGCAGTATCGACATTCACAGATGTACGCTACACCTCAATGAGCCAGTCAGGAACCTAGGCGTCTTGTTCAACCCTCAACTGTCATTTCTCCCCCACATCCATGCCATAATCCGCTCTGCCTTCCCTCACCTCTTTAACATTACCCGACTCTGCCACTGCCTCACCCCTCAGGCCACTGAAATCCTCATTCATGCCTTTTACATCTAGGCTCGACTATGCTAATTAGCTCCTTGCTGGCTTTCCAACTTTCCCTCCACAAGCTGCAGATCATCCAGAACTCTGCAGCTCGTGTCCTCTCCCGCACCAGGCTCCGTGATCCCATCACCACACCCTCACCCAGCTCCACTGGCTCCCCATCCTCAAGAAGATCGAGTTCAAAATTCTCATCCTCACCTTCAAGGCCTTCCATGGCCTTGCCCCCTCCTACCTCTCTGACTTGCTAACCCCTTATCAACCTGTCCGCTCTCTCCGCTCAGCAGGCTCCGGCCTGCTCCATGTCCCCGCCCAGCCCACCATCAGCGGTTAGGCCTTCAGCCTCTCTGCCCCCACCCTCTGGAACTCCATCCCACATTCCCTTCACCTAACTCCCTCCCTTGCCTCCTTCAAGGAACGCCTCAAGACCCTACTCTTCAATCGTGCCTTTGGCCACCCTCATACCCTCCCTGCCCTCCACCCTCCCTGATCCAAACACCACCCCCTCCACACCCGCTCGGGTCCTAATGCCTAACTTTTCCTTGCAACGTCTTCCTGATGTGAAAGGCATTTTACAAATGTAATTTAGTATTGTATTGCAGGGTACTTTTCTTAGATCGTGTACAGAAATCTATACTTGTGGTCCTCACCTGGCAGCATTTATTGAGAATCACCCTTTCACCCACAAAATATAGTCAATTCACTTTACAGTATATTCTGTGAAGTGCTTTGCTTTGAGACATCTCGACAATGAGATAAGGGGTTATAACAAATGCAAGGATTATTATTATAATCAAAGAGGATTTTATCAACCATCTAATGCTTGGGATAGAATTTTTAGCACAGAAGGAGGCCCTTTCTTTCATTACTTTTGCTTTAATATTTAAAGGAAACTCGACCGTTGAAAGTGTTGTGCAACTAACAATGAACAAATACAGTCATCAAATCAATTTGCAACAACCTCCTGTGCTGAAGGGCCTCCTGTACCTAAATTTCTATCCCAAGTATAAGATGGTGGGTAAAATCCTCTCTATAATTCTCAACAAATGCTGCCAGGTGGGAGTACAATATCCTCAATTTCAACACTACCTGATTTCATGATCTTACCAGCTGCTGACAATACATTGTTGGCAGAGTCCTGAAAGATGAAGTCAGACAGACCGCAGCAAAACATCTGCCACCCAATTTGTTGTGAAGTGCTCACCTTGACAAGTCGTGCTTGGCTGATAACACAAGGAAGGCTGTACAGTTGATGCACAAATGCCTTCAATTCGTGGACAGTCAGCTTTGTCCGAGTCTTCCCACTTTCTGACTTATGTCTGGAAAATAGAGCAATAAAAATGGCAACTGTCACACAAGCCTATATTCAAAATTTTTATGAAGCATTTTTTGTATAAATTACAGTCTCAGTCATGTTCTCTAAAGAACTTGCAATGAAGTGACATTAACAACAACAACAAAACTACATTTGTATAGCACCTTTCACGTCGGGAGAACATCCCAAGGCGCTGGACAGTAGTTTCAGACCTGAGCTGGGGGTCGGGATCGGGGAGGGTAGAGGGCAGGGGGGGGCAAAGCAGGGTGATCGAAAGCACGGTCAAAGAAGAGGGTCTTGAGATGGGTCTTGAAGGAAGCTAGGGATGGGGCAAGGCGGAGGGACTGTGAGATGGAGTTCCAGAGGGTGGGGTGGTGAAAATTAGCTCTCAACCAGAACTTGATGTTTGACAGACATTCTGTCAGGACAGCAGGACATTAAGCAGCCATTGTTTTTATGTGAGTCAAGACCACAATCATCTGCAATCAACACAATGCCAAGGGTGTCACAACTAGCTTTCCGAAGTCCAAAATTTGAAGTTAAGGACACAACAATCGCTTCTGAATCATGGAAGTGTATCCCTGGCTTAGTTGGCAGCACTCTCACACTATGTCTGTGCTGACACTCCAAAGCAATGCTGAGGATTTGTTGAAGTATTTGGGGTGCCTTCCTTTGTTTAGGTGAGATGTTAAACAATGGATCTGTCTGCTTGTTCAAGTGAATGTTAAAGATCCCATACACGATTGGAATAAGTTTCTCCCAGTTTCCTGACCAATAATAATAATCCTTGCTTTTGGTATAGCACTTTTCACTTCTTCTAGACGTCTCAAAGCGCTTCACAGAATAGACTGTAAAGTGAATTGACTGTATATTTGTGGGCGAAATGCGGCAGTGTCCCACAAACAGTCGTGGATTGAAATGACCAATTTATTATTGGTTTTTTTTCTTGAGGGATTATTATCAGTCGTGTGGAGTAAGGAAACTTGCTCAAAGTTTCACCCTGTCGGGAATCGAACCCAGGTCTCTCTCTTGCAAAGCGAGTGCTCTAACCACTGAGCTACAGGACTCCACTTTATTAATGCCCCATATAAAATTGATCATTCACCCCATGGCTGTTTGTGGGTCACTGATATGCACAAATTATTATTAATACAACGCCCCCTTTGTCGGCCTCCCCAGCTGAACCCTCAAAGCTGCAACCGGAACTACACAACCAGCATTCTCTCAAATGAGGCTTCAGAACCCAATCTGCCCTATCCTTGAGAGACTACACAAACCCCCAATTCCTCAGCAGATTGACGAATATCATTCAGCCATCTCCCTCCTACCCCTGTCTAACATACTGCTGAGGTTTTCACACCATCTCTATCAAGTCCTTTTAAAAAATGTAACTATGTGAAAGGAACTACGTAAGTGCAAACTGTTGTTGTTGATGATAGACTTGTAGATACGTTTTTACAAACGATTGCTTATTTCAATCTTATCTTGAATAACATTTCCCCCTTCTCCTCTCTTTGTTACATGTTGCCGAGTTCAATGCGACAAACTCAATGGGTTCCCAAATTGATTATGCATCTTTTGTTGGTTGAAACTAACATGAGAGCAGCAAAAAGCAAAATAGCAACCTTTCTCTTCTCCAAAATCAGTGTATGGATTATAAAATATCATTTATCTCCAGATGTGATTGCTCCCTATATCTCTCTCTGTTTGGTGATATAATATTCAGGACATTGTTCTAATTTAGGTTCAGGGAAGCCAGGGACCTCAATTCTACCATCTGTCTGTCCACCTATTTCACATCACCTTATACTCCAAATTATTTTTAAAAATTGAAACAGTTCTGTGTTTCTCATCATTTCAAACATTTTACCTATTGCGCTGTTTTCTGCTGACAAGAAGCTGAGCTATTGATGCACATGTTTCTGCCTCTTTCACAGCGGAACGGAGCTGTCGCAAAAGGTCATTCTCAGGATATTTCTTTTCTTCTGCTTCTTCCAATCGAGCTTTTAACTCACAAAGATCTGAGTGGAACAACAAGAAAATGTAAACTATTATTTATTGACTTTGGATCTCAATTGAGAATTTCCCATCATCAAAATGAGGAGTGGATCATTTCCCATTTTGGGCATCAAGCATTCCTCAAAAATAGCATAGTCGGCCGTTGAGAAATCTCCCCCAGAAATAGCTCAATGTCCAACTACGGAGCACACCATAGTTTTTTTTGGTCAGCCAGATGTCCGACACATACATGAACCCATCACAATGCTTAAGAGAATCCAAACCAAACAGAGTTCTGTGCATCCCACCAAGCAATGGAAATTCCAATGCCCTGGAATACTACAGAACTGATTGGCTCAGGAACTGGACAACTGAGATCGCCATAGAGGGCTGATTCGATTCTGACATTCCTTGGCCAAACATGTCACTTGAAGCCAGCTCCAAGGAAACCCCATTTATCTCCCTCACCGGAGGATAGTTGCAAGTTGGTCATTTGACGTCTGGAAAGATGGGTTTGTGGACTTGCGGAAACTCCCTGTGCACTTCTTGGTGCGCAACACAGCTCAGCATGAAACATGTGAGAGCACTGCCACCATGTTCCTGCTGAGACCTCAAACACACATCCCTCTCCACTGAGCAATGGTTCCACCAGTTGGAGGTGCAGAGCTTGAGCAGCAACTGCTTAACCTCTGTGCAAACCAAACAAGGTGGATTCCAAACCCTGGATGTCAAAAAGCACATTCACAAATTTGCACTCCAGGTAATGTCTTTCAGCAGCTCCAACCCTCAGAGTGTCTTCAACAGCTATCTGGTGGACATCTGCCATCAGGGTGTGGGAGGACATTTACAGGACAGCTCGTGAAGTGCCAGTCCCCTTGATGCTCTCAATATCCACGTCCAATGTCATCTACCAGGCTTACTCAGCACCAGCCGCTAAATCCAGATACTCACGTAAGGGGCTTTGACAAATAGACAACAACAAGATTACATTTGTATAGCGCCTTTCACGTCGGGAGGACATCCCAAGGCGCTGGACAGAGTACAGCATTTCAGACCTGAGCTGGGGTTGGGGGGTAAGGGAGGGGAGGGGAAGGGTAAGACGTGCCTACTGCATCCAGGGTGATCAGTAACAGGTCAGCGTAGCCCCTCCCTGCAGCCACTTCCAATGTTTGCCAAAATCGCCTTGCTGCTTGATCCTGACAAATGAGCCATCCGCTCCTGGGATGCAGCAATGAGACCAAAGAAAACTCTTTGCTGCATCCCATGAGCTCAGAACCATCAAGTGGAACTTTTCACAAACAGGCCTTATATGCCACAAGCATGACCTATATTGGGACCTTGCTGTCCTTAGAGAGACGAGAACAACCAAAGTGTCTTTTGCCTCTTCTTAGCGGATCCTTCTCTGCACACAAGAGTGCAATATTTTGACATTTGAAGGTCCTACATCAAATCATTTTTTTAAGCAGTTCACACAAAGTTGCCAAATTTAAACAGTTTTTGTGCTATGGCCCACTTATAATTTGAGAACTGGGTGGAGCTTGCCCAAAGTAATTCCCCCCTAGAACACTTATGGGCAGCACAAGAGAAACATCCGTTCCATTTTTCTAAGTTAAATTTCAATCCAAGTTCCAAAAATCCAAGCAAAAGGACAGTTTGTCAAGTTAGTATGTCACCCAGTTGTCCAGGTGAGAAAATCAATTGTCAAAACAAAATAACAAATTTTGAAACCACTTTGGTTCATCACCATATGAAAAACTCTTCAGGTCGACAACAAGGGCACAAACACCTTATACTACTGGGGGTCCATGCACAAATTCACTAAGCTGGTCAGGCTAATGTTGAAGAGAGGGGAAGAGAAAGAGGGGAAATAAATATTCAGAAGGCAGGTCGATCTACAATCCGCCCCCAGACAGTCAATGTCACCTATCTGCTTGGATGGGAAATTAAGTGATATTTGGGGGAGAGATAAACATGCAAGAAGAAAACTGATGTAATGGAGCCTAGAAAAATATATTTTTTTTAAATACGCACCTTTCTTATGATTAAATTCTGCCTCCAAAGCCTCTCTCACTTTGCTTGCCCAGGTGTCATACGTCTGGGCTCGTGATTTCACACCATAAAGCAGTGATGGGAGCTCCTCCAATGTGTAACGGTACCTGATAAAAGTGGGAGATATACCAGCAGTCAAACACTGTACCCAGTTAGAACATACACTTCTACATAGTCGTTTCATGTAGGAAATGTCTCAAAATACTTCACAAGGATTTAATGGGAGCCAGAACAATGTGGGAGATGAGGGAATAAGGAATGAGGTGATGGAAGGAGGTCAAAGATGTTAGTTTTAAGAAGGTTTCTGAAACCAACCAGGGAAAGTGCGAGTCAGAGATACTTTGGAAGAGTTTCAGAGTAGGAACAACAGGATGGAGGTGGAGGCTGGAAACTTTCAGGACAAAAGACATGAATCCAGAACAAATTTCAGAAACTTCAAGGAATGTGATGTGCAATTTCAGGACAAAATTTCTTCACATTAAGTGCAATTAATATCTGGAACAAGTTACTTGGAAAGATAGCTGAGGTCAGGATACTGGGCTCAAGTCAGCAATTTGAGCAAGTAAATGAGAGGGCTGTCAGTCTCTTATAATAAGATCCATGTGCAAAGGTTGTGACCCTCTTGTCAGTTCTCCAAATGGATCTGAATGCCTGGTGAACATTTCTAACAAAGGGACCATCAAAATAATCAGCAAAGCTTTTCATATGGAAACCTGACTTGCTGATAAAATGGTGAATATCAGTGGCACTTTATCAAATGGCTATAACCAAAGTCAAGTAAAAATTAACATGTGCTTATTTGAAATTCTCAAATTTTTGCATCTCTTTGTAAAAAGATATTTTAACAAAATTTTCCATACCTGAGACAGTAGTTCCGAACTGGACAGTCACACAGATCCTTTACATGGTGCAAACACACCAGCCTATTAGGGTCACAGGTACAGGTAATAGCAGAAAGGAAGCATGTTGTCTTGCATTTTTCACACTGACGCTCATCATCTGGTAATAGCTCAAATGCTTCTTGTTCAGACTCAGTTATATCCTAGAATCAGACACAAAGTAACCTTTTTATTTTGTGTCCTCAGAAAGACCTGCCTCACTTTAGAAAGTTTCCCCTTAAAAAGAGAGCAAAGGCTATTTTAAGCAATCCTAGCTCAGCGGGAATCCAAGCTGCCAGCTCCTCGGGTTTTCCCAATTGAGATCGGAGACTGGCATCATTCAGGTATGGGGGGGGGGGGGGGGGGGAGAATGGCAGTTGGAGAGTGACAGAAAGGATACTTCAACACTGTCCTTTAAATAAGAAGAGAAATGTGAATAGAAATACTGCAATTTTGACTCTTATGCATCTCACAACCTTTTTTTTTCCCTCGAGCACAAGTGCGGATGCATTTTCGTCAGAACTGAAAATGTGATAAATGCTATCTCAATCCTTCAAAACAACAGAACACAGTACTCAGAAGTTTTCTGTTTCACTGTTGCAGTCAAAACCAAAACAATCTAGACACTCTGTGATCATTTCCTGAAGACACTTAGTAATAATCAAATCATTCTTTTGAGAAAGCTTCATTTTATTTCATACTTTCCAAAGACTGCCCAAGGCACCAATTTTTAATTTCTATGCAATGTTGATGAACAATTTCTAAATTTCTAAATCCTCAATAATTTTTACTCCATTTTCAAGTTTGTTTTTGCAATATATACTGGAGACAAAGGGTGCAATTAAATTTTAACAGATATTAAGGGGGATACAACTTATAGTAGGCTACTTAAATGGACAATGTGCTCTGGTTACATTAACAAAACACTAGACGACTGTCGCCAGCAGTTTTCCTTTCAGTCCCATTCCTGTAAATAATAAATGAAATTATCCATTGTTTGTAATGTTTTTGTAGTCCTCAAAAGGCATGCCACATGATTCAAGAGGGAGTTGCTGTTGACTGAACAATTAGTATTAAAGGTTATTCCGCAGCATATTTTTGTATGTCAAGTTTTCAATTGCTTTTAGCATAAAGGAGGTACAACAACAACAACAAGATTCCATTTATAGAGCGCCTTTCACGTCAGGAGGTACATTGCACAACTCACTAAATAGATGCAGTGACAACCAGTTTTGTTACCGAGCACAGGTATAGCGTCAACTCATTTTTTCCCTTCTCAGGAATGGAACAGCATCTCTGAAAGGTTCAGATTCCGAAACCAGAAACGTTTGGAACGAAGTTCAGACAGTAGAAACTCATAAGAACAACAATTTACATTTTGATGTTAGGAGAACATCTGAAAGAATTTCACACAACTGATTGGGAGCTCAAGGAGTGGGGGTGGTCTGCAATTGAAAGATTGTGATAGCTGGTTTCATTGTGCAGACGCCTAGCTTGCTTCCTGTGGGCCTGGAGAATGATGTCGCTGCTGACCTCGCTTTGCATGCAGAGAACGCCAGAAGTGATGTTGTGGAAACGTACTGACCCAGATGTCATATAACACAGGAGACAGCTGGCTGCTCGCACGGATATCACAAACAAGACAAACAAACCAGGAAGTCACGTGGCCTCTGTGAGCTCGTGCTCACTCCCCTACAGGAAAAATCAGCTCTGATACCAATAGTTCTTATGCGAACTACAATCTGAAGCTAAGGCAATTAAAACCAATTAAAACAAATGTCATAAATGCAAACCTTGTATTGTGAGCATCATACAGTCTTTGCCCTGGAAAGTACCAATAGCTGCTCCTTTCATATAAATTAAGCTAAAGTATAGATGCATTTTGAGGCCACCAACCTGCTGATGCAGCTCAGACAAGTTAATGGCACCTGCAATTCTCTCTTTGCAATTTTAACCACAAAATCCCCTCGAGAAGATTCCATCCTGTCATTCACACCCACTGAGCTATTATTTTGGAAGCACATTTAACATAATAGACTTGAGCTTTGCCTTCCCTGCAAGGTATTTCAATAATCTCATCAGCTCAGAATCAACCAAACTGCATTTATTACGCCCCATTCCCATTTGTCCTAAAATGTTAACTTTACATATTCTTGAGATTTTCTTCACTGAGGTGAAAGTTGCATCAGTATTTTAAAATAATGGTTAAGTGCTCTTTCCATTCAAGACTTCTTTTTGTTAAAAACATGCACTTATATAGTGCCCTTCACACGGGGTAGCAACTCGGAGGGCTTAACATTCCCCACATCACATACCATTTGTAAGACAATCTCCCGTAGTCGTCTCTCCTCCTCAATCATAACGACCATCTCCTTGCAGACGGCAGCAGCCAACTCAACATCCAGGCCCTCTGGATCAGCTGCCATCTTGCAGATCAGTTCTTCATGTGAAAAGACACAGTATCGGTGCAAACGTCGATAATGGCTGACACACTGCCGACCAATGGGGAGCTGGAGTTAAGTAAAGTGAAAAATCAACACTGAAAGCAACAACTACAAGTCAATGACGGACAAAGTATTTTACAGAGGGGTTGGGAGGCAGATATTTGCTCTCTGTGTCATGGTGAGTGTTTTATTGCCTGTTAATTTTGCAAATGATCTTAATTGTTAATAGCATTTTCATTTCAAAAAATATTTTTAAAAATATTCATGATACTCACTGAGTTTTTATTTGCTGAATGAGTTAAAAAAAAGTTTCAGCTCCTGGTGTCATTCAGACATGCTCTTTTTTATGAATTACAGTTTGCAGCAAATGATTAAAAGTAGCCTCACACCAAGAGGACTGTACTAAACTGGATTACCAAAGGTCTTTCTTGCTTTGCTGGTTGCATCTCTGAAATAGTGAAACCTTACCATCTCTTTCTTTGCTCCCCCTTCCCATTTGTTTGATATTTTATGAGTGTCAAAAAGAACAGAGAGCTGAGAAAATCAATGTCAAGATGTTCAGAAAACATCAAAACTTTGCTTTCCACCTCAAGTGGCAGAGAAAGCACCAAAATATTATTTTCATCAGTTCTAATTTTATCCTAATCAATCTGAATTAGAGGAACTTCATTAATAGATTTCACTGTAGCTTCAAACTGACCAAAAGTAACAATTCATTGTGTGGGGACAGCTCAATTGCAAACCCATTGTTCAATTGCTCACTGGAAAACAATACCTTTACCAATTATCTGAATATCTCTCAAAACCTATCACTTACATCTGTTCAACAGTGGCAGCTGTCCACTGTTTAAAACAGAAGTTATTTTATTCTGATTTATGTCAGCTCTTGTGCTATCAACAACCTTGTATACATTTGCAAAACTGCTGGAGAGCCAAACTTTGCACGACTGAACATGCATTTTATGAAAGTCTTCAACATACCCAATCTGCAGTGCAGAAGTTAACTGCTTCTGCAAAGTTATAGCCCTGGTTGAATCCACTGTGATAGGCTCTTGGGAAAGTAACCACAAATTCACCAGCACACTGATTTGTACGAAATACCTAATGAATGGAAAACAGAAGAACAAGAATTAAATCTATTTTGACATTTCACCAGCATGTTCCATTTCTGTCAAAGTTGCAGTTTCTTATATGTTAAATAAACTAGATCAGGTGGTCCAACCTTTTAGCAGACGCTGGCCGGATTCCGTATTTGAGAAAGGTTTCCGGAACACATAAGCAATATTTCATGTTGGAAGGACATCTCAAAGCACTCAACACTGCTGCTTAGGAACCTGAGCTGGGGGTGGGAGCCAAGAGAGGTGGGCAGGTGAAAAGATGACCAAAAGCATGATCAAAGAGTTAGGGGTCCTGATGTGCTTTGAAAGGGGGGGGTGGGGGTGTGGGAGCAAATCGGAGGGATTCCAGGAATGGAGCCCCAGAAAATGGGGACAAAAAGGCAACGGTGATGGAGTGAGGAGGGGGCACATGAAGCAAGCTGGTGTTTGTGGGCAGAGGAAATGACCGGGTCGAGAGACCGCAGAGATAGGATAGGGAGGCGATAAAGAACATGGAAGATTTTTTAATAGGGAAAGAGAGTTTTCTTTGAGGAAACGGCGCAGTACATTGCTCTGTGTCTTGTCCTCGGTCCCCTCCATGGCAGCCGAGGGAAGCATCGTCTTGACAGTGAACCGAAACATTGCCTGTACTTCTCTCTCTCTCACACTCTCTTTATTTCTTTCTCTGCCCCTCTCCCTGATGCTCTCTCGCTCTCTCTCTCAATCACTCCCCCCATCTCTCTCACACACAATCACTTTGCCCCTCTCTCCTCACACAATTATTTCCTCTCAATCACATCTTACCTCCTCTCCCCCCCTCTCTCAATTACTCTCACACCCCCCTCTCCCACACATTCTTCCCCCCTCTCCCACACACTCTCTCCCCTCTCACACACACACTCTCCCCTCTGCCCCACACAGTCTCTCTCTGTGTCCGCTCTCCCACACACATTCTGTCTCTCTCCCCTCTCCCACTCTATTCTCTCTCCCATACTCTCTCCCCTCTGCCACTCTCTCTCCTCCATTCTCTCCTCCACACAAACTCTCTCCCCCTCCCCCACTCTCTCCCACTCCCCCACACACACTCTCTCCCACTCCCCCGCGCACTCTCTCCCACTCCCCCGCGCACTCTCTCCCACTCCCCCGCGCACTCCCTCCCCTCTCCCGCGCACTCCCTCCCCTCTCCCGCGCACTCTCTCCCCTCTCCCGCGCACTCTCTCCCTCTCCCGCGCACTCTCTCCCCTCTCCCGCGCACTCTCTCCCCTCACCCGCGCACTCTCTCCCCTCTCCCGCGCACTCTCTCCCCTCTCCCGCGCACTCTCTCCCCTCTCCCGCGCACTCTCTCCCCTCTCACGCGCACTCTCTCCCCTCTCCCGCGCACTCTCTTTCCCCCACACACTGTCCCCTCTCCCTCACTTTCTCTCTCCTCTCACCCACACTCTCTCTCCCCTCTCCCACACTCTCTCTCCCCTACACTCTCCCCTCTCCCTCACTTTCTCTCTCACCCCCACATTCTCTCCCCTCTCCCACCCTCTTTCCACCCCCCACACACACTCCACTCCCTTCTCCCACTCTCTCCAACACGCTCTCTCTCCCACTCTTTCTCAATCACGCTCTCCCCACTCTCTCTCTCTATACCCTTCCCACACACACCCACACTCTCTTCCACACACACTCTTCCCCTCATAAACTCTCCCTCCCACAGACACACACACTCTCTCTCCCTTCTCCCACACACACTCTCTCCCCTCTCCCACTCTCTCTCCTCTCCCACACCCTCTCTCACACACACCTACTCTCTCTCTCCCCTCTTCCCTACAGTCTCTCTCTATCTCCCCTCTCCCACAGACACACTCTTTCTCTTCCCTCTCCCACAACAGACACTCTTCTCTCCCCTCTTCCATTTACTCACCTTAGAGGGGGTACAGTGTAGATTCACTAGGTTGGTTCCTGGGATGAGGGGGTTGATCTATGAGAATAGGTTGAGTAAACTAGGTCTATATTCTCTAAAATATAGAAGAATTAGGGGTGATCTTATAGAAACATAAGATTCTTATGGGGCTTCACAGAGTGTGAGACTGATTCCCCTGGTGGGAGAATCTAGAACTAGGGGTCACAGTCTTAAGATTAAGGGTCAGCCTTTTCGAAGAGTTGAGGAAACACTTCTTCACTCAGAGGGTAGTGAAGTTATGGAATTCTCTACCCCAGAAGCCTGTAGATGCTCAGTCCTTGAACATACTCAAGACTGAGATTGATAGACTTATAAAGGTTAGACGGATTAAGGGATATGGGGATGAAGCCGGCAGATAGAGTTAGGTTAGAAGATCAGCCATGATCTTATTGAACGCAGGCTTGAGGGGCCGAATGGCCTACTCCTAATTCCTATGTTCCTACATTCTCTCCCCTCTGCCACACTCTCTCGCCCCCTCTCGTGAATACCCTCTCGCGCGCACACGCTCTCCTCCCTCTCGCGCGCACACGCTCTCCCCCCTCTTGCGCGCACACGCTCTCCCCGCTCTCGCGCGCACACGCTCCCTCCCACAAAGTCTCTCTTCCCTCTCCCACACACACATTCTCTCTCTCCTTGCACACCCACTCTCGCTCCTCACCCACAATCTCTCTCTCTTGCTTCTCTTCCACACACTTTCCCTCCCCCATGCATACACACACTCTCTCCCCTCTCTCACACACACACACTCTCGCCCCTCTCTCAAACACATGCTCTCCCCCCGTCACACACTCTGCCCCCCACCCCCTCACGCACACTCTCTCTCTCTCCCCTCTCGCACTCTCTCCCCTCTCGCACCCTCTCTCTCCCCTCTCGCACCCTCTCACACACACTCTCTCACACCTCTTCTCTCTCTCCCCTCGCACTCTCTCCCCCTTTTCTCTCCCCCCTCTCGCGCCCTCCCCTTCTCCCCTCTCGCGCCCTCTCTCTCTCTCCCCTCTCGCGCCCTCTCTCTCTCCCCTCTCGCGCCCTCTCTCTCGCCCCTCTCTCTCTCCCCTCTCGCGCCCTCTCTCTCTCCCCTCTCGTGCCCTCTCTCTCTCCCCTCTCGCGCCCTTTCTCTCTCCCCTCTCGCGCCCTCTCTCTCCCCTCTCGCGCCCTCTCTCTCACCCCCCTCGCGCCCTCTCTCTCTCCCCTCTCGCGCCCTCTCTCTCCCCTCTCGTGCTCTCTCTCTCCCCTCTCGCGCTCTCTCTCTCCCCCCTCTCGCACTCTCTCTCTCCCCTCTCCCCCCTCTCACAAACACTCTCTCTCCTCCTCTTCTTTCAATCAGTCGCGGGGGTCACTATCTGCAGCAGCAGGAGTTGAAGGTTGTTAAGAACTCGGGGAGGGAGGCAGTGGGGCAGCCCGAAGTTGGAAACAGTCTCAGGCTGGATAAAATCACCTGCCAGGCTGGGCTGCATGCCTGTTGGACCACGCTGAACTAGACCATTGGTCAGACTGGAACTGCCTGATTCACTGTGTTAGGCTTGACCTCAGTTCCATAGGTCAAGGGAGAAAAAAAAAAGCTGGGTTTCCAATTCCTGATAGACAGGAAAGCCTGTCTGTGAGGGGATCATCCTCATCTCATGCAACATCTACACAGGCACATAAATGAATAAACAATCTGTCAACACTCAACATCAAGGTGCCCACACAAATTATGGCCACAAGCAGAAGTACAGGAGAGGACTCAGCACCTTAGCCCACAAAATACAGTCAATTCATTTTAAAATAATTATCCTTGCATTTGATATAATGCCTTACCACGTCTTCAAGACGTCTCAAAGCACTTCACAAAATATACTGTAAAGTTAATTAACTGTACAACATTACTGACTGTAACAATACAATATATTCTGTGAACCAAATGCAAGGATTATTATTGTCCAACAACAGAATATGGAATTATTTTAGTAACTCGATCCTAATTAATAGTGAAGTAGCCAGATATTCAACAGAAAGCAATCTAGATTGCAGCACTATTGTCATAACTCAGGATTACAGATTTTTTCCAGCGAATAACACCTTAACTTGAAGGAATAAAGTAGCCACAGTATAATTGATTTTACATGGGAGAAAGCAAGGGGAGGTAGAAACATACCGGAACTCCATGTTCCATTAGAACATTGGGATTCATGATGGTCACGAGTTGATGTAGAAGATCGGGCTGAGAATCAAATAGTTCTGGAGCCAATTTTCTCATTACAACCTCCAACTCTTCTGCTGCATACCCTGGCACCCCGTACCAAGTTTTTGGCTCGCCCCTGAGGAAGCACAACCAAATATTCACTTTACAATTGCAGCTTCAAAGAACTATATAACCATCTCTCTTTTAAATATCAAATTACAGCAGCATTGATGGCTCATCAACATTATCATACAAACACAGAAACAGGAGAAGACGATTCAATCAAATCTGTTCCACCAATGTAGGAGATCATGGCAAGTTTTTAAATCCCCATTTCCTCCATGTCGCTCAATGGTCTCACTTCTTCCACGTTAATAATAATAATCCTTGCATTTGATATAGCCCCTTATCATGCCTTTGAGATATCTCAGAGTTTCACAGAATATACTGTAAAGTGAATTGACTGTATATTTTGTGGGCGAAACGCAGAAGCGAATTGCGCACAGCAACATCCCACAAAAGTCATGGATCGAGTGATCAATTTATTAATCTAGCTCCCTTGCAAGCATCTCACTTGATTCTGTATCTGCGGCATTCGGGCAGTGTATTTTACATTGTTTGGTGTAAAGAAACATTTTCTGATCCCACTTCCATTTGAACAACTGCCACAGAGACCAGGATTGGTCCCAGATGCAATGTCCAATTTGTGATGAGTCAGCTGATCGAAGCCAGGGCTAGCTGTATGCAAGTTGCAAATGCCTTCAATAGCCCGTCAAAAATGTCTGCCAAAGTTCCACTTCTCCTTCAAGAAAGAAAAATGAAGAAACATGGCAGGACTGCAACACCCCCCACCACCTCCCACCTTTACAGCTTCCCATCCCTACCCCCACTCCCAATCCATGCAACTCAATCATGTGCAATCTAGACAGAACCATTATTAAAACAAAGAAGTGAGGACTTCCATTCAAACAAGTTGAGGCTAATACTCCACTGCAGTGCTGGGTATAAGCCAAATTGTTGGGTGTGCTGTGCTTTGGATGAGACATGAAACTGAGGTCCTGTCTGCCTGTTCAGGTAGATATTTGTCATTCACTTCATAGCTTTTTGTGGGAAACTTCTGTGTGCAAATGGGCTGCCACATTGGCCCACAGAATCAGTCACTCCATTTTACTGTGAAGCATATCCTGTGAAGCATATTCTGTGAAGCGTATTGCAACGTCCTCCTGAAGTGAAAGGCGCTACATCAAATGTAAGCATTATTTATTACTAATTGTATTAAAAAAATCCCATGGCACTTTTCAAAGAGGAAGAGAGAAAGGAAATTCTCGGTGCCTGCCACCAAGATCGTTCATTTCATGGCTGCTTGTGGGTAATATCAAAGGCAAAGATTATTCTTACGGAGAATGGACATTATCTCAACATCAAAGTGTTTTCTTTAAAAGACTGATCTTATAGTTAGAGAACTCAGAATTGTTTATCTGTGATTCACAGTAATCAGCATTTTTCTTGAACCCGTAAGTGTTTTTTAAAAACAAAATGAACATATTGGAATAAATCACTCAGCTGGCATTCTATTGAAGCTACTAACCAG
The DNA here is from genome assembly GCF_018977255.1 of Callorhinchus milii. NCBI lineage: Eukaryota > Metazoa > Chordata > Chondrichthyes > Chimaeriformes > Callorhinchidae > Callorhinchus > Callorhinchus milii. Next base: position 51,464,599 of record NW_024704746.1, read on the forward strand.
TGAAGATAGTTAATAGAGTAGCTCCAGTGGTCCTCAATATGCCAGCAAAATGAAGAGAAGCACATGCCCACATAGAGCCAGGGCACCTTCATCCCAGAGATGTCTGCGTTAATGTGAGTCAATACGGACTGTTCCAGGACAGGCATGTTGTTCAAGTTCCAACCAGAAACAGCATAATCCTATGAAAGGCAGAAAGAAAGAGAGAGAGTGAGGGCAGAGAAAACAGAGAGAAAGAGAGAGGGGTGCAGAGAAAGCAGTGAGGGAGAGCGAGAGAGTGAAAGGGCAGAAAAAGCAGAAAGGGAGAGAGAGGGAGAGAAAGGGCAGAGACAGCAGAGAAAGAGAGGGCAGAGACAGCAGAGAAAGAGAGGGCAGAGACAGCAGAGAAAGAGAGGGCAGAGGGGGGAAGGGCGCAGGGGGGGGGAGGGCGCGGGGGGGGGCAGAGACAGCAGAGAAAGAGAGGGCGCGAGGAGGGGGGGAGGGCGCGGGGGGGAGGGCGCGGGAGGGGGGGGGGAAGGGCGCGGGGGGGGAAGGGCGCGGGGGGGGAAGGGCGCGGGGGGGGAAGGGCGCGGGGGGGGGAAGGGCGCGGGGGGGGAAGGGCGCGGGGGGGGGAAGGGCGCGGGGGGGGGGAAGGGCGCGGGGGGGGAAGGGCGCGGGGGGGGAAGGGGGGGGGGGGAAGGGCGGGGGGGGGGGCGGGGGGGGAAGGGCGCGCGGGGGGGAAGGGCGCGCGGGGGGGAAGGCGCGCGGGGGGGGAAATGGCGCGGGGGGGGGAATGGCGCGGGGGGTGGAGGGTGATTGGAAGATGGAAACAGAGCGGAGAGAGTGATTGAGAGGGGGGCAAGGTGGAGTATGAGATGGAAGAGAGAGTGTGAGAGGGTATGAGAAGGGGAGCGAGAGTGATTGAGAGAGTGAGAGAGAAAAAGGGGGGAGAGAGTGTCCTCTTCCTCTTTCTATCCCCCTCTTCATCACTCCCTTTTCTCTCCCTCTCTCCAAAGTCATTTTCCAGAAATCAAATAGTGCCAAGATCCCACGGGAGTGTACCGCTAAAAAATACAAGTAGTCGAGAAATTCATGAGTTGGTTCGTCATGTGCTTATGTGCTCATCAGGATCGAAACTGAACAGAGAACAAGCTTTCCCCCCAGGCACAGGTAAAACAATTTAAGACTTCTTCGTGGCCCTGAAGCCCTCTGGCTCGTCACTTCCCAGGGCAATCAAGAATGTGACTCCAGAAAGGGAGATCATCTCCATGTCAGAATATGTGGCATGAAGTTAATTTCATGGAGGTTTTTGCAATAGCCTTCCAAATTTAGACATGATATCCAAACACAATACAAATACGTGACTGCATCCTGTTCTGCATCCAAAGTATTACACGTGTCACCATCGATCGTTTACCACAGTATCTTTTTGATTCCACCAATTTTCTAGAGTTGAAGGAAAACATAAATGTTTACCTCTTCGTCAGGCATCAACCTTCTTTTGCTCTCTCTGACTGGAAATCCACTCCCAAATTCCTTTGAGGTAATATCAGCACCATACTCCACAATGACATCTTCCTCAATACTACTCACAAGTCGCCAAAATTCTTTCTCTACCAACTCCGTTGGAACCATCTGCAGAAAGACACACTACCATAATTGACATCTGAGGGGATCGCAGACAAAGGTAACAGACACACATGTGGATAAGGGGAAAGAGGGAACAACAGATTAACGACAACCCCAAAAACAAGGCCTGTCCAGGTTTCATCAATTTTAGCTTCAAACACCAATAGAAAAAAAGTTCATCTTGATCCAGCAAAGCTTTCATTCAAAGCACAACCACCCATGTGAGTGAACAGATAATTTTCGCATTTACAGCTGCCCTTTGAATTGCTTGCAACTCCATCAAACCCAAACTATTCAAGTACTTCAAGGTACAAAAGTACTCAATATATGTCAGTATGACTTGCTATTGGATTCTGGGTAAGCAGAGTTACACTTGATGATAAAAAGCAAAATCCATGGTTGATTTACCCATGATTTTTCCTCTTCAAGGACTCTTTATTTCCTTAACACCACATTCATAGAATCATAGAATCCTACAGCACAGAAGGAGGCCATTCGATCCATCGTGCCTGTGACGGCTCTTTGAAAAAGCTATCCAATTAGTCCCATTACTCCGTTCTTTGCCCATAGCCTTGAAATTTTTTTCTTTTCAAGTAAACATTCGAAAATTATTATTAAACCGACTAATCTCTGCTCTGCTGCCAGACAATTTTTCTTATTCATTTGGGAGGAAATGTTTCTGTGCGCAAGTGCCATCTGGTGGCCAGTATATAAGTAACAAATTCACATGGAATATCAGGCAGCCCTCAGAACTGTTCCCTCCGTCCATCTACACAAGCTGCTGAAGTTGACCAATCCATTGTGCCAGCACCATGAGAGATTTAGAGCAATTCTTTGACAATTAAGGGAGAAATTCTGAGACAAAAAAACAATATGAGAGGGCTAGTGGTGAAAGGCCTCAAAGTCATGTGTTTTTTTCTGTGGAACAATAACCTGCATTTGCATGTGCACTTCACGTTGTGTCTCAGAGCACTTAAGTAAATAAACACTGTAAATTTGCAGTGTAAATTTTTCAAAGGATAAAAAAGATCATGCAGTTATGCAGTGGGAGAAGCTTTCATGCCTTCAATTTCTCCAATCTTGAGCTTATCTTGCCATTTGAGAGAGGATCAAAGCAATGACAAGTTTGTTTTAATAGAACTACAGACCAGTCAGCCTAACATCAGTAGTGGGGAAACTCCTGGAGACTATAATCCGGGACAGAATAAATCTTCACTTCGAAGAGTTAAGCCAGCACGGATTTGTTAGATGCAAATCTTGTCTAACAAATCTAATAGAATATTTCGATGAGGTAACGGAGAAGGTGGATGAAGGTAGTGCAGTTGATGTAGTTTATATTGACTTTCAAAAGGCATTTGGCAAAGTACCACATAAAAGACTTGTAAGAAAAATAGAAGCCCGTGTTATAAAAGGGACAGTGGCAGCATGGATCCAGAACTGGCTGGGAGACAGAAAGCAGAGAGTTGTGGTGAACGGCTGCTTTTCTAACTGGAGGGAAGTGTACAGTGGCGTCCCCCAGGGATTGGCAGATGAATTTCAATGTAGAGAAATGCGAGGTATTGCATTTTGAAAGAAAAATGAGGGGAGGCAATATAGGCTGGTAATACAATCTTAAGGGGGGTGAAGGAACAGAGAGACCTGGGGGTGCAGGTAAATGAATCCTTGAAGGTGGCAGGACAGGTAGATAAAGCTGTAAAAAGGGCATATGGAATACTAAGCTTTATAAATAGGGGCATAGAGTACAAGAGTCAGGCGGTTATGATTAACCTATATGAAACACTGGTTAGGCCTCAGTTAGAATACTGCGCCCAGTTCTGGGCACCACATTATAGGAAGGATATTAAGGCATTGGAAAGGGTGCAGAGATTTACAAGGATGGTACCAGGAATGAGGGACCTTGATTATGAGGAAAGGCTGGAGAGGTTGGGATTATTCTCATCGGAGCAGAAAAGGTTACGAGGAGACCTAATAGAGGTTTTCAAAATCATGAGGGGATTTGATAGGTTAGAAAGGGAAAAACTGTTTCCACTGGTGGGTGTGTCGGTCACTCGAGGTCACAGATTTAAAATAGTTTCTAAAAGCAGAGGGAAGGTAAGAAGAAATTTTTTCACGCAGCAAGTTGCTCAAATCTGGAATGCATTGTCTAAAAGGGTGGTGGAGGCCGATTCGATAACAACTTTTAAAAACGCGGTAGATGGGTATTTGAGGACGGGTTTGCAGGGTTATGGGGAAAGGGCTGGGGAATGGGATTGATATTACATTGCTCTTTTCAAAGAGCCGGCACAGACTTGATGGGCCGAATGGCCTCTTTTTGTGCTGTACAATTCTATGATTCTATTTGTTCTGAATAGCTTATCTCAAAAAAGCTGCAAAGGGCATCTTTGAAGTGATGAAAGGTGATCACTTGTCAATTAGGCTACAACAACATTTATATACCACCCTTCACAGAGAATAACGTCTGAGCGCTTCACAGGGACAGGCTTCGACAATGAGCAAGGGAAAAGTGAAACAAGGAAACAAAAGACCATTTAGTCTAGCATCTGCCGTGGGTAAACTGTAAGATGCAATTCAATGGGATAACAATAACTTGCATTGTGCGTCTGCCAAGACTATGTGTTCAAAGTCCTGATGTGAGAGTCGTACCCACAAAATTTGACAAGAAGCAAGAGTGCTACAAGCTGAGTAAAACGTTTGCCAGGAATTCAGACGTACTTACGTGCACTGGCATGTTGAAGTAATCAGATTTGAAGTTATCTGCCATCTCCCCAAAGCTCTGGAGCGTATACTCCCTGACCGCCTGCTCAAAGCCAAATGCCTCTGGAGGCTTACTGCAAGCCTGTATATATGGAACATGAAATTTGGTTTAAACAACTCGCATTAATACAGTTTTACTGAAAAACACTTCAAAGTGTTAAGATGATAAAAACTAATCCTTGCATTTGATACAGTACTTTTGGTAAAAATTCTCAAAGCACATCACAGAATTTTACTGTTAAGTCTAATGACAATTTATTTGTAGGTGAACATGGTAGCCAATTTATGCACAGCAGTGTCTCACAAACAACCATAAAATGAATGACTAATTTTTATTCAGAGGATTGTTGGCCAGGACACTGGAAGAATTTCTCTTTCCTTTCCATCTAGTGCCATGGGATCTTTACTATCCAACTAACAGGAAGACCTGACTTTGGTTTAAACCTTCATCCAAAGAAAGACGATGTTGACCAAAAGGATGGTGAAGCAGATACGTTTCAAAGAGATTTCTGAAAGCAGTGAGAGAGAGAGCAAAGTTTTGTAAGAAAAATAAAAAAGTCCAACATCATCCGAAAGAGAAGTGAGCGAAGAGCATAATTTTCATTTTTATAAATGATAACGTTTGCAACAGTTTAACAAAAAAACAAAACAAAAGCAAACACTCCCTGGACTCTAAGCACAGTCCTAATTCTCAAATAAAATGCAAGTCTCCTATTGCGATTTGTTTGAATTATATAGAAATCTTAACTCCAATAAGTGGATCAATGTATCATATCAAAGGGAGTTTTGCCTGACGTTCTGGCCAACAACTCCCAAATAAAATTTGTCTTTCACCTCATGTCTGTTTGTGGGATATTGCCGTGCGCAAATTTACCGCTGTATTTGCCAACAAAAATACCATCAATGCATTTCACCGCAAGGGTCTCCAACTGGTCATCACCTCTAGGTGGCGATCTTGCACATGACCAAACAGACAAGATGAAGAAGGGGCAGAACTGCGTAGTTATTATTAATCGAATCGAAATCTAAGCCAGATGCTCAAAGTATTTCCTGCATCTTGAAATAAAAGTATACATGTTATTGTTTAAACTACAGTAAATACCGCTCCTTCCTCTCGGTTTTATTGAGTGTGCGCAAGACACGTAGTGACGATCGACCGGTTGGAGACCTCTGCCTTACAGTATATCCTGTGAATTCCTTTGCGATGTACATCCGATTAGAAAGGCACAATATCACATTTTAGGATTATGAAATCAAAGCAGTGTCATTGATTGTAAAATCTATCATGTTTTCTGCGAAGCTGTCATCAAATGTACAAAAATCAATTTCCATCCTCAAGCAGATGCTACAAATCCCTTTTTGAAGCAATTCAGATTTTTCATCAGAAATTCTAGAAGGTAGCAAACTCAAGCTGTATGAAGAGACACCCAAAGTTGTAAAAATGTCAAAAAATACAATTTTACTTTTGACATCCTCTTACCTCAGCCACACACTTAGGGCACCTCCAGTCTCCTTTGGGCACATCATGGAGTGGAGGAATGAGGCAGAAAGTATGGTAACTGTCATCACATCCATCACATAAAAGCAACCGATCTTCATCATCCCCACGTGCACAGACTAGGCAAACATACAGGTCAATCTGCAAGAGATTAACATAACTCGTCACAAATGAAATTAAAGGCTAGCTTCTCTAGCCTCTCCTGATAACTGAAGTCCCTCATGCCTGATACCCTCTCCAATGCCTTGACATCCTTGCTAAAGTGTGTGCCCAGAACTGAACACAGTACTCCAGCTGCAGCCTAACCAGTGTTTTATAAAGGTTCATCATAACTTCCTGACTTTTGTACTCTATGCCCCTATTTATAAAGTCTAGTATCCCATATGCTTTAACAGCTTTACCTACCAGTCCCGCCACCTTCAAAGATTTACTTATATCAACTCCCAGGTCTCTCTGTTCCTTCACCTCCTTTGTTAACCCATATATTTGTAAGTGAAAATTAATTTTGTCCTGGATTATAGTCTCTAGAAGTTTCCCCACTACTGACATTAAGCTGACTGGCCTGTAGTTCCCCAGTTTATTCCTCTTCCCCTTTTTGTACAGGGCAGTAACATTTGCATCCCTCCAGTCCTGTGGCACCACCCCAATGTCCAAGGAGGATTGAAAAATTATGGCCAGAGCCTCCGTTATTTCCACCCTTACAATCCTGATCTCAGTGCTAAAAAGATCTGGCTTGACGGCTATCCCCCTCAGGAGAACTGACCTAAACAGAAAGCATAAAAATCAGTCAAAATAAACAAGCTGGCCATGTGAAGATAATAAAGGCTTGGATAGTACTGATAATCCTCCACCAACAGCTTGTTATGCAAAAAAGGCAAGAGGACACCTCAAATTGAAGCTAGTCACCCAGACCAGTCACTGGGGCAGGGGTTCTTCCCACTCAGCTCCCGTTAACCCTGCAAGACATAGCCTTAATAGGTCGGAAGGTCCTAGATGGATGAGCAGTGGGAATTAGGTAAGCAGGATGCGTCCCTCCAGGCAGTGTGCATTCCTTTCCAATAAACATGTCTAGATTTTCCACGTGTAGATGGGATGCATGGAACTCTTAGCTTGGTTTGGAGACCCTTAAGCATTAAAGAGTTTTCTGCACATGTCGAACCAAAACAATAAATGGCCATCTGTGGAAAAGACAGAACTGGTTTCTTCCTGGTTGATCAAAAGGTTGTGTCACTTAAACAAGATCTTTTCCTAATAGGACATGTTTATGGACCGGAATCCCTGAGCTATTCATCCACGGTATTCAGTGGAGTTTTAGTATTAGTATTCTCACTTATCGTTTTAGTATTAGCATTCTCACTTATTGACAAAACAGAGTTAAGAGAAAAAACAAATTTAAAAAGTTTCTTTAAGAAACATGTTGAAGCATCTTGCTGGATAGCATCCTGGCTAAGAACTTACAAAGTTGACAGCAAGGGCTCCTTTTCGTTGCCTCATTTGCATGCGTGGGAGTTCTACATCTGGGTTCTTCCTGTGTCCATTCACACCAACTGAAAACTCTTCATCTGAACAAAATAAAACAGATTGAGGTGAGGTGTTGATTTTTATTTTGATCCAAAAGGTAAAAGTTCAGCAATAATAATAATAATCCTTGCATTTGATATAGCGCTTTTCACGTCAGGAGGACGTCCCAAAGCGCTTCACAGAACACACTGTAAAGTGAATTGACTGTATATTTGTGGGCGAACGCGGCAGCCAATTGCGCACAGCAATGTCCCACAAACAGTCGTAGATTGAAAATGACCAATTTAATTATAGTTTTTGGTTTTGGAGGGATTATTATTAGGCGTGTGGAGTAAGGAAACTTGCCCAAGGTTTCGCCCTCTGCCTGGAATTGAACTCAGGTCTCTCACTTGCAAAGCGAGTGCTCTAACCACTGAGCTACAGGACTCCACGATGACAATGACACTTAAGTTGGATAAACAAGCTGCATTTGTACAGATTTGGTGGTCTTAAGAGTTAACATGCAGTTTCTATTCACTCAGAAATATTGTTCCATTATTCACACACAAAATCTAATTCTAAAACACTCAGATTTACAATCATCCGCGATCAGGTTGCTAATGTTCACTAAATCAATCAGATTTGTGAACATGTCAGAGTTATCATGCAGCACTTGAACTTTCATGTGTACCTCCACTTGTTTTGCTCTAAGGATTACTCTTGTGAATTCATCAAGGTATGAAATGATTTATTTGAGTAGTAGAAAATAGTACTGATGATCCTTTTGTGAAATATTCATTCTTTTCCCATTGTAAAATCAGGTAAGAGTTTGAGGGAACTCGATGCAGATGCTCAGGTAAATGACTTGACACTATACTAATATTTTAATTGGATCCATTAAAATAGAATTCCATTCACTCAACTTCTTATTAATTGACATAAAATGCAAACAAACACACAATTTGGTTATAACTTTATGCTTTAAGTTACAACAAAGTTTAGTTGTAAAACTTATCTCCAAATTTTACCCAATCCAAAGGGGACAGAAAACAGGAAGGCAAATTGCAACCAGGCTCACAGAGCGGGCCAAGAGGAAACCAAATCAATCTTGTTTGGTCCAAGGCAGAAAAGAATGGCTTGAGTTACGACTTTCCCTGCCATTACCCGTCTTCCCCCACTTCCGAAACATCGCCCACCCGCCTCTCCCCACACTCCCTGCTTGTCAACCTTCCCAACTCTTCCCTCCACAAGCTGCAGATCATTCACAATTCTGCAGTTTGTGTCCTCTCTCTCACCAGACTCTGTGACCCTATCATCCCCACTCTCGCCTGGCTCCACTGGCTTCCCATCCCCCAGAGGTTAAGAGTTCAAAATCCTAGTCTTCGCCTTCAAAGCCCTCCACGGCCTTGCTCCTCCATATTTCCATACTTTATGGGCACCAAACCACATTTCATACCTTAGTGCCAAAGCATGTTGGTATAGCAACCAATCGGACAGCAATCGGCCATCTTTCCTGAGATTAAATGGTTGATAGAATTGTAGAATGTAAAACCTATGTTAACCATGCCTCACTACACTCATTGAGATTCAGGTTTCACAAATCCTGAAAAAACAAGACTAAAGCTTATCCCAATTTGAATTTTGTTAAGTCCTTCATACCCTGCTCCACTCACTCGCTTCTCTTACCCTCTCGGTTCTTTGTCCTGAGGCCCAGGCCCACCATTTTGGGTCCAGCACCAAAGATCCTCAGTTTCCTCAATTCAGAGTTTCTGCCGATATTGGCATCATTGCGATCCCCCTGTAAAGAAATCAATTGTTGCTGTTTTTGCAAGCAAGTATGACAACAAATACAATCAGTGAGCTGCTGTTGCACTTGCATTTGGATGGTGCTCATTCCATTTCTGTTACCAACACCAGCAAAAAATCTTTTCAAAACCCATCTTTCTGTGCTGAATCATTTGAACAAAGTATGAAAAAAAATCTGATGTCAAACCACCACAGAAATAACCCTGTCAAAACAAACATCATTAACATAGGGTAGACGTTCACCCTCCCCTCCATGTTTGATCACCTGTACTGAATGTTGTCTTCTTCATTCTTACAATCTCTTTCAGTCTGCACCAACTAACAAACTGCCCTAAAGTAATTCACAAAGCAAAGATTGCATGCTTCTTTGACTTTATACTGAACCCAACTTGGGGCACCACTGTACTTGGCATTGCAAAACTCTTAATAAAACAATTATAAATTGCTCCAGAGAGCTGCCTTGTAGACCGTTAAAAAAGGCCTGTGTTCAGAGTGGTTTCTAACATGATTTGAGATATACAATTAAATTCAAACTTTTCCTGATAATATTTGACCAACAAGTTTTTGAACATATATGGAGCTCATATAACCTGTGTTGATACTCCAATGAAGTGCTGGGTGTGCTGCATTGTTGGGAGGTGCCGTTCCTTTGGATGGGACTTAAAACATAAGTCTCATCTGCTTGTTCAAGTGGACATTAAAATCCCATGGCATAATTCATTAAGACAAGGGATCTTTTCCAAAATATCCCCCAAATTATATTGTTCATCGCTGTTTATTGGACACTTGTGCAGAAATTGGCTGCTGGGCTCATCCACAAAATGAGGTTCACCCTCATTTTACTTCACAATTTATTCTGTGAACAGCTTTGAGATGTAAAAGACACAATGTCAAATATAAGTTTTATTGTCATAACGTACTGAAATTATATTCTGTCCATTTTGCTGAATGTCACTTCATGAAGCATTTCTCCAATTTTCAAGAACAAAACGGCTCATTTTACACTATTTTCTACTCTGTGGAATAAAATACTGATCCTTGCATTTGATAAGAGTGCCTTATCATGTCTTTGAGGCCTTTCAAAGCACATCACAGAATATACTGTAAAGTGAACTAACTGTATATTTTGTGGGTGAAATGCAGCAGCACATAGCAGTGTCCCACAAACAGTCGTGGATTGACTGACTTTTTTTTAAGGAATTATTACCCCGGAAAAGCGATCTACCAATCGACTAATAATCGGGTTCCTACTTACTGCTAGGTAAACAGAGACATGTGGAGTAAGGAAACTTGTCCAATGTTTCGCCCTGCCGGGAATCGAACCCAGGTCTCTGACTTGTTTCGCTTGCTAAAATTGCTCTAACCACTGAACTACACGACTCCCCGAATGTCGGTAACCATCAACAAAAAGAAAAGTTTGTTGAGCGCATGAGTGAAGTTGCACACGAGGCTACTGAGGATAAGACTTAGCCAAACAGTGCAAGCAAATCACAAGGTTTGTAACCCCGCGCTTAACTTTTTTTTGACAGTCACAAAAATGTAGGGATTATTTCTTGAAAGAAGGGATGGAGAAATAGAAGGGACTCAAGGATGGAGTTCCAGAGGATGGGGGCAGAATGGCTGTAAACCCTGTGGAACTATAGTTTCTATGTTGACAACAGGCACTAAGCAGTACAGATAAACAGCTCCCTGCTGCATTCTATATATAAAGTATGCCAAGTTCTGCAAAAACAAAATACTTATTGAAAGCATTAGAACATAAAATAATGCTTTCAAAAGATTTCTAAATGTGCTGACAATGAAACATCCTCCTGCTAACAAAGTAAAAACGGTCCCAGAAATAACCCATGGTTGGGAAAACATAACAATTACTATGAATCAGGGGAGGCACTAAATATAAATGCTTCCAATGCATCCCTGCCCTTCATCTTAGATTGGATTACTCCATGATCATTTCAAAGTGGAGGTTGAATAAACTACAAAATCACAACTAAAAATAATGAACTATTTTGATCATTCAAGTGCAATTTTATTGAGGCAAACGTTTAAATGATAATTATTCCCACCTTCACATCCACACACAGACCTGTGAAACAGAATGACTGACTTGCATCTGATTTATTTGTGTGAGATAGTTGACAGTATCCTAATTTACCTTAAAAGCCAGACTATTCTAAATTTCTTTGCTGTGATGCGTATACCTTGTAAAAATGGATTGTGAAGAAAGCTTGCTAAATACAAAGTCCACGTGACCTTGGAGCTGAACCAAATTCAGCGAATTATTTATTGGTTTAAGTTGCCTTGTACCCTTTTCAAAAAGAACTAAGATTCTGGTGAAGAGATCACTATCAACTTGGGGATAATTCTGATTTTTTTTAAAGATTTAAAAAATTTGAGCCAACAAACCTTTGTTCAAAGACAAGGTCCAACAGTTCAGTGACAAAAGTGTAAAATGGTATTGAGTGCTCAAGACTAATTTTCAAACAAGAACCGTCATCAACATAGGTCCAAATCCTTGACTGTCCAGCACTTTGGACGTCCTTGGGACATCCTCCCGATGTGAAAGACGCTATTCAAATGTAATTTTGTATTGTATCAAAAAGTGTTTGACAAACTAAAAAAAAGGATTCTCCATACTTTGCAAATTCACATCAAACCATAATGTAGAAACGTCATGTCTGGCATACAATACTCTTCCTCCCCAGAAAAAAAAGTACAGTACTTTATTGCCCAGCAAGTAACTTGAACTTAATTTTTTTTATAATATTATTGTATCACTGACAAGATTTCACCTACACACACACACACACATATATATATATATGTATATATCTTCAAATTCCACCTAAAGACCTTCTTTTTTGATCGTGCTTACAGTCACCTCCTCCTCCCTCTCCCCCTGGTACGTTGTCAGACTCCGCCTGTGAAGCACTCCGGGATACTACCCCACCTCAAGTTGTTGTACATCATAATGAGAAGTGCAAGTACAAAGGGGGAGGAAGGTGACCAAAGGCGCGGTCGAAAAGAAAGGTCTTTAGCCGAGCCTACATTATTGCTATCACTACATGTACACGTTTCTTTCCAGCCCACCCTCTTCTTATGATGCATCTGTCAATTTGCCAATGCAATGAGAACCTGGGTTAAGCAGTTGGTGCTGAGTAAATCTGGTACACAAATTGAATTGGACCTAGCTAATCAATCGCTGTCCCGAAAAGCCCTACCACTACGCTGAAGGTAATGCCCATCAAATAGCTGATGAGAAAACTCTTGAGGCTCCAAACGGCATATGCTGGAAGTCATTGTGTTCAGTCCAAGTTCATGAGACTTGGAATCCACCTCGATTGGTATATCAATTGGTGGAACCGTTACTCAAGGGAAACAATGTTTGTCGGTCTTGTGAGCAGAAAGATGGCGTCAATTCGCTCAAAGGCTTCCTGCTGAGCTGTGCTGCTCACTAGGAAGCTTGCAGGGAATTCCTGGTACCTGTTCCATCAAATGAGGGCTCAAACCTGCGCTTGTCAGATGTCAATGATCAACTAGTTGACAAACCTGCATGGGTGCAGGGGAATTAAGCAGGATCTCCTTTCGTTGAACATATTGACCATATAGATAAAAAAAATTGACAGGAGAAAGAATGGTATAGCATTGGTAATGTAGATTATCACTCTTTAGTCATCTTGAGGGGAGAATCAGAGAACACAGACTACAATCTCCTTGGAGCTGAATTGCTTCCAATGTCACATACCCAGCAATAGTGTCAGAATCGAGTCAATCCTCTGTGGCAGTCTCAGTGATTCCGTTTCTGAGCTGGGCAAGCCTGCAGTACTCTGGGGGTACTGCTGCTGACAGTCACTGGGAGCAGGGATTCTTCCCACTCCACTCTTAGTACCAGGCAAGCCAAAGCCTTAACAGGTTTGGTGGTCCTTGCTGGATAAGTAGCAGGAAGTTTAAGATAAAATGAATTTTAGGAAGAAGCACGAACAAATGCCAAACCAAATAAACTAGGAACATGAAAAGCAAGATGTGAGAATAGAAATAAAAAGTTGTGGCAAATGGAAGCATAGATCAAAATGAACAGAGTGAAAATTAATGCCACAGTAATCAAGAGATTCACTATCTGCCACCTCACAGTGCTTACCATCTCAAAAGTATTGATTGAAATAAAGCAGCTGCTCTCTTCAATTCGATAACAGTTTTTAAGAGAAGTAGATAATTATTTGGGGAGGACAAGTTTGCAGAGCTATGGGGAGAGAGTGGGGGAGTGGGATTGAATTGGATAGTTCTGTTCAAAGAGCCGGCACAAACACAATGGGCCAAATGACCTCCATGCTGTATAATTCTATAATTCCCAGTCAGACCACATAACCTTCCTCGACTGACCTGAGTATTGGTGTGTCAGTTTACTGCCGCTTCTTCACTGAGTCACCTAAACTTGCAATTTCCTAACAAAACTAGTGATGGATATTGAAAGTCACTAGTTGCTCCAAAAGAGGTTCTGACTCACATCTCCTCATACTTGCAATCTTATTTCTGTTCAGCTATCAAGGTTGCAATGTTTGAATTTCAAACATTTGACCCATCCTTCTGCACTCTGACATTCCTTATTATTCTGAGGCAAAGATGACTGAAGATCTCATAAAAGTTTTTGTAAAATTACTTGTGAAACCATTTTGAAAATACAATATTTTAAAATTGTTTCAAAATTATTTTGAGTAATCAGAACATTCCTGAACCAAAGAAAGAAAGCTGTGAACTGTAATATTTCAACAAAAACAGTTGTCACCTAGGGGCCAGACCAGGATTGACCCTTTAACCTTTACATGCAAGAACTATGACAATTAAATGCATCATAAGGCACAAGACATCTGTGTCTCTCGCTCGCTCTCTGTGTCTCTCGCTCGCTCTCTGTGTCTCTCGCTCGCTCGGTGTCTCTCGCTCGCTCGCTCGGTGTCTCTCGCTCGCTCGCTCGGTGTCTCTCGCTCGCTCGCTCGGTGTCTCTCTCTCGCTCGCTCTGTGTCGCTCGCGCTCTGTCTGTCGCTCGCTCGCGCTCTGTCTCGCTCGCTCGCGCTCTGTCTCTCGCTCGCTCGCGTCTGTCTCTCGCTCGCTCGCGCTCTGTCTCTCGCTCGCTCGCGCTCTGTCTCTCGCTCGCTCGCGCGCTGTCTCTCACTCGCTCGTTCGCTCTGTCTGTCGCTCGCTCGCTCTGTCTGTCGCTCGCTCGCTCTGTCTGTCGCTCGCTCGCGCTCTGTCTCTCGCTCGCTCGCGCTCTGTCTCTCGCTCGCTCGCGCTCTGTCTCTCGCTCGCTCGCGCTCTGTCTCTCGCTCGCTCGCGCTCTGTCTCTCGCTCGCTCGCGCTCTGTCTCTCGCTCGCTCGCGCTCTGTCTCTCGCTCGCTCGCGCTCTGTCTCTCGCTCGTGCTCTGTCTCTCGCTCGCTCGCGCTCTGTCTCTCGCTCGCGCTCTGTCTCTCGCTCGCGCTGTCTCTCGCTCGCTCGTTCGCTCTGTCTCTCGCTCGCTCGCTCTCTGTGTCTCTCGCTCGCTCGTTTGCTGTGTCTCTCGCTCGCTTGCTGTGTCTCTCGCTCGCTCTGTGTCTCTCGCTCTATCTGTGTCGCTCGCTCGCTCTCTGACAGTACCAGATGCATAACCTTTTCGGTGAGGTTTTAATCATGTCTCTTTGCCAATTGGTTTACAGACAGACAGGCACTTTATTTATTGGTATAGATAGATTCTCTCACAGTCTCACAGATTTTTCATCTGCAATCCATCACATACTGTACATCACAATGGCTCGACTCTCTACCCCCTCCTCGCTCCCTCCCTTCCCTCTGACCATTTCCCCCCAATGCTCGGGTCCTGACCCAACTGTCCAGCGCTTTGGGTCGTCCTCCCAACGTGAAGGCGCTCTATAAATGCAATCTTGTTGTTGTTGTATGATGTCACAATGATGATGTCACAACTGATTGAGGTGGAGATGTGGGTTGGGAAGCCTTATATTTTGCCGCTTAATTTTTAATAGAGTTCATCAATGATAGGAGATCCCCCCAGAAAATATGCGCATAACACTGCCAGATGTCTCTACGTCAGTCGGTTATTGTGTGAGTGTCAGATACACTGACACACAGACAGATAGACATTGTCGTTTTATTAGTCTAGATAAAGGTAAGACTTATGTGAGTTTTACTGTGTACTTCCTTCCATCGTGTTTTTTTTCTACCAACGTGATTCACCTCACATTTGCTAATGTTCCTGGGATAGTTTGTTTTAATGGTGTCATTCTGAGTCCATTGGAATTAATTGTACACATGAATTTTAGTTTCCTAAGTTTGGGTGCTTGCTTCACTTGGTGACTATTCTGAAATCATCAAAGATCTGTGAAATTTCAAACTCTCATAAATGTTCTTGAAATGTCTATCTCACACTGATGTTATCTTTCCATTTTGAGCATGATTCAGTGAGCCTAGGTACTTCATATAAAACTGGACTAATGCCATCTGATACCAATTGCTGCACCATCAGAAACATGTGATGATGTATCATTTTCCATGTGTATTCATTGAAATGGAAGTTAACATGTAGGAGCAGGAGTCGGCCATTCGGCCCTTTGAGCCTGTACTGCCATTCAATCATGGCTGATCTTCTAATCTAACTCCAGTTAATAACATAACCCTGCCTTATCCCTTAATCCCCTTTGCAATGAGAAATATATCTATCTCAGTCTTGAATATGTTCAAGGACTGAGCGTCAACAGCCCTTTGGGGTAGTGAGTTCCATACATTCACCACCCTTTGAGTGAAGAAGTTCTTCCTCAACTCAGTGCGAAAGGGGTGGCCTCTGATTTTAAGGGTGTGACCCTTGGTTTTAGTTTCTCCAACCAGGGGGGGAAACAATCTCCCACTATCTACTCTATCATGCCCTTTGATGATCTTATAGGTTTCTATAAGATCCCCTCTAATTCATAGATTCATAGAATGTTACGGCACAGAAGGAGGCCATTCGGCCCATCGAGTCTGTGCCGGCTCTTTGACAGAGCAACTCACTTTCACTAACCCCATTCACCAGCTTTCTCCCCATAACCCTGCAAACCTGTCCTCTCCAGATACCTATCCAGTTCTCTCTTAAAAGCTGTTATCGAATCGGACTTCACTGCCCTTTCGGGCAGATCATTCCAAATTCGAACAACTCGCTGAGTGAAAAATTTCTTCTAACCTCCCCTCTGCTTCTTTTGGTAGATATCTTAAGACTGTGACCACGAGTCACAGACACACCTACCAGCGGAAACAGCTTTTCCTTATCTAGCCTGTCGAAACCTTTCATGATCTTGAAGACCTCTATCAGGTCCCCGCGTAACCTTCTCTGCTCTAATGGGAAAAGTCCTAACTTCTCCAGCCTGTCCTCATAGCTAAGGTTCCCCATTCCTGGTATCATTCTCGTGAATCTCCTCTGCACCCTTTCCAGTGCCTTAATGTCCTTCCTGAAGTAAGGTGCCCAGAACTGGACGCAGTACTCCAGCTGAGGCCTAACCAGTGTTTTGTATAGATTAACCATAACCTCCCTACTCTTATACTCTATGCCCCTACTAATAAAGCTCAGTACACCAAATGCCTTTTCTACTGCCTTATCTACCTGCCCCGCTACCTTTAATTATTCACTTCTTGAACAACCAGATATCTCAGTACGTTCACCCTCCTTAAGATTGAGCTACCAAGTCTATATTGCCTCCTATCATTTTTCCTACCTAAGTGTATCACCTCACACTTATCCACATTGAAATCCATCTGCCACATGTCAGCCCATTCCACCATTCTGTGTATGTCTGCTTGCAGTTGGTTACAGTCTCCTCACTATTTACTACCCTACCTAACTTTGTATCATCTGCAAACTTGGAAATAGTGCTCTCTATGCCCAAGTCCAGATCATTAATATATATTAGAAAGAGCAGTGGTCCCAATACCGATCCCTGGGGGACACCGCTGCACACCTCCTTCCATTTCGAGAAACACCCATTAACCACCACCCTCTGCTTTCTGTCACTCAGCCAGTTCTTAATCCAAACTGCCACTGTCCCCTTAATACCGTGGGCCTCCATTTTTTATTAATCTCTTATGCGGTACTGTGTCAAAAGCCTTTTTGAAATCCATGTAAATAACGTCCACCGCATTTCCCTCATCAACCCTCGCAGTCACCTCTTCAAAAAATTCTATTAGATTTGTTAGGCAAGATTTGCCTTTAACAAATCCATGTTGGCTGTCTCTAATTACCTCATGTTCCTCTAAGTAGAGATTTATTCTGTCCCGGATTATGGTCTCCAGTAGTTTTCCTATTACCGAAGTTAGGCTGACTGGCCTGTAATTTCCGGGTTTGTCTTTCTGCCCCTTTTTGTAGAGGGGGTAACATTAGCCACTCTCCAGTCTCTTGGCACCACTCCTGTGTCCAATGAAGATTGAAATATAATGGCCAAAGCCTCCGCTATTTGAACCCGTATCTCCCACAGCAACCGTGGGTGAAACCCATCTGGTCCTGGTGACTTATCAATTTTGAGCCCAGTCAATCTTTTCAGAACTTCCTCTCTGTCTATAGTAATCTGATCTATTTCCTCTACCTAATTCTTCTGTATTCTAGAGAATATAGGCCCAAATTGATCAGCCTATCCTCATAACTCATTCCCTTCATCCCTGGTACTAACCTAGTAAATCTACGCTGCACCCCCTCCAAGGCCAGTACATCCTTCCTTAAATAAGGAGACCAAAACTGCACACAGTATTCCAGGTGTGGTCTCACCAGGGCCCTTTTCAGTTGCAGCAAAACTTCCCTACTCTTATACTCTAATCCTTTCATAATGAATGCTAACATACCGTTCGCCTTCCTAATTGCTTCCTGCACCTGCAGACTAACTTTCTGTGATTGGTGTACAAGGACAACAAAGTCCCTCTGGACGCTAACACACAGTTGAGATTGTGCGACTTTGTTTCAGCGGTTAGGATTGTTGGGAATTTTTTTGTGGCATAAGGTCACAAAATCATCTGCAGAAATATCACAAATCAGCTGTTTTGTTTGATTATTTTGTACAAAAAAACCTACTGATCGCAGTTTGTTATTGGTGTTGTACAATTCCTGGGAAAAGAAACCGTAGAGGATCACAGAGTTATTTGGAGGGGGGATGCAGTAGTGCGATAGGGATGTGAAATGTCCTTCCTCGATTTTTCAGTGCTGGTGGGTTTGAGGGAATACAACAGTCTCTGCAGGAATTGAGATTCAGAAGTGTTCAAGCTGACCAGTGCAGCTTTCCAGTTTCTGATTTTTGAACCATGTCCTCAACGTCAGTTACAATTATAAGCTTCCTGGCATAACTTTGCAAAGGAGTTCACATCATAATTAAGGCATTAATATGATTTTGATGGGGAGGGGGCATCAGTGAAGGCATTGTACTGTAATTTAGTATCCCCATGTTCCTCCACTAAGATCAAATTCATAACTACTTTCATCTAAAACTGTTCAATTTGTGCTGGAGTCGTGGCTCATCGTGTGGACTTTTTGCTCATCAACTTGATGTTTCAGAGCTTTTTTTTGGTCAGCTGGGTGTAACACGTGGAAAACCATCACCGTGCTTAAGAATATCCAAACCAAGCTGAGAATTCCATGCATTCCACCTACACATGGGAATTCAAGATAGATTGTTGGAATGGGTACTCTCCCCCTGGAGGGGTACATAATGCTTACCTAATTCCGAAAAGCATTAGGTGCAGGTTGAAAAGAGCCAAGGCTTGGGGACTCCAGAATGTGTGTTGGGGTACTCCTGGAGTCTAACCAGCTAAAACCGCATAGCTTGCCATTGATATCACTGTCTGGCAAGCTTTCCCACTGTTTGTCCAGCTAGGACCACCCTACCTGTTATGGCTTTGGCTTACAGGGTTAACAGTTGAGTGGGATGACTCCCTAACCCCAGTGATGGGCTGGCCTTCCAGGCCCTGCCAATGAGGCTGACATCAACAGTGTCCTGGAATACTGTGCTAGACCCACTAGGCTCAGAACTTTCCAAGACCTCCACTGAGAGTTG